>NC_073302.1:292706098-293030383 GCF_027595985.1 Sorex araneus
GCATCATAAGCATCGCTCTAAAGAACACGTGTAAATGACCCATCCTGGATGAAAAGGTCTTTACTCAACATCCGGAAATGCAAATCAAAATCATGATGACAGCGCCCCTACTGGTTAGGCGACAGATAGCAAGGGCGGGGGAGGGAGTGGCTCCAAGGGAAGCTTTCTGTAATGGTGGGAATGCAACACACTGTCACACACTGTCATCCCGTTGCTCATTGATTTGCTCGACCGGGCACCAGTAATGTCTCTCATTGTGAGACTTATTGTTACTGTTTTTGGCATATCCAATACGCCTGGGTAGCTTGCCAGGCTCTGCCTGGGCATGATACTCTCGGTAGCTTGCTGGGCTCTCCGAGAGGGACAGAGGCATCGAACCCGGGTCGGCCGCATGAAAGGCAAACGCCCTACCGCTGTGCTATGGCCCCAGCCCAGTGGGAAGGCAAACTGGTACAAACACACAGGAAAAACAGAAGAAAGGAAGTTCCTCAAAGCAGTGACAGATGTGGCTCAGGGAGCTGGAGCCGGAGGGTAATCTGGTCTCATATTTACCCATATTGAGCCATACAGAATCTCAGCATTTAAGCACTGGATGCCAGTTTTATTTTTTAGTTAAATATCAGTTTTGCTTATTTATTGTGGGTCACAGGACTGTAGTGATAGCACAGCGGTAGGGCGTTCGCCTTTCACACGGCCGACCCGTGTTCGATTTCTCCATCCCTCTCGGAGAGCCCAGCAGCTACTGAGAGTATCCTGCCCGCACGGCAGAGCCTGGCAAGCTACCCATGGCATACTGGATATGCCAAAAACAGTCTCAACAAGGCTCACAATGGAGACGTCACTGGTACCCGCTCAGGCAAATCGATGAACAATGGGATGACAGTGCTACATTGTGGGTCACACTGGCTATGCTCAGGCCTTACTCCTAGCTCTGTGCTCAGGGATCACTCTTGAAGAGAATTACTGGACCACACAGGGTGCCAGGGTTTAAACCCTGGTTGTCCCGTGCATGGCAAGACTCTACTCAGTCTTTGGCCCCTTGACCATCTGTTTTAGTAAGAAAGAAAGTTGTGGCAATTACTCCAAGATGATGCCAGCACTGCAGCACAACTGAAATGGGCATTTGTTTACATTTAAGCCACTTGTCCTTAAAGAAAACATAACTTGTCCTTTAGACCCCTTTGCCTATTCTACCCCTCCCCCTCCCGTAAGTGCAATAATAGAACGTATCAGAGAACACTATGGGCATACTTGTAACCTCCAGGAAAGTTAGTTCCAGAAAGAATCAATTCTTCTTTCCCTTATCTTTCTTCCTTTTTTTGCCTTCAATGGGGCCAATTCCTTTCTACATGTCCCTTCTCTTAGAATCCTGAAATGTCTTAGTCCCTCAACGACTTTCTTTTACCTCCCGTCCCGAGATGACCTCCCATGAATGACTTTCCGATGCTTATGAGCACATTCTCTGTGCTATGATACTGATTCCTTATCCCAATTAACCCACAGATTCCTGGCGTGGGCCATGCTATGCCCTATTGAGGTTCACCCCAACAGCACAGCAGACCTACGCTGGTCTTTGTGTAGCCAGAGCTGGGACCATCCAGCTCCACCCAGATATGCCAACACTCTGTCCCTGACATATCTTACTGATAGTTGCTATTCTCACGTATCCCATTTTCACCAGCACCTAGAGCCGTGCCGTTTCAATATAGACTATATTGAAATCTTGTCTATTTCAATATAGACAAAGACAGGCTTGGCTTTACAGAAAAAAATGAGAACCTATTACTGAACTGACAGAGATTCTCCGTGCATTTGGTGTACTCCTGGGGACTGGCTTTCGGGATGTGAAAAGGCTCACCTTGACAATGCCCCGGATGTGCATTTTTGCGATCATCTCTGCCGTGTAGAGGAACATGAGCAAAGTGTCCAGAGTGAAGGTCACGTACTGGAGAGGAGGGTAGTGTTCGAACGTCATGGGTGTGTTCATGCACACGGAAATCACACTCATGATGGCACAGATCCGCAGCAAAGAGTGAACCCACTGCAAGAAAGAGCCAGAGTTAGTGTCGGGTCCCCGGAAACTCCCCGACAGCCCTGAGGGAACAGTGGAGAATAATTCAATTAATTCAACACCAATTCGAGAAGACACAACAAAGCTCCTTCAGCCCATGCAGTGGGCTAAATTTCCACAGAATGGAATTCCTGTGTTAGTAACTCACTCAAACAGAAATATGGCTTTCTGCTACTTTCTTACTATTTTATTCTCATGGCGTGCTTAAAATTAGGCCTCGTATCATATCATATTTGGAGCAATAGCACAGTGGGTAGGGCATTTGCCTTGCACAGAGCTGACCCAGGTTTGATTCCTCTACTCCTCTCAGAGAGCTCGGCAAGCTACCGAGAGTATCTCGTCCCCATGGCAGAGCCTGGTAAGCTACCCATGACGTATTCAATATGCCCAAAACAGTAACAAGTCTCACAATGGAGACATTACTGGTGCTCACTCGAGCAAATTGGTGAGCAACGGGATGACAGTGATACCATATCATATTTAATGCAATTTCCTTGGGGTCCATCACCATGGCTTTACCATTGAGCATCACCATCGAACACGTCCCATGTCTAGGATTCCTTCCTATTTGTGGTTCATATACCTCATCTTTATACATAAATTATTTTGAAATTTATTTTGCTCCTTTTATGGGGCTACAGCCATCAATGCTCAGGAGCTTCTTCTGGCTTTGTCCTTGGGGTGGAAACTCGTAGTGGTGCTCAGGGAGCCATACAGAGCTGAGGGCAGACCTCGGGTCACCCACATGCACAGGCTGTGCTCACCTTACTGAGTTCTCTCTCCCCCTCACCTGTAAATAATTTCAAATTCGACCTCATCCCATTTTCAAAATGACAACAAATACACTTTCATCCTAAGTTTGGAGAATATGTTTTACACACAAATTTAGCCTATATCAATCTTCTGAAATTCAAGTGTAAATAAATAAATAAAATGAGTCTCACTAGCACGTCCTAAAGATGTCCTTTATCACCCAAATAACTTAAATGAAAAGGATGAAGATGTGTGCATATATGTGTGAGACATACAATGTCTCACATAAAAACACCTAGGATAAGAAGAGTCATTCTATCTCCATGATAAACTCATACACATGGAATTATAAGTGAATTAGTGCAGAATTTTAAGCAGAAATTTAATGTTATTTATTGACTGTGCTATAATATATGCAGTCATTTTAGTCCTTTAAGATTATATTCTGCCTGAAAAAGAAAAGTTTATTTCATTGTGTTGTGTTGTAAAGCAGCAAGGAAGCAAAACCAAGATGAAAAACAGACAAGACTATTGGAACTTTGTGGAAGTTCAGACAGTTGTAGGCTACTGAGTGGTTTTCAAATTTTATCTGACACTTATAATAGCTGCATGAAGACATAATGCTGAAAATTCTAGAACATATAAGTCACTGATGATTAAGTCAATGGTAAGGGTTGATGACCCTTCATGCAATACATATCAATGTGAGATTCTTCCCAACAGATCTGTTTTGAATTTAAAGACAGAATTCTAATTTCTAATTCAGCATTAATTATATTGGCTTCTCCCCCTGAGACTGTTCTAGAAAACACCATTCTATTTTACTATTATTATTATTATTATTATTATTATTATTATTATTTTGGTTTGGGGCCACACCTGGCTCTGTGCTCAAGGATCATTTCCGGAGGGTTCAGAGGACCGTAGAGGATGCAGGGGATTGAATCCGGGTTGGCGGGTGCATGCCAGCGCCCGACCCACTGTCCTATCTCTCTAACCCCTAGGGAACACTCTCCTTTAGCAGTTCTGTGCTAGGTGGACACAAAGATCAAGCTGGTGAGACTTATTTTCTGACCTGTTTAATTCACTCAGCACAGATGGAAGGTCTACTCCACGTCAGAAATTATTCTCAGCTCTGAACACACAGAAATAGAAACAGGCCAGTTCTGACTCAGATCTATTTTTCAGACTTCTACATAGAACACGTACATATATTCATATGAAATGTTAACTAATACTTCTAGGCAAACGTAAGCTACACTATGCAAAGATAAGGATATGAGGTTCATTGTCCCCATGGTACAGAGGATTCAATGAGGAACTGGAATTCTCCAGAGCTCAGTGGGTGGAATGACCTGCTCTCAGTGGACGAGGACATGGCTCAGCAGAGTGACTGCATCAGAGGAACTGTCTAAAGACGCTGCAGCCACAAGATGTGGCTGACACGGCTCCGGGGTGGAAGGTGCGTTAGTCCAGGAAGGGGGCAGCTGGGGACCATGGGGGAGTCAGAGCAGGACGAGACTTGAGTGTGATTCTAACACTGAGGTTTACCATTCAGGGCTTTGGTGATGGTCAAGTCGAAGGCAGTGTGAATGGGGAGGAGGTGCAGGCTAGTTCACACTGTGGGGGTCATCATCCTTATCAAGGCGAGGGGCAAGACCAGCGCTACCAGGGTTGAGACTCTGAGGTCAAGCCTGGTCCATCTGCCAGAGCAGAGGGTCCCACCCCTGTGGCGGTTCCAGCCCATCTCTGACTGTGAGCCTGTCCAGATGCCAAGTTTCTCGGTAGACCCCTCCTCCCCCTGCCTCACCTTCTCGTTAGCTGAAGAAGGCAGAGAAGACCATGTAGTTCTTCAGACACCACCACCACAATCTCATTCATCTGGACTCTTATACCAAACATGCGTCCTAGAGGAGACCTTCCATTCTGAAAACCCCATACCTCCTCCTGAAAACTCAGTTGCAGAAGAAACCTGGCCACATGGTTTGTGTCTCTTGAACTCAGTCTGGGTTCACCTGCAAGCTGAACATTCTCTCCAGCTGCTGTGGCTTCACTGGTGGCAGGCTCAGCGCACGCCCCATCCACCCAGTAAGTCTCTCTGCACAAATAACTATTGTACCTGGACTGGTCTCAGCATCTGGACCCCAGCACTCACCCACAGTCTACTGGACCTTAGATTTTTCTTTGACGCTTTTGTTGGTTGTGTGTTTTAGGCCACAGCTCACTGTACTCCAGTCTTATTTCTGGTTCTGGTCTTCAGGATAACTATTGGTGGGGCTCAGAGTACTAGGTGGGGTGCCAGGGATCGAACCCAGGTCAGCAGCATGCAAGGCAAGTGCCCTCCCTGCTATCCCCCAAGAGACTTTTCAAACCTAAGCACACATGCTTTCTGAATCCTAGGAATCAAATTCCCTTTGCGTCAGTGTGGCCTTCCTCAGACTTCCGGTCAGAAACTTACTGGTTTGTTAATCCAAAGAATGTCTGCGTTGTCCGACAGAGATTCATCGGGGCCAAAGTCGGTGACAGGCTGGGCTTCCACCCTGGAGCTCTGCTTCCTCTTGAGCATGCTGAAGTTAGTGCTGGTGTTCGAGCACCAAACCACAGTCTGTGAAAAGAAGGAGAGCTGTGCATTAAGGATCTAACCCATCTTACCGGATCACGTAGGGTAACACCCTGGATGCTCCACATACTCTAAATGACACGTGTCCTCCACTGACATAAGCTTCTACAGGCCGGAATAATAGTACAGCAAGTAGGGTGCTGGCTTTGCATGCAGCCCAGCTGGGTTCAATCCCTGACACCTCATATGATCTCTTGAGCACTGTCAAGAGCGATTCCTGGGCATAAAACCAGGAATAAGCCTTGAGTACTGCCAGGTGTGGCCAAAGCAAAACAAAAGATATCTACATACAGACTTACACATATGAATATATGTTCTATGTACCATAAACACAGGCAACTACAGTCTGTCAAGAGAGCGATGAAAATTAATACATATCAAGGCTTGAACATCTTTCTCTCAACTCAGAGCGTCATCTGGGATGTTTCTAAGCAGTTGGCATCTATTGTAGAGAGACCACCAGCCTAGAAGAATTGGTCTGAAGCAGCGGCCCCTCAGTGCCTTCGGAGATTTCAGGCTGATTTTCATAATCTTTGAGCCATCTCTGCTCCTGGGGGGGCTTGCACAAGCACAGCTGACCCCATTGGTGAGATACTCAGTCTCTCCAGCTCTGTGCTGAAACCTCTTCCCTACATGCTGTGAATGGAAGCCACTCCATTCTGTGTAAACAAAAGGTACATTTTGTGAACTTCTTTCATTGTGTGTGTGATAGAGTTAGCTAACAAGGTGTTGGCAAGGCCGCTGATAAAGACACAGACCCCAGGCTTGACACAGCTTGTTATCAACGTGGGACAGATACTTCCCGCCTTCAAGTCGGACTGGCCAATTCAACTGGAGACACTCCAAAGCGATTGGTCAGTGGGCCCTTAGAAGAGGTTTCTGACAGACCATCAAACTTGGACAGAACCTCAGGATCTCCCTCTCTCCTTATCCCCAGTGTGCGAGAGATTGGGCAGGATTCAGTCCGACTCATCTCCAACTCTCCGAGGGACGCGTTACTGAGGACCCTCATCCCTCTGCTGACCTCAAGTCGGGTGGACCAGATGACCCTGATACTACGGAGCCCCCAGGACTCCTAAGACACATCACACTAAGAGCGCTGGATTGTGGCTTCAGTCAACTGGAGGTGAGGATGTGACTGGGAATATTAGTTATATGAAAACTTAGTTGGATTTGCTTCCTTATATACATGATTTTCACGATGTTATTGAGGGTGTACCTTGCTATTCAATAAAGTAGAAGTGTTTATTTTATTATTTTTTATTATTATTATTATTTTGCTTTTTGGGTCACACCTGGCGATGCACAGGGGTTACTCCTGGCTCTGCACTCAGAAATTACCCCTGGCGGTGCTCAGGGGACCATATGGGATGCTGGGATTTGAACTTGGGTCGGCCACGTGCAAGGCAAATGCCCTACCTGCTGTGCTATCGCTCCAGCCCCCTAAAGTAGAAGTGTTTAAGCATGTCCGACTCCACTCGCCTCTCTCACATGAGTGACACCACCCAAGGCTCAGTCATGGATACACCCGCTCGAGGACTGTCACACCTATGGCCCATTCCCACATCCCTATCTTCAAGGTCCCACTGTATTGCCCCAAAGCAATGACTCATCCCACCTGGGCCACCCAACAGGCCACCAGTCACACAGTCACCTTAGTGTCAGAGGTACAGGGCAACTGCCTGCTCCTCTGGGTCCTTCTCGGGTGGGACAAGCACTTAAACTGCATCGGAAAGGAACACGGAGACACCAACAGACACTCTGTGGGGAATGGCAGAGAAGCCGAAAGAAAAGCATAGCCACCCGGGACAGTCCCCCTGTGGGAAGGCACCTGGGTGTCAAGGCGAGTGGGGCACGTCACGTGAGGAGGAGGAGATACAGCCACAAGTGTGTTCCTCTCACTGAGCGGCCGTGTTTGCTCATCACTGAACCCTGGGGGACAGCAACACATGCTCTTCTTCTAGGTCATCAGAAGGGGGTGGGGCAGTCATTGTTTCAGTGGTTAAAAATGGGCAGGGGACTGAGAAGGACAAGAACTTTTCAGTCCTTGAAGGCCCAAAGGCCCGCCCTCATGGCCGCATTTAAAATCGACTGCTTAGGGAGGAAGGACAGTATGGTGGGGAGGGTACTTACCCTACACCCGGCCTACCCAGGTTCGATCCCTGGCACCCCATATGGTTCCCTGAGCCCATCAAGATAGATTCCTGAGGACAGAGTCAGGACTAGGCCTGAGCAGTGCTGGGTGTGGTCCTCCAAAAGCAAACAGAACCTCCCCTAAAAAAAAAATAGGGCCAAAAATAATAGTAGAGTGGGGTAGGGTGTTTGCCTTGCACATAGCCCACTTGGGTTTAATTCCCGGCATCCCAGATGATCCCTCAAGCACCGCCAGGAGTAATTCTTCAGTCCAAAGCCAGGAGTAACTGCTGGACGTTGCTGGATGGTGGATCACATTCCAAAATAAATAAGTAAATGAAATAAAATCATTGGCTTTCCTAAATCCCGGTGACAGACTTGCCAAGGCCCAGAGACTGACGGATCCGAGTCCCATACCAAGGAGTCACTTACTAGAAGGCCCACCTGCCTGGACATATGTAAACGTCTCTGGCCTTCTTTGGGAGACACTGAACCCACATAAGGAAACCTGACATCTGAAAGAGGCTCTGCCAGACTTGGGAATCTGAGTGACCCCGGTGGGCCACGCTGGTGCTGAGAAAGGGCCGAGGCAATGGGGAGAGCAGAAAGGCAACCCAGAGCACACAGCCATGCAAACAGGGCATGGAGAAATCAGCCGCTGCCACCCTGGGAAGGGAAACTGGCAGCTCGCTGGTGGGAGAGGAAGAATCCCAAGGATGCAGAGGTCTGGCCACCCCCAAGGGAGCGAGGCAGCAAGTCCCAATGGGTTTGCTGGACGTGCCAGTACCTGCAGAGAATGCACAGCCGAGGACAGTCAGTTCTGAGTCTGTGCCCTTTGTGTGTGCACTTCCCTTCACGTCAGTATTCCCCTAGGCCTCCCCCCACACATGTCCGCCTTGCTTCCACACTCCCAGAACTCCAGCTAAGGAGCTTTGGGATGTGGGAGGGGCTTCCACACTGCCTAGCTCGGAATATTGGGTTTGAATATGGACCTCGCTGTAGGCAGCACTAATTGATTTTTATTTTACATAATTGGAGCTAGGACTCTTGACATGGATATGTAAATATATGTAGAATATTCAAATGATGCTTGTTCTCTGAGAACCGTGGGGGGAACATCTGGTGGTCTCAATTTAAGATACTTCTTGAATGGCGGTATCCTTTGGATTTGAAAGCAGGGCAAGAATCCTTAGAAAGTTTCCACGATACTTAGTTTATGAGTGTCTTTACATGATTGTTCCAAAATTACACCAAAAACTCTGTGTAAACTTCTGGTCAAAATACATTTTTGAGTTAAAACTGATTATTTGTCATGGAGAAGCAATACTCAGATTTTTTATGAAGTGCATGTTGACCCCATTGGACTTACTCAAATATCAACAATATCATGGAGGACTGCTAATACTGTGATGCAATAATTCACAGTAAGAAATATGTAATTGCTCTCCAACTCAGTTTTCAATACAAAGTTCCTAAAACTCTTGGAATTTCTAATAGGACCTATTAACGTGTCTCTTGTTCTGTTAAAGGGACAACTGGACCCTGCCTAATGATGGACACTCAGTGCTGGAGGAACCAATCAGCAGTGAGAGGCTCAGAGCCGTCAGCTCCACCTCTGACATCCCTGGACCAGGGGAGAGAGAAAGGGCTGGAGGTTGGATTAATCACTGATGACCAGTGATCTCATCAGTCACACACATGTGATGAAGCCTCCATGAAAAACTAAAAGCTAAAGGACAGGCTCAGAGAGCTTCCGGTTGGATGAAGCCCTGGCTGATGAGAGAGGCAGACATGGATAGAGCATGGGGGCCCATGCCTCTCCCACATACACTTCCCTCTGACTCTCCTTGAGTTCTATCTTCTTAAACCCAGTGATCCAGCAAATGAAATGTTTCTCTGAGTTCTGGCAGTCAATTCTAGCAAACTAATGGAACCTCAAGAAGATGCCGGGAGCATCTGATTTATAGCCAACTAGCCAGGGCACAGGAGCCAAGCCGGCCTTGCATTGGTGTCTGATGTCCTGGGAGAGGGTGACCGGACCCTCTGGCCTGCATCCAGTTAGTCAAGGGCACAAGTGATTGGCAGCCAAGGGGTGGGGGAGTCTTTCCCTTGAATGCCCAGATACGATCTCTGGGTTGGTAGTGCAGGAACTGAACTGCATCCTAGGACCAGGAGGATCATGAGAACTGCTTGTGGGTGTTAGACCCCAAATCCACAAATTGGAACTGAAATCTAGACGCCTTCACTCATGTGTGCCCCATCTTTCCCCCAGGAAAAGTATCATCAAACCAAAGTGCCCAGAAAGCTCTCTGTCACACTCTGGCTGGACAAGGTTAGTAATCTACACCTACACTAGAACCCAACAACTAGCACGTGCAGAAAGGCTTCCAGAACAGACTCTATGCTGGGATACACAATTGTCAACCTTAGAAGCTTCAAATAACACCAAGTACAATTTGGTATTACTATATGTGATCATAATGTAAGAAAGAGAACAAATTAGAACTCATCAACAAAAGGAATGTCAGAATCCCTCAAGCGTGTGATTCTAACTTCTCAGCATCCAGTCAGTGGTTGCAGAAACTACAGATGAAATTTAAAAATACCTGGAGACAAATGAAAATGGAAACAGGAGATGTCAAAACCCAGGGTGCAGCCAAAGTGGTCGAGGACGGAAGTTTAGAGCAATACAGACCATAAAGAAAGAAGAAAATTCCCAAACAAAACAATTTCGTCTAACAGCTAAGGTAACTGAAGAAAAGAACTAATAAAACTAATGTTAGAGCAAGGAAGGAAATAATAAAAATCAGAGTGGAGAAATAAAACAGAAACCAAATAAACAATATAAAGATGAATGAGAGCAAGAGTTATTGTTTTGAAAAGATTGATAAGATCAATAAACTAGGCTTACAAAGAAAAGAAAGAAAACTAATGAACAGGATAAAAGAGAACAGAAAAATTACATGATGCTATATGAAATAGGCTACCAAGAACAGACCTATGATAACAGAGTCGATAAACTAGAAAAAAAGGAATATGTTTTTAAATAAATACAAATTAGCCAAACTGGATAAAAAATAAACAGAAAAATCTGACTTATTCCATTGTAAGCCTGCAAATTCAAACAGTAACTGAGAAACTTTCCCAAACTAGTCCTGAACTGGAAGACTTTACCAGTGAATTTTAGCAAACCTCCAGAAAGGAATTTAAGCCCTTTCTCCTCAGACTTGTCAAAAATATTCAAAGAAGAATTCTTCCAAACATATCTTATTTAAAATAATATTTAGTACAGGTTACACAGTGTCATTAAATGTTACCAATCTTATGTAAAGAATTCAAGCAGTGAAATAAGGCAAACTATGATCACACAAAGAATCCAAAATTCACTTGAGGCAGTGGGTTGTAATAATTTTCATTTATCCAGAGAAATATGTTTGACATCTCCGGCCATTCCTATTGTATCAACAGAACTGAGTGTAGCCCAACTATAATTCCCCTGATCAAGGCCAGCAGGGATATTTAAGTTTCCTAGGTAAGCTTAATATGTTGATAGGACGTTGCTTCTATGTACCTTAGCCTTATCACTGTTATGTATTTAAAACCCAATATATCTTTTTCTGGTTACAGAAATGTTTCTCATGAGTCAATACACCAATGTGGAAAACTTATCTTCCAGTGCTCTTTCCCATGTATTAAAATTGGTTGCCATTTCTACAGTAGTGAGAGAGAATCTGTACTATCACCACCCATTCATTGATAAGCCTTTGCTTGGAAACAGCTACTGGAAACTGAAAGAGAAAATGTATTTGCCTCACTCTTTTCAATGCTTGGAATTCCCATTCGTATTCGGTGACTATATATTTTTTTATTACTGTTGTTGTTGTTGTTTCTGGGCTACACCCAACAGTGCTGAGGTTTACTTCTCCTGGCAGTGCTGATGGGGCCAAACGCAGGTTGGCCAATCACAAGGCAAGCTGCCCTACCCACTGCACTATTGCTCCGCCCAGTGACAGTGTTTTCACCTCTTTTGATCCTTGTAATCTTGCTTGATAAAATTAAAACTCATCTTTTACTTCATTGGGGGAGGTATCTGCAGTAGACTGGGTCATTTCTTCTAGTGAGTCTATTGGGTTTGCAGTAACATGCTTTGGAATATTCCACCTGCTAAGTTAAGAGTGTCCCTTATCCCCTAATCCACATGCCTTTCTCTCTCCTTCACCCCTGTAAGGAGCATCTGGTCTTTGTTTTTATCACCATCTGCTGGGTCCAGCGACTCCGAGGCACGCATCTGGACTACTTCTTCTTCACGTAGACCATGTCGGTGCCCTCATCACACAGCCTGACCTGTTCCCACAGCCGCATGTTTCTCTTGGCCTCTCTACTCCTCCACCCTGCTACCCTGTGTGCGAGGTCCCCATGCACGATGAGCAGGACCACACAGATACCATTAGTGGGGAGGGGGCTTGACTCATACCCAGCAGTGCTCAGGGCTTACTCCTGGATCTGCACTCAGAAATCACTCCTAGAAGTGCATTGGGGAACCATATGGGGTGCCAGGGATCCAACCCAGGTATGCCACATGCAAAACATATGCCCTATCTCCTGTACTATCACTCCACCCCCAATATGCCATTTTTGTCAAACCTCCCACTGGTGGGGTCTCCTCTCTGGTCCTCAAGCAGGCACCTACAAGCCCCCTTTCACATCATCTGGCTTCCTAGAGCTTGGTGCACCTTAGGGGTCCTTTGGGCTGACTTCTACCAGCACAACCTTTTATACCATTGATTGACTCTGCTATATATTCATAAGCTCCGCTATCCACTCAGCAGTCCCCCTGGAACCCAGAAAGACGGGGGAGGAAGTGAAGACAATAGGTCCACTAATTATTCTCTGATTTCTTGCCCCAAACTTGGCCTTCCCACCTTGTCTTTGAGAAAGGCCCACAGAGGTGTCTCCATTCACACTTACCACTAAAATGCTTGCTACATGTTTACACTAAAATGACAGGCACCCTAGGGAACTATCATGGTACAGGATGTGGTTTAGTGTTGAACAAAAAATACGATCTCCCCCCCCCACCCAGGATTCGTGGATCGCCCGTGTCCTTGAGACAGCAGACAGCACGGAAAGAAACAGCAGAGCAACTGATGGAGTAAAGCAGAACCTCGGGCCATTACATGCGAGTCCTTCACCTCCCTCTCTCGGTTTCCTGATCACTGCACTGTCCTGGCTCTCTGCCAGCATCCTGAGCAAACTCGCATGCAGCCTGTCTCTGTACCCAGGAAGACAGGCGCTCTGGTCTTTCCACCTCCACAGATACGTAAACCTTGAAGAGATGAAAAGTACCATGTTTCTGTTTGCTTACTGCATAAGTAATATTGTTCACTGTAGGAGAAATAGGGGAACATTAATATAAATTAAATAAATTCCATCCTAATGACACCTCCGAACATGAAACATGCTAAACATGTGTTTTTGCAAGGTACTTGTGGGATTCCCATTAGGGGCTCATCATTGTAGAGTGCTGTCATCACATGTGCTCATGGGACAAATGTCCCTGAGCAAGTGGGATTTGCTAAAGGACACATGGAGTTGATTTCATTTAGCATTTTATACCAAAAAGAAAATAAAACATGGATTTTTTCATGCATGTAGTTCTTTTTCAGTGGTTGCTTAAATGCTGTTTTCTTAACTGGCTTTTCCCTGCATGTGAAAATCTATGTCAATAAATATGCAGGCACAGATAACCCCAGTACAAGACAGCTTCAACCATCTGTGCCCATCATTTTCTCTCTTGTCAATCCCCATCATCCCATAGGCTCGGCATTCCTTATGGTCCCCTGAGCACTGCCAGTAGTAATTGCTGAGTGCAGGACCTAGCATAACCCCTGAGCATCACTGGGTGTGCATTCTTTATTTTTCACTTAAAAATGTAAACCACTGTGCATGAAAGGGAAAAAGGGGAAAACAGAGAAAGAAAGAAATCTTGCCTGCCATAAAGGTAGGCAGGGGATGGGAGGTACTAAGGACCTTTGTGGATGGAAGTCCATTTGTCCATTTGTGAATGCCGGCGAGAGGACTGCTGTTGGAACACCGCGTGCCTGAAAATCAATCATGAAGAAGTTTGCAATTCTCGGTGATTTGATTTTACAAAAATTTTTCAGAAAGGAGAGGAAACATTAGTTGAAAGCTGGCTCCCCAGCAGACGCTGTTCTGAGTCCCGCACACCCCCCTGAAGCCATTAGCCCCATCACAGAAGCTGGAGACAGATTTGTCCCGAGTCACACAGCCTGTCTCCAACCCAGGGTGTCTCCCTAGAGGAGGGTTGGGAACGAGGCAGAGTTGGATTCCTGTTTCCTCTCTGCAGTAACTCTCATTGCAGTGGTTTGGCCACGGGGATGAATTTCATTTGTCATTCCCGTGCACAGGAAGAGTTGTGAAACCTAAAGCTTCCCCTCATTTCGCCCTGTGCCTGCTGAGAGCTGTGGCAGCGCCTGCCTTCTCTGTGCTTTGCCTGGATTATCTCCCTCACTTCTCCCCATGGCCCTGGGAGGCCCAGGTAGGTGTGGAGGAGATTAGGGCTGGTGCCAGCGCCCTTTCTGATGACCTCCCCATGGGAGTCTCCGTCCCTACCTTCCAACAGGGCCTTCCATGGCTGTGTCTCCACCAAGGCTCTACTCAGGACCCTCTTTCCCAGAGAAGGGGAGTCAAAGTGCTGCTGTTCTTGCTCCTCCAGGTCTCAGCAGCGGAGCTGGATGGGAGCCAGGCTGCAGGTCACTCCTTGGAGCAAGTCTCCCCATGGTCCCCTAAGAAGCGCACTCCCGGGCTGTAAAGGGCCACATGCATCTTGCTCTTGAGCCTAGTTGGAAACAAGCTTTTCTTGAAGGAAAGTCCAGCAGTTGTGTTATGCTGTTTTCTCCAACTGTGTCCTGAGTCTTCGGTCTGGCTCAAGGACACAACAGAACTCAGCACCTGCAACTAAGACAAGGCCTGGGATCCTCGGGCCACAGCAGCTCAGCTTCTCTCTCTCTCTCTCTCTCTCTCTCTCTCTCTCTCTCTTGTGCTTGCTCTCTCTCTCCCTCTCCCTCCCTCCCTCTCTCTCTCTCTTACTCTCTGTTTCCCTCCCTTTCTCCACCCCACCCCTCAGCTATTGCAGCCATGTCACATTCAGTTTGGTGTGGGGGCCACACCCACCGTGCTCCATGCTTACTCCTGGCTCTGCGCTCAGGCCTGGGTCACTCCTGGTGATGCATCTGCTTCAGTCCTCATTAAATCAAGATGTAACCTGCCATAACAACTGTTCCCGCCTCCAAAGGACCTCGGAAGCCACCCCAGAGCTAGAAGAGCCACCAAACAGAGGGAGCTGAACAGACTGAAGTTCCTCTCTGGCCCTGGATCTGCTCTCCTTCCCCTTTTGTCAACAGACAATGGAGACTTAGGAAAGGTTGGCCTGCTCTGTCTCCCCTTCCAAAGAAAAGCAACACCTAGTGCTCTTCCTGGCCCTTTCTGTAAACATCTTGCGGCAATGTCACGACACCAGTAAGGATGAGGTTCTACTCCTTTTTGTTTTCCTAATTGGGGACACTGAGTTTTCTTTGACTGTTACTAACTCTGGCACATGGCACCAGGAACTCAGGCAAGACCCTGCTTCCCCAACATTCTTTGGGTCACCACCGTGGTAAATGCCAAACAGGCTAAGAACAGAGGAGGGAATGCATCTGTATCAGTGAGGCCAGAATCTCCAGACTCCTCACAGATGGAGCACTGGGATACAGGCCGAGGGTCCTCTGAGCAAATGCAGTCTGGCCATGGAGCAAACCCCTGTTACTCATTCCAAGCTGAAGAGGGATAATTGTAGGCGCTATTCTGGGTGCAGAGTGGGTGTCGGGAAATTGTATGAAGAGAATATCAGAGTTACATCACCGGCGGCTACACATGTAAATCTGAAAGAAAGCCAGGTGTCTTCATCTCAGAGTGGGCTCTTGGGGGCCACCCCCTCCTCCATCTGTGATAGAAACTTCTATCACCCAACCTTTCAGACACAGGCATTCAATTTTAATAAATGTTACTCTCACGAAGACGTCATGAAGACTCAGCAAGAGGATTCACTTAAATGGTAGGTGTCTAATTTTGTAATGTGAGCCCATAGGTGAGACAAAGGAAGATAAAATAAAATAGTAGCTTCTGAAAAGGGCTTTGCCTGTGACTCACTCAGGGTGGTCTTTCTGAATATGTGTGCAGTGCCAGGGACTGAACTGGGTTGCTCACCAGGGATTCAACTAGGTGGCCAGTGGCCATACGCAAGACAAGTGATTTCCAAATTGTTCATGCCATGCAGTTTCCCCATGTACATAAGTCCAGCACCATACCCATCACCGGTGTCCCAAGAATCTAAATGCCTTTCAAGCCCATCTGCACCCCCCCCCACCAACTCAGGTTTGTGGTTCAGTTCCCCCACTGCCTTGCCGTGGTCCACTGCATTGCGGTGTATCCCATATAGAAGAAAGATTATTCTGTGTCTGACCTTTCCTTCCTTCTGACTTTGTTCAGCATTGTATCCTCTAGTTCCATCCACATCCATTCACTGGCATAGTTTTGTCCTTTCTTAGAGTGTAGTCAAGTCTGTGTGTGTGTGTGTGTGTGTACCACAACTTTTTGATCTGCTCACCTGGAACTGAGCATTTGGTTTGTCTTATATCTTGGCTATTGTACTAAGTATGGCAATGAACACAGGTGTGCCTACATCCTTTCAACACTCCCTGATGAACTTAATCAGAATCTTCCAGGTGCTCTTCCGGAAATGAGCTTTGAAAAACTCTACCCTGGTGATTCCTGCATGTTGTCCACAGTAGAATTAAGCTAGCTATAACTAAAATGAAGATAAGCTCAGACGAGCATCTGGACACCTGCCTACAAAGCTTGGAGTGCATTGCCCAGACAGGTTGATGGACAAAAGAAATATGAGACAGACGAGTTCAGGTGAGCACAGACAAAATAGAAATCTGAGACCAAAGTTGATTTGTAACTGATGTCTGTACGGTATGATCCAGCCTCCAGTTCTCCTGATAGAACATGTTCATTTTCTTTTTCTTTTTTTTCTTTTTGGGTCACACCTGGCAATGCACAGGGGTTACTCCTAGCTTGTGCACTCAGGAATTACTCCTGGTGGTGCTCAGGGGACTGGATGGGATGCTGGGAATTGAATCCAGGTTGGCCACATGGAAGGCAAAAGCTCTACCTGCTGTGCGATCGCTCCAGCCCTGATCATTCTCTTAAGAGAACTATATGAATATGATTGACATACAAGAATAGATTCCTTTTTTCTTTGGGGAAGATCATTAGAAATGTGGAGTTTCTCTGTCTTTTTTACCATAAACTTTATAGCAGAGGTCCTCAGACTTATTTGGCCCAGCTCCTTCTTTTCAGAGAAAACAAAACAAAACAAAACAAAACTGTCCCTCACTCAGCAGCGCCAGCTCCGGAAATCTACCTTCTTTAAGGAACACACAGAAAATGCCTCCCAGTTGCACTTGAGGCCATGACCACCCGCCCTGAGCCTCAACCCTCCAAGATGAGTGGTACCTTCCACTCTGGAAGACAGAGCAGTAGACCAGAGCTTTGAGATGGCTGCATAAAGGCCTTTCATTTTCATCATTGTTGCTGGTTTGATCTTTGGTGTTGTGGTCCACACCCTGCAGTGCTCTGGGCTTACTCCTGCCTCTGTGCTCAGGGATCATTCCTGGAAGTTGTCCGGGCCCCATAGGTGATGCTGGGGATCAAACCCAGGTTGGCCGAAAGTGCCTGACCTGCTATACACTTCCACTTCTTCTTTTTTTTTTTTTTTTGGCTTCTTGGGTCATACCCAGCGAAGTTCAGGGGTTACTCCTGGCTCTGTACTCAGGAATCACTCTTGGTAGGGCTTGGGAGACCAGATAGGATGCCGGGGATTGATCCTAGGTAAGCTGCATGCAAAGCAAATGCCCTCTCCGCTGTCTTATGTTCTATTGCTCCGGCCCCTTTTCCACCTTTTTTTAGTTAATAAAAAATGGTAAGTGATTTTGGGCCTCCCTAGCTTTCTTTTTTCTCTATAAAGTATAAAGTATATATGAGGCTGAGGACCATGGGAAAGCTATTGCAAGGGAACTTGCTTTCAAACTCATAAGTGTTGCCTTTAAGACTACAAATCTCTTATCTACAGCTAGCTTCATCTTTGTGCCTAAGGTCCTGGCAGTGGCAGTTAAGCAACTCTCGACACTTAAAAGTGTCTCATTCCTGGTTCACATTATCTGGGATGTTTTTAACCCCAGGCAATTTCGGTGACATAGATTCACAGTATTTGAAGCCATCACTGACTTGTATCTTGTCTGACACAGACTTCCATAATTTGTACTTTTCAAAAAAAAAGTATTCTTTTTAATCCACTCCTGCTCTAGAAATATGTGAAGCTGATCTTCTATGAATCTCATAATAACAAAAAGAGAACTGCCAGAAAAAAAATAGAGCCAAAGATTTAGTGTAGAGAGACCTCACTGAAAGATAACAAGTGTTGTTTTATGTAGAAATAACAAAGTTAGCCACAATCACTATGTCCTGAAGCCCAGGATGGGTTTCTCCACCCTCCTTCCTGTAAGTCTATGAGGTGCTCCCTCCAGTGCTCCCCCACCCCCAAACTAGAGTACGGTCTTCCAGTCAATCTCTCCCCCCCTCCACTCCACGTCCATCCCGAGTCCCTGAGCATCCAGGTACTCAGCCTCCAATCTCCCACCCAGTTTCTCTGACACATCCTGGACTTCTGCTGATGACCCCTCATTCTTAACCTCCGTCTGAGTTCCGGGCAGTGGATTTGTGCCACAGATGAGTGAGGAGGAGATGCTTTAGAGCAGACGCTGTGGTGCATGGCCTTGAGTTTTTCTATCAGATCAAAAGCCTTCCTATTTTATAAGGAATCCATTCATGTTTGAAAACACGATGGTTTTTTTTTTCCTCTAGACTCTGGCTTTCTGGCGTTCTTGATTTCCTAGGCTGAAATGATGGTATCTGAGCCCACTGGAGGTACAGAAACCTTTGAAGAAAAATTGCATCTATGGGCAATGTCTCACCAAATAAACACTCACAGGAACACTTTGGGTTGTACCCATCACAATGCTACAGTAAATAGTACATGGAGAACTCTAGTAATTGCAACCTTATTAATTTGAGATCCCTCTACCCCTCCCACCCATTTAATCACTTCTAGAACCTCTCATTTATTTTGAATTTTTAGAGACCAAAGTGTTCATTCACCACACTGTCCCTAATCATTTGCTAGTTTTTATGGTCCATGATAGCCATAAAAACATATGGTTCATAATAAACATCATGTACATGTTTTGGTATATTTTTTATAATATTTCAGAGGGAGAGAAGGATTTTATTTCATCAATAACACGGCACGTGCTCCACCTGCTCTTACTCCCCAGCCAAAGGGCATTCATTTCAAGTGTCTCGGCACTGTCTTCCATTCCTATCATCTTGGCCCCAGCCTTCTTTTCTCTTCTCTACCCCCATTTTTGGAGTATAATCTCACTCCCCCCTGGAAAAAAACAATTGGAGATCAATCTCACTCCTCTGTCTCTAAGTGATGATCAATCTCACTATCCCTCTCTTCCCATAAATGAAGATCAATCTCTCTCTCCCTCACTCTCTCTTTCTCTCTTTTTCCTCAATTGGAGATCAATCTCTCTCTCCACATAATTGAAGATCCGCCCTTCTGCCGCCCCCCACACCACCCACACACCTCTCTCTGATCAATCTCACTCCTGCTTTCATCAATAACTTCCCACTCCTGCAAGCATCAGCTTCATTGACTTCCCTAGTTCTCGGGCTGCCTCCCGGGCCCTCACTGCTGTCCCCACTCTGGACAGAGGGACTCAGGGCCTGTCCTATGAATACCTTCCGTTCGAGTGGTTGCACCTGCATAGGCTCTGATGGAAGCCTTGCAGAAGTCAAGGCATTCCGCCAGACCTGGTGCCCGCTATCGCCTTGGCCTTCCCCCTCACACTCAGGTGGGCACGCTCTGCTGAGTTTGGACAAATCTCAGGACTGTGACCTGCACCTTAGCTGGCCCGTCATTCCTGCTCATCTGTGCTAGTGTCTATCCAGGAACCCGCCATTCTCTCCCTGTACTATGGGGCATGGCGTTTTCACTGCACAAACTTACTGGATCATTCATTTAAAATCTGAACAACAAAGTAAAATGCAAAAAACTCCTGAACTTAAAATGATTTTCCCCTGAAAGACCTTACTTTTGCCCTCCCTAGGTCAACACTTTTAGGACATTCCTACCTTGGTTTTTTACGAAGGGGTATATCTAACAGATGGATTTTATCTGACTTTGCTTGAGTAGAAAAATCATTAATTCCAAGGTATCATTTAATCTTTGTATATTCCTATAAGGGCTGGAGCGATAGCACAGAGGCAGGGCATTTGCCTTACATGCGGCCGACCTGGGTTCAATTCCTCTGTCCCTCTTGGAGAGCCCAGCAAGCCTGGAAAACTCACTCCCAAAGCAGAGCCTGGCAAGCTACCTGTGGTGTATTCAATATGCCAAAATCAGTAACAACAAGTCTCAAAATGGAGGCATTACTGATGCCCACTTGAGCAAATTGATGAGCAACAGGATGACAGTGACAGTGACAGATATTCCTATAAAAGTGGACAATAATATACAAATACTAGGAAAGAAATTTAACCTAGAATGCACATAGGCTTCTTAGTCATATTTATCTTAGGAAATATATACCCATAATGATTTAAATATTTCATTTGCAGGAATACAACTTATTTGAACTCTTCATAAAAACACCAGATATAAATAAATACCTATACTGAAGCTATGAGTATGCAATACTGTGATGGAAAACTGGAAATAGCAAATATTCAATTATAGTGAGTCTAGAGTCAGGGATTATATTATGTATTATGTTATACAGAAAAGTGTATACAAACATAAAGATGTGCTTTTGTTAAAAACTAAATGGAAAAAAGGGTATGAACTATACAATATCATGACTACCAGTACACAAAGTATGCTATTCAAAAGACCATACCAATAAATAGACAGTATTATAATCATTTGTTTTGGGTTGTTAAAAGTATAGCTATATATTCTCTTTTTTGTCTCATCCCTCATTTTCATTACATCTGCTTATTTTAAAATGCAATCGATACATTTAAAAGAATTTAAATTAAAATTTTAATTTAAAAATATACATGGCTGCACACAAATTTGTAAGGGGTAAAAGTCCTCACTCTGTCCCACTAGACTAACAATCATAGCATGGAGAGATGGGACAGGGATTATATGCCGGCCTTGCAGGCAGCCAACCCTTGAGAGCCCAGCACCACATACTGCCCCTGGGCTGAGCACTCAGCTAGGAGTCAGTCCTGAGCACTGCTGGGTATATGACTCAGAACACCTCTCACCCCACAAAAATAAATAAATAAACAAACTGACAACCATAAAATGTAAGTGAAGTTCCGAGATGGTGATGCCAGGTTGGTCTCCAAACCAAACCAAACCAAACCAGAAAACTAAAATGCCTACCCATGTGGTGTATTTGTCTTTGCAAATGGATTCAGAGTGTTTGTTGGGGTTTATCTCTTCTCCCCACTGAACCCCATCTCCTGGAACAATGACTGACTTCTAGAAAGATCCACTGTTTAGGGTCAGTGTGGTTTTCTGTTTCTTTATAAACTCAAAATCCACTCTTGGGGGCTGGAGCAATAGCACAGCGGGTAGGGCTGTGTGTCTTGCACACAGCCAACCTGGGTTTGATTCCCAGCATCCCATATGGTCCCCTAAGCATAGCCTGGGGTAATTCCTGAGTTCAGAGCCAGGAGTAACCCCTGTGCATTGCCAGGTGTGACCCCAAAAGAAAAAAAATCCACTATTCTCAGGGTAAATCTACTTAGTCACGAAAACCCCAAACTATGTTACTGTTATTAGCATCATAGGAAAATGATAAAGCAAGTCCAGACCCATGGGCCCAGATAAATGTGTGAACCTCAATACATACACACACAATGTAGAAAAGAGAAAAGAAGCACATAAAAACACATTCCAAAGAAACATCATATCCAGAGAAGGTAGGAACCGTAGTCCACCATTTCTGCCAAAATCTTATACAACAAATAAAAGGGGCCAAGGAGCCTGTTCCCTTGCTGATTTCTCTCCCAAGTGTCATTTTTGTTTTCTTAATTCTGACTTTTAACGATTGCTGGTTCCAAACACATTGCAGGAGAATGGAAACTCAACACGGAGAAAGGCGCAGGGCGAGCATCAAGCGCTTAAGAAACACGTTTCTGCGTTGGTTGTTCTTAGAGAGGCTTGAGAACCTGCGGTGTTTGTCCCAAGACTGTTGAGGCTTGAACCCTGATCGCCAAAGTCATTCTCCTGGCTGTCTACCGCTGGCAATACCACAGACATCCCAAGGGCTGACTTAATTTCAAATAAAGTCACGGTTGTTAGTAATAACAAAGCAAATCAGAGAAATATAAAATAAACCTCGGCCCTAATAGCCACCTGTTAGTTTCCCACCGCCACGGACGTCTCCTTCCACCGGGGCCTGCGCCCAGCAGCGCCCAGATGTCACTGCCCATCGCGTCTGGGCAACGGCGGAATCCGGGCCTGGCCAGCGGGACCACGAAAGCAAGGTGTCCACGCCATGTGGGCACACACAAACAACCTGACCACACGCCGTGGGCACGCCAACAACACGACCACCCGGTGTGAGCACTCAAACAGGCGCACGCGACGTGGACACGCAGAGACTGGCCACCACCTGGGGCCTCCCGGGGCTGGCCCTGGGCCCGCAGCCCCCGTTGGTGGGTGAAACGCCTCCTCTTCACCAGGAGGCCTGAAAACGGGCAGATGGAACCTTAAGTCCTGCATCTGGTCCACTGCTTGCAGTTATCCGGGGACCCTCCAGCCCGACGCCCACTCCAATACCCCTCGGCTACCGTTCAGGGCACTGGGCCAGCCTGGCCTCCCCCCACGCGCCCCCCGGTGACCACCCAGCGCGGTTTGGGCAGGACCCCGCCCAGGCTGCCCACACAAGCCAGCTTCCCCCTCCTCCCCGGGGGCGCAGTGCGGGACATCCGCGGCCGGGTGCGGGGGTGGGGGGCGGCAGGCCACCCTCGGGCCCTGATTGCTCCCCGTTGCTGCGCGGGAGCCCCCACCCGGGCCTGCAGCATCCGGCCCGCGGGCCCGGCGGCCGCCCCCCCGCCCCCCGCATCCTCCCGCACCTGCCCGGGGCCGTCCCCCCGCCTCTGCCCCCAGCCCCGCGCCCGGGCCGGGCCGTGACCAACCTGTAACCCCGCGGCGCGACGCGGTCATGGTCGGGGCGCGGCGCCCCCCGCGCCCCCCGCGGCCCCCAGGCTCCCGCCGTGCGCTCGGCGCGTCCGCGGGTCGGAGCGCGGCTGGCGCGGGGCGGGCGGGGCCTGCGGCGCGGGGCGGGCGGGTCGGGCTCCGACACTCTTTGCCTCGTTCAAAAACAAAAACGCTCGAGGAGTCCAGCCCTGGGCGCGCGGGGCCGCGCGGGGGGAGCGGGCAGGGCCCGGGCCGCCCCCGCAACAGCAGATGCGCCCGCGCCCACCCCCGGGAAGGGCACCCGCGCCAGGCCACCGCTTGCACGCTTGCATCGAGGCCACACAGGCCTCTGCGTGCGCGCGCGTGTGTCTGTGCACGTGTGTGTGTGTGTGTGTGTGTGTGTGTGTGTGTGTGTGTGTGTGCAAGTGCCTTGTCTTGCACAGGCCAACCCAGTGCACGGAGGAAGCCCAAGCCGTGAGCTTGCCTCTTGGTGGCCGTGTGTCTGAGCGCCCGATTGTGTCTTCATCCTGGGCCAGGCAATCCCAGCATGAATGACACCAAGACACATCCTCCTCCCCTTCCTCCTCCGAATCTGTGGGGGCGGCCGCAGAGCAGTTCAGAAAGGCCTGGGCCGCCCACCCTTCCCCACCCGAAGAGCATCTATCTCTCTTCACGCCCACTCTGCTGCTGGCCAGCGCCTAGCGGAGAGGGTCGGCGAAACCTAAGGACCACGCCCGAGGGCAGGAGCACACCCCCTTTCTCTCCCCCCTGCGTACTGACTCTGGGGCTCCGTGTGCCTTTACTAGAGTGAAACTCTTTCACAAGAAAAACTAGATAAAGGAAAACATGTGCGCGGCCAAAAACATTGGGGTCCAAGGAAAGGAAGAAGAGGCGGAGATACACCTGAACGGGTCAGCTGGTCATGTCTATCATGAGCAAAACAAACTATCGTCAAAGCAAACTAGCAACCGCCCATTCACGTGGGGTTCATGTTAGCACCTGTTTGTCTTTTAAAGATTTAGAACAAACTGGAATTTCATGAAAATCAAAGCGATGTGCACGTAAAAAACAAACAAACGAAAAACCCACGAAGATTTTGGAAAGACCAAGCATGTAAAAAGTTATTTTAAACAAGTAATAAGAACAAACGGAAATATTCTTCATCACATGAGTGGAAAGTGACTTAAACACGTATGGGCTGTTTAAGTCATAAACATTTACAATTTATTTATTAAAAACCACCAATTGGTTTCATCTTAAGTCATTTCTCAGTTGATTAGTTGTTTGCTTCTGCTTGTATCTTAAAGATATATAGTCAAATATCATTTTTGGGAAATTTACCGAGCTATAATTATCTGAGAAAAGTCCTATTAGTAAAATGGAAGTAGTCTAGCAGAAGCCTTCGAAAAAGGTGCGTAGTTTATGTCCCTGTTTCAAAGGCCGGAGGGGCTGAGACCGTCCTTGTTAAGATGCATCCTTGTGAAGCTGCACCCCACGTCTTGGAACTAACCGAGCCACCCAAACCTTTTGACTTTGGGTCAATAAGATTGTCTATGGACCTTGCAGATCTCCATCCTGTGCACCTAAAACCTCCATCCTACGCACCTGACTCTCGATTCCTACAACTGCCCCTCTCCCCAAGGTATGCCTAACGCATTTCATATACATTCTACTATTGTTACATGATTGGCTCAGAACATTTTATCACTTACCCAAACTATTTTAGACATCTCTGATCTTTTTTTATGTGACTGGCTCAGAACATGTTATAAACAAATTACTTCCTCCCCGGAATTGACTAGACATCTGTCAACTGTCACCCCTTCCCAAGACTAAGTAACCTCTGAAAAGCAAACACTTCCCACCTACAGTAGCCCGGAAATAGACTAGAAAAAGTTCCCCCTAGGAATTCCAGACAGACTTTGGGGGCCCTTACTGTGTCAGTCGAACACTGTACTAGTTTTCTTTAAAAACCTTGTTTAGCTTTTGCCTAAGTCATCTCGCTCTTGGTGATTTTCTTTTTAAGTTACTGAATCACCATAAATTAAGTTACAAAGCTATTCATGATTTTCAGTCATACAGAGTTCCAAGGCCAATCCCTTCCCCAATGACCCCTTCCTCCCCCTAACATCCCCAGTTTCCCTCCTGTCTCCGGCCTACCTCTATGACTCTAACTTTACCCTTTTTCTTTCTCCTTTAAGGCACTGTGGTTTGTAGTACTGTTACTGAGTGTGTATCCTGCATCTGGCTTGACCTCCTTTCAGCAGCCAGGTCTCATCCAAGTTGACCCTTCCCCGTCATTGTCACAATGGTCCCTTCCTGTCCTAACCCCTCTCCCAGCACTGCAACGAACTTCCTAACTTGGTGACTTCATTTACCATCCCACAGCCCAGACCCAGTGGGGCCTAATTTCAAGCAGCTCAATTCCCTTCAGAAATCAAGACCCCAATACCCATAATTTTTATATGAAGTGATAACGGGCAGCCGTTGTCCTAATCTCAGCATCACTCCCCAGTCAAATATCAAATATTTCAGATCCTTTCCCACTGCGGGTTCAACCCCCCACTGTCAGTATTTATTCATGCCAGGGGCCAAATAATACTGCAGAGAAGTTCTCTGGAAATACGGTGCCTCTGGGAAGGTGAGATGGAGGAAACTCAGTAGAACCCCCGGGAACCTGTCTGTAGGGTAAAATAATCATCCTAAAAACCAAATGCTTTCATCCCCACAGATAACCACAGCACGGCTCCTACCTGCTCGTCACCTTCCTGTTGTTTTTATGAACCACTGAAATTCGAGAAAATAGATCTGCATATTTTCTAGGTCTAGTTCTGAATTATCCCCATACATAATAAGACAAGTTGCTTCCTGATAGATGCAGTACATTTGCATGTGTGTTCTGCTAGACTTATAAAATACCCCGGACCAATCTTGCTACATTACCCACATTTAAGTACTGTGAGCTGTTTAGTTTATTACAAAAAATAAGATTCCAGCCAGATATACGTGTCTATGCGGCAGAGGCCAGCAGGAGGCACCCAGCACTTTTTCCAAATTGGTGTATGTGTGGCCCTTCACCATTGTACAGGAGTTCACCGAGAGGGCCTGACAACTCTTGAAAGACCAGTCAGTCTGAGGATTTTCTCTGAAACATCCCACAGGCCCTTCTGTTCTCCCACCAAGGGCCTTTCACGGGGCAGTGCCGAGAGGGTACTGGTGCTATATCACTGCGGCCACCTGGGCTGGATGCTGCCTCAGCTCCAGGGATGTTTCTTTATAAGCTTCACACTGAGATGCACAAGGGTAGAAACTTACTGCTCTGGCAGCCACCAGAGACCAGCTTCCTGTGGTGTTCCCATGCTTATAAATTCACTGCCTAATTCTGGAGCCCTAGGCCTCTCTCACTGATGTCTCCTTGCTTCCCGTGTGCAGGCCAATCTCCAATTTGGAATGTCCAAGGTTGCAAGCCTATATCATCCATGACCCCTCTCCCCGTTGCTATCTTTTTTTTTCTTTTTGGTCTTTTGTTTTTTTGTCTGAGCACCAGCAGTGCCCAGTGCTTATCCCTGGCTTTGTGTACAGGAATCACTCCTGATGACAGTCAGAGACCTGATGGGGTGCCAGGGATCAAATCCAGTTCAGCTGCCTGCAAGACAAATGCCCTAGCCCCTGTATCTATCTCTCTGCTCCCACATCCCTGCCCCCAATCCCTGCTATCTTTAATACTCACCCCCAGCAAGTGTTTTGAAGGTGGAAGCTCCTATGGTTAAATCTGTGTGAAAGGAACAGTGTGAGATGAGGAAGGGTGCTGTCAAATAGAACAGTCAGATAGGGAAAAATTTAGGAAAAGGAAAATAGAGACAGATTGATGAGCGACCAAGGGAGTTGTTAGGAGTCAGAGGATATTGCAAGACTATACAACTTAACTAGGAAATGCAAGATCAAAAGAATTTGATAGAAATGGGATGTTTGCTTTTCATTAACGTCCCTGTTCCTACTCTTTAGTCCTACCTCAAATTATTGCCTCATCTGACACCATGGTGATGGAAGAAACAATATATATCTGAAAGGGAACATTTTAAATCCATACTGTAGGGTGAGTGAGTGGGGAGAGGGGTGCTATATGGGACTTTAGGATCTGAGCCAATCCCAGAAGAATTCTGTTATGTTTAATTTATGAGTTAATGACATAAAGGCAACTACCCAAGGTGCTCCTCTTATTTGGTTTTTGGTGAGCTTCATTAAAACAAATTTTAATATGTATTCACTTGCTTAAATTGCATTATTTCAGTCTTGTCGACTGTTCACTTATCACCAAATATTGATGAAATTGATCTTCCCTCTTTGAAACACATTGTATAAAGAAAATAAACTTTCAGGTGTTCGTGTAAAAAAATACCAACAGGTTCAACCAGGAGACACTTCTGCTTGCTAACTCCCTCACATGTATTAGCACATACAGAATTCAGAGTAAATGTGTTTAGATGGTGGGAGGGTCTGGAGCACAGTTATTTCCCCCTATACCCACAGGAAGTATAATGCCAGGTACTTGGGTGATCATTGATCCTGTCTTTCTATGAATCAGCTTTCCAGACAACCACAAAACATGCCTTCACCACATAAATATTTCGAGGTTTGGGAAGACACCGGACACATTAACCCTTTCCTAAAGTAATGGCCCCTAAAGTCTTCTGATTATAAGGATCACTCAGATGATCGTGAATATTTCCTGGGAGACTGATTAAGTATCTCTGGAACATGGGACAGTAGAGACTCTCTTACTGCAAGTGTGCCTTCGAGCTGTGCGCATCAGTACTTGGCATCTACTCATACATCTTTATTCCAAGTACAGAGCCTTCTTATCTCTCTTTTCTACTTCAAGTTCTGTTAAAATTCTCATCTGACAGACCCTGGACAGTTGTGGAATCCCCATAAACTTTGCCCTTACCTTGCAGCAGTGTTATCTGAAGCATTAAAATCTTTTGAGTATAACTAGGTGGTAAAAGACCATCTGCTGAGTCATATTTTATAGCTTTGCAAATCTGTCATCTGGACCTCTAATGTTCCATATAGCTCCTGTTTGCATCGAAACCAGCCATATTTAGGAGATAGGTGAGCATATCCTTCAACAGCAGTGCAAGAAGGAACCATAATAGTAAGCCTTAGACAGAACTTGGACTCTTGAATAATGCAGAAATATACTGAGAAAAGAAGTTCAATTGACTTCTTTTATGGGAAAATGTATTTCCCAATCATATGGGAGGGATTTCAGAGTTCAAGTAGGATTTGGAAAATCATATGGTGGAGAGAGAAGTGCTAGTTTCAGATGATGCCTATTTTACGGATTCACTGAAAGAGAATTCCTAAGTCACCATTTTGTTCTACTTGAAGATAATATTTTCAGAGGAAACGTGGTTTTCGAATTTTAAATAGGGAAAATTTCAAACTCGGGAGGAAACAAACATGGCATGAGCTAGTCTTGCAAGGTCCTCATTGTACTGAGAAGCCGTTGTGGCAATGTCCACAGGAACTGCTAACTTTCTGAAAACAAGAGGTAGGTTTCAAAAGAATTAGTAATAACATAAAGACTGTTTCAATGATTTAGTAATAGAATATGCTACAGGGTAGAAGTGAATCTCTGAGTTCTGAAAATAACCTTGAAGTTTTATTTATTGCCAAAAAATGTTCTTATGTCCATAGAACTCAAAATTCATTTTGCTCTCAAAAAGGATAGAAAGGGCATTGTGCAGGGGAGCACCCTGAAGTGTATCTGGGGTGAAGAGAGGTCAGAATGGATGATGGAGAGGTGATGGATGATGGAGACATGAAGGATGATGGAGAGGTGATGGATGATGAAGAGGAGACAGATGATGAAGAGGTGAGGGAAGACGGAGAGATGATAAGTTTCAACTATCACTATGACCAGCGGAAGCTCTAGGAGCCGCTGTTCAACTGGATGATTCTTTTGCAATTTTCCCAGAAACTGGGACAGACCAGATCCTAAAAAACTTTGCCTGAATGAAATTTACTTACTGGGAGAATCAGTGGGTCTGAGGAGTGCTGAGAGCAAGGTGTGGGTGGTGATGGATGCTGTGGTCACCAGACGCATCTCTCGGAATAATCTGACTAGTCAAAGAGGCGGGTAGACTGAGATGGGATGACTTAAAAATCAACCAATTGTTTTCTAAATTAAAGCTTTTGTGTGTGTGTGTTTGGGGAATAGATGCTAAGAAATGGTATTGCTAGGTCTAATGGTGGTTCTATTCCTATTTTTTAGATAGATCTCCATATAGCTATGATAGATAAAATCATTAGATAAGTGCATTTCTCTACATACTTACAAAATGAAGTAGCTTTTGTTTCTTTATAGTTTTATGGACCACCCCCTGGCATTGTTCAGGGCTTATTACTGACTTTGTATTCAGGTATCACTTCTGGAAGGCTTGGGGTGCCATATGGGGTACCAGGTTTGAAGATGGGTCAGCCATATGTGAGGCAAGCACCTGACAGGCTATACTAACTCTCTGACCAATGTATGTTATTTATTTTTATTCAATTTTCAATTTCATTTTGTTTTTAATTAAAAATTTGTATCAGGGGCTGGAGCGATAGTACAGTGGGTAGGGCGTTTGCCTTGCATGTGGTCGACTCAGGTTCGATTCCCAGCATCCCATATGGTCTCCTGAGCACCACCAGGGGTAATTCCTGAGTGCAGAGCCAGGAGTAACCCCTATGCATCGCCGGGTGTGACCCAAAAGGCAAAAAAACATTGTATCAAAGCAGTGTGATTTACAGAGTTATTCATATTTGAGTTCCAACACCAATCCCCACCACCACGCTGTGACCCCTCCGGCCCACCAGCTAGGCTCCCAATAAACGGAAGAAAACACTTGCACTCACCACTTCAGACAAAGGTTTGGTTTACAAGATATATATAAAATACAGTGCTCAGCAGTATCCCCCGAAAAGGGTTGCTTTTAGCAGAGGCTTTTGGGCGTGAGAGAGTGGAGTGGACAGGGCACATGCCCAGCACGCATTTGGCCAGAGTCCTCCCCCCACATCACGTGGCCGCTCAGCATCCCTCACCCAGTACCTCTGTGGGGCTCAGGGTACAGTCCTGTCCCAAAGAGCCCAGCAACATCACAGTCTGGGCTCCTGCACTGAGCAGCAGGCCCAGCTTGGCTGAGAATCACAGGTGGGGCCCCTGGACCTCCTGAACACCACTTAGGACCCTCCCACTAATAATCACTGTGTCACTGTCATCTCTCTCATCCTGTTGTTCATCGATTTGCTCGAGCGGGTGCCAGTAACGTTTCCATTCGTCCACTGTCATGTGCTAGTGTAGCCCCATGGTGTATTGGGGGCTCTTTCAGGCTCAGGGGAATGAGGACCATCATTGTTATCATTTTTGGTATATTGTGTACACCATGGGTAGCTTGCCAGGCTCTGCTGTGGGGGCATGATACTCTCAGTAGCTTGCCGGACTCTCTGAGAGGGATGGAGGAATCAAACTCGGGGCGGCCAAGTGCAAGGCAAACTCCCTACCCGCTGTGCTATCGCTCCAGTCCGCCATAACAATATTAATAGCAATAATAATAAAATTTAAATGACTTTTAGTATATCTACAGAAATAAAGATATATTTCTCGTGGATTCTACTCATGGTATAAAAGACAAAAGGAAAAGATCTTTAGTGTTACCTTAGATTGTGAACTCCATTGAAAATACAGTCAGCTTAAGTAAATCAACAACTAGAAAAAAATAATTGACATGAATTGAATACTTTCATTCAATTGAAGACAAAGAGCTGCTTTGGGGGTCAAGGGGGGGACCACACCTGGAGGTGCTCAGATCCTAGTCTTGGTCTGGGCTCAGGAGTCCTTTCCTGAGATGCTGGGGGTCAAACCAGGTTTTTGGCCTCCCAGCTACACGGGAGGATACTGCTTCCTGTACTAACTCTCTAGCCCCTTGATGCCTACTTTATGTTTGAATCAAAATACAACACTATATTGTAAGATAACATTGGTTTCTCCTTTCTGCCTTGCCACAGAGAGCTTAGGTTTATTGTGTTGCTCCCATCACAGTGCTCCCATTCCTCTGTGTTTATTTGTAACTTCTTTGTGCTCTGTTAAGTTGTAAACGTTGCTTTTCTCTTCTCCGTAAGTCCTTCACATAGTTAATACAGAGCAATGTCCTTTTTGTATAGACACAGGAAGACAGTTAATGCTATGCTTTTGTAACTTGGGAGTTAACTGATTCCAGATAATATTACCTCCTGGTCATCTGTTCTCTCAAGTTAAGCCTCAGTTGCCCTTACTTCTTAGCACCCCAAAAGCAGCATCCTGACGAGGGACTGGATGGACCGAGGGCAAACAGTGAGCTACCCTGGCATCAAAGTCTGCCTGGCCAAAGTGCCATAAAACTTTATAAGTTAAGAGCTTGGTCATGGACAAATTCTGTCGTGATCCAAAAATTAACAACTGGATTAGGACCCTGTTAAGGTTAGGAAAGATTAATCTGGTCTGAGCATTGTAGTCTGAGATCTATAGCGAGATGTCCCCAGGAGAGCCACCCTACAAGCTTAATGTATCTCTTACAAAATAACTAATATTAAGAAATAGAATTAAGATGTTACTTAAGATGTTAGTCAAGTTATGGGACTAAGGAGTGCAGAGACACCCCTAAGTGGTATTTTGTCCTTAGGCTGAAGAAGGACTTTCGATATGTTGATGGACTACCTGACCTGGGTGTGTGGTTTCTACCCCGAACACACCGGGAGAGTTGGAGAGAGAGAGAGACCAGGGCAGCAAGATGGAGCTCGGAGAGACTAGCAAGGGGGACAGAGGGAGAAGAATGTAGGGGAAGAGTGCAGGAGCAGGTGCGTGGAGAGACGAGAGATGTGGCTGCAAGAGGGGGTGTGGAGAGATGAGCGGGAGAGACAGGAGAGGCGGGAATGAGGGGCAGTGTGAGACCAGAATGGGGAGTTTAGTGAGACTAGAACAGGCATGTGGGGTGAATGGAATAAACAGCAACTGATCACCAACCAGCCTGACCTTCGTTTCTTCCTTTATCCATCCACATCATGGCAACCCCAGGAGGGGCAGCGGCCCGAGTCCACTGAACCCGGAGGGTGAGAGAGAGAGACCCACTGGGGCTCCCCAAGCCGCCTGGAGACTATACACTATGTGCTTTTTCTTCAGGGTAAAGTGTTCTTATTAGATTGTTAATAGCCATTAGTAGGATGAAATGCGGAGCTGTTACCTAAAACAAAACCTTTACTTGCAGGGAGAGCAAGTCTGTTTGAAGATGGAAAATAAAATGCTTTAAAATACAGCGTAGTCTTATGCACACTTTGAAGCTGCTCTGCGTTTTAGTTTAGGGTTGCTGCTTCGTGGAAGCCAGAACTCTCCGTCACCGAATTTGCAATTAGGACAGCTGGCCCCAGTTTGGGTGCTGATTCACTGAATCTGTTTATGGTACATCCCGAGTAGTGTTTGCAGGGAAGCCTGTAGGTTTTACACATTCGTAGGGGTTTCTCTCAATATTCTATATTGAAGGGTTGGCTCCCTTTCAAATGAGTTTTCTCCCACTCACAGCCAGAGGTAGCTCAATGACTGCTTGGAGCAGACTCTGGGGAAGGAGGACAAAGAAGGGTCCGTTCATACACCAGGCTCCGCAGATAACCAGATTATACTTCTTCAAGGACTCTAGGAGCAGCTGAAAAATAAATAAATAAATAAACAAGTAAATAAACAAGGCAACTAGAAAAAAATTAACTATGAAAACAATTATCACTGGATCACACATACAGAGTACATGGGCTTGATTTTAATCCATTTTATCACAGTCCAGTTTTGCAAGACACTAAAATGTCTGCAAGCTAAAATTGTTGCAGCCCCCAGAATGCTTTTTTCCACAGATCACACCCATTTCAGGTTTCCACTTTATCTTTTAAGCACAAATATATTTATTGAAAAGATGATCGTCTTTTGTACAGGCTAGCTTGGCTAACCACATGTATTTGGAAAAAGTCTTACTTGCTCAGCAGCCATTGAGTTTGTCTAGGCAATGAAGTTCTAAAGCACTAAAAATGAGTTGTTGGTATAGAAACATGGGTGAGTCATAGTAATGAAAAAAATTTTTTCAAAATGACTACCATACAGGTATGTTAATTTGGACTTCAAAAATTAGGAAAATTCTGATTTTTCAATAAAATCAAAATAGTGGTTATAGAATCATAGTGTAATTGAAGAGTGATTATATTTGAGGTATAGAAGGGATTGACTAGAAAAAGGCATGAAGAAATTTGGTGGGGCACGATGACAACATTCTGTATCTTTAAAGGTTACTCTGATTAAAGTTTGATATCATTGATCAGCAGCACCACATGCAGTTCTCCAAGTTAGCCAAAAGTTATCCTTGAGCATCACCAGGTGTGGCTGTAAAACAAAACAAAACGAAACAAAACAAAACAAAATCAAAGAAATTCATAAAAAAAAGACTGTAGAATATGTAGACATGCATTCCCAACTGCTTAGGCAATTGTGTACTGATGACTAAAATGAACTTTGAGATGCATCAGACATGAGGAAGATTGAGGGTTGGACGGAGCAATGCTCAATGGACAGACTTGGGGGAGAGTCAAGAGAGTAAGTGTCATGGTAGCCTCCAGGCGGCCAGTGATGTGGAGGCGTTGGATGCTCTTGCCACTTTGTCTTATGTTTAAGTGTGTCACAGCCTTGTTGGAGGATGCACTCAGAGCCAGGTCCTCTCTGCTTGCAAACTCCTCCAGCTCCTCCAGAATGACTTCTCTGACCTCCTCTAAGCTCTCTTGCCTCGACCCCTTGCTCTTGGCCCCTGCAGTGTGTTCTTAGCCCAACCAAACAGAGCAATGCATGTCATTATGCCACACCTCTTTTCAAAAAATTGGGAGAGATTCCATGAAATCCAGGTGAGATTCCAAGTCTTTTAGCTTCCCGGCTTTGTGTGAAATTCCCATCACCAGGAGGACTTCTTTCTGCTTCCTGCAAATGTTCTATTTCAGCCAACTTCACGTCCTTGATGCTCCTTCAACAACCAAGGTGTTCCTACCTTAGGACCTTTGCACTAGCTTTTTCCTCTTTCTGGGGTCCTTTTCTATGCATTGAGAGCCTTTGTAAATATTTCCACAATGTCATGTTTTTGCCTCTTTTGGGATGTCTCAAAAGCTCAATGAACTATTAGACAGCCTTGGCATTATTTTCTCAGATTGCTTTTCTGCTATCAACATAACTACATATTTTAACTAAAATTCATATAGAATTTAGTATCAGGTAAAAATTGGGTGATTTTGTTTTGTTTAAAAATAGTTTGCATGCATAATTATCATTTAAATATATTGAATTTATAATATAAGCTCTTACTGAGATAGCATTTCTGAGGAATGATATAAATATCTATAGAATATGTCCAATTTAAAATTTTGTCCTATAAACCATGCTTATAAACTGTCCAAATCCCAGTTTTATAGATATATTCTAGATATTTTTAAACAACTATTACCATTTATTCTAATTCAATTTTGAAGAACTAGGGGGAGGGGCATTGTTCCACACCTGAAAGTGCTCAAGGGTTACTCCTGGCTTTCTGCTTAGGGATCACTCCTGACTTGGTTTTTAGTATTAAGTGGGGTGCCAGGGATTGAACGTAGGTCCAGTCGCATGTAAAACAAGAGGACAAGTGCCCTATCCGCTGTATGATCTCTCCTGACCTAGCAATCTTTTCTGTTTTCTCCAAAGTGAAACACATTTTTATTTTGCTTTGAATGAAACACATTTAAATTTCCGACTGACATTATACTATTCACCGAAATTAATCAATCACAGTAATACTTATTTGTTCCAGATAGCACTGACATTTTTTAACTGATGTCTAATTTGATCCTTGAGATGACATTTATTTAATTTTATTTCTATAGGCTTGTTCCAATTTCATGCACATATCGTTTTAGTAATTTAAAATATTTGGATAACCATTGATTTAGTGATTTTCCCAACTACATGCATAAAATTTTTCTGACTTTATATTGAAAACAAATCAGTTTCTTCCATGTGTACCTACGTCTATGAACCCTCATGAATTGAAGTGTTTTTACCAATTTCTGATGTGAAGACTACTTTTTTTTTCAGTGTTTCCAGCATTGCTATGTTTTGGTAAAAACTGTTGCCAATGTCATAGACTTGAGTGGTATTTGCAAGTACTCTGGGATTTGTTGACAGAGACTAATTATTATCTTGTGTATGATCAACTTAATCCTTGGTCCATTGGGCAATTAGTTAAAAACCTTTATCATAATAGAAATATTCAGGAAATTTACATTCTTTATTATATAACTATTACCAGTAATAAATACTTGCGCAAAAATCCTTCAACTTATGTAAGTTCTTTTGGGGCAGGCATGCACACGTATCTTACTCTTTTCTGGGTCCTCAGCACTTAGAAAAGTAATTAATAATGAATGAGAGCATGCAACAATGTCTATTGATTCCCGTTGGACAAACATTTGGATGAATATATTTGTCTGTTACAGGAGAAAAATAATTTTATCTAGAAAAATCTACAAGTTTTGGAATGAGTCTTATCCAGTCTTTCCTAGCAAAACTTCTATAGTATATACTAGCAAACACTGTTTTTTAACTGACCAACTGGATCTCTATTCTTTTGTCCACATTCCAGGACAAAGTGCAGTTACCGACTGTAGTTAACATCCCCGTTGAAACAGTTTCCATCTCCAGGAATTGCCTTAGGTTTTATATGGGCAACATATTTTCTGGCCATTGAGACAGACTTGCCGTGAGGACATTTAGGAGTTTCTGAGACAGACTTTTCCCCACTCTTAAGGAGAGCAACTCAGACATGCTTTTCTCTCTGAGGCCGTTCTTGGCAAGTTGTCTGAGACTTGGCACTTGATGTGGCTATCTGGTGACAATGAAGGGTCATGCTTGGGATCATAGCCTTAGTGTGATGGAGCAAAAAGAAGAAACGATCTTGGTCCCTTCATGGCTTTGGTAAAGTACAGAAATAAACCTGAGATCTTCTACCAGAACTGGAATGCTTCAGGGATTAATATTTTTAATACCTTTACTAAGGTCCCGATTGCGGGCGTTTGGGAGCATTCCAAGAACCAATTGATGCAAATCGGAACCAAAGTGCATGGAAACTTAAATGAAATAAATATTTCTGATATTCTGTACTGACAGTGAAGATATGCTTAAGTTTTATTTTATTTTATAGGGCTGGAGCGATAGCACAGCGGGTAGGGCATTTGCCTTGCATGTGGCCGACCCCGGTTGGATTCCTCCACCCCTCTCGGAGAGCCCAGCAAGCTACCGAGAGTATCCTGCCTGCACAGCAGACCCTATCAAGCTATCCATGGCATATTTGATATGCCAAAAATAGTAACAACAAGTCTCACAATGGAGATGTTCCTGATGCCTGCTCGAGCAAATCGATGAGCAATGGGATGACAGTGACAGTGATTTTATTTTATGAGCTTCTTCTCAAGGGAATGAGAGCTTTCGGTGTCTTCAGTAGAGGGAGTCTGTAGATGTGTGGAGAAAGGAAATTTTCAGGGGTTAGAGTGAGTGTAAATCTAAAAGTTTTGAGGAAGAGCGAAGATCTCAGAGATCTCAGTGTGATTAGAATAAGGTGAAGGTTGGGTGGGCCCCGAGAAAGACGCCTTGAGGGGAAGCAGTTCTGCTGGACTCTGGGGCCTAGGGATTTCTGGAACCCACACAAAAGACGACCGACCTACTGATCCCTTCCCCCCAACACCCACCAGGTAGTTAACTGTTCAGCCTGCTTCCTCACCCCAGGTCTCCTTTGCTTCCAGACAAACTCTAAAACCCAGGCAGGTGTACTGCAAACCGTACTGCACCAAGGGAAAAGGAGAGAGCAAGAAGGAAAGTGCCTCCTGCAGGGGTGGGGGGGTTGGGGGTTGGGGGATGGTGGTGGAGAAACGGGTGTCATGGGCGGTGGGAGATGTGCACTGGCAGAGGGATGAGTGCTGGACCATCGTGTGACTGAGACCCAACTATGAACAGCTTTGTCATGGTCTATCTCACAGATATCCAATTAAAATAAGGTTTTTTTTTAAAGTAATGTGGAGTTCATGCCCAATTCAATGAGCTTAATGAATGGCTGAATAAATAGCAGTACTCCTATATTAACACGGCAGAGTCTGGCAAGCTACCCGTGGTGTACTCGATATGCCAAAAACAGTAACAATGACGGTCCTCATTCCCCTGATCCTGAAAGAGCCCCCAATACACCATCAGGCTACACTAGCACGTGACAGGGACAAATGGAGACATTACTAGTGCCAGCTCAAGTAAATTGATGAACAATGGAAAGACAGTGATACAGTGATATAGTGATACTCCTACGTTAAAAAAAAAACTCAGGCGGAGTGCTCTCCATTAGCCCCTCTGGAGGCTTGGGTGGTCTCCCCAGGGTGCTCTCTTGCCAATAAATCCCATTTCAGCTTCATTCTCCTTTTGGATTCTGTATCCACAACTTCCAAGACCTTTCAGAGAGCACAGAGAACACATAGGAGAGGCCCAGGGGCTGTAGGAGCTAGTAGGTTCTTGAAAAAAAAATAATGTTAAAAGAAATGTTTTCAGTCAATAAGTGACAAAAGCAAAATTTAAATATTTCACTAGCTAACTTATTAAAAACGGATATAAGCGGGGTTGGGGAACACAGATTATTAATTGAGTTCCCCATCCCAACCAAGAGAAGACATTGGCATAGAGGGTGAGACAGTTCCAGAATGGGGCTGTGAGACAGGGTGAGATTCTGAATATTTTTGAAGTATTTGACAGGAGTTAGTGGTGGGTGAAATGCAGGTGAAGAGAGCAAGCAAGGTGCTTTGGGCGGATTCATGGGAAGTCCTCTTCATCAGGAAGCGCAAGAGGAGGGGCCGAGACAGAGGCACAGTCCAGGGGCCCCTCAGATGAGATTGCAGGGGTTTTACATGGGCAATGGTTTCCAGAAGCTTTGATTTATTTTATGAGCTTCTTCTCAAGGTGAACAATGGAGGTACCATATGGCTGAAGGAACCATATGGCTTGGGACTGAAGGAGAAGGCGGGGCAAAGCCACGATTGCTTTTTGAGAGGGGAGACATGGCAGCTCATGGCATGCTGGCGGGAGGGACATGGAAAGCTTGACAATGCCAGAAAATGGGGAGTAAATTGTGCATATCCGTGGGCAAAGCAGAATGGAATCCCATGTGCTGAGACAGGCTGATCTGGCCTGGAAGCCTGGAAAATCCAGCAACTCGTTTATCAAAACAGGAGAGAGAGAGAGAGAGAGAGAGAGAGAGAGAGAGAGAGAGAGAGAGAGAGAGAGAGAGAGAGAGAGGGAGGGAGGAAAGGAGGGAGGGAGGGAGAGAAAGGGAGGGAGAGAAAGGAGGACAGGAAGGGAGGGAAGGAGGGAAGGAGAGAGGGAGAGAGAGGGAGGGAGAAAAGGAGGAAGGGAAAGGGAGGGAGGGAGGGAGAGAAAGGGAGGGAGAGAAAGGAGGACAGAAAGGGAGGGAAGGAGGGAGGGAGAGAGGGAAAGGGAGGGAGAACAGGAGGGAGGGAAAGGAAGGGAGGGATGGGGAAAGTGAGAGAGAAGGAGGAATGGAGGGAGTCAGGGAGGGAGAGAGAGAAGGAGGGAGGGAGGGAAGGAAGGGTAGAGAAAGGGAGGGGGAGGGAGGGAGGGGGAGAGAGAGGGAGGGAGGGGGAGAGAGGAGGGAGGGAAGGTGGGAGAGATAGAGGAGGAGAGAGGGAGGGAGAGGGAGAGACAGAGCATGGAATCTGTAGGGGAGAGAAGGTGGGAGATTCCAATTGCACAAGTATTGGAAATACTCTTTTTACTAGTGTTATTTTCATTTCCGTGAAATAGAAAGAAAATCATGCAGGGTGAGGTTTGAGGGAAAACAGAGTGTGAAATCATTAACCAGGAAGAGTGTGGGAGTGGCTGGACTAAGAAATATGGCAGGATTACTGTCCATCTTAGGGACTCACTCAGGACGATTGATTAGGGGTTTAATAGGGCGCCCTGCTACTTTTCCCTGCCTCCTTCGGGTGTGCTAGAGAAAGCAATATTGGACATCAGTTTGTCCTGGGGTTGTGATTTAACATGGTGAGTCACACAATGCTTTCCAGCCCAGGGACAGGCTAGCAGTACTTTTCATGAAAATTAATCATTTCACATCACATTATTTCTAGAGGTATTGTATATGTACAATTCTTTGGACTAAAATTAAAAATATAATTCAAGAAGCTAAAGTCAGATTTATTGTACTTTATGAAATCAAAGAAACCTTGTGCTAGAGCAATCTGAGTGAGGCCATGATTTCTTGGAACTCAATTGCCTTCCCAATCAGAGAGGGATAGTATCTAGAGAGAAAGAAGAGATATCATAAAATGTAGCACCAAATGAAACATATGATGTATGCATTTGGAACAAGATAAAACATACAGCAGGGCTGTTTAAGAAATATGTTTTGTGACTTATCTCCAGAACGATTCAGCTTCCTTAATACAATAGTAACCTGCAGAATTAGTGATCACTGGAATCTTTCAAAATCTGACTATTTTTTTAAATATATAGGGTTTAATTGTGATTTATAGATCAAGAATAATTTTTTTTCTTTATATGGCTAATTAATAAAAGAGAAGACATCTTGTTTCCTTTCCAGTAATCTATAAAAATGCCTTAATTATACAATTATTTTATTGCTGAGCATTGTTCTATTTTTTTTGGCTTTTTTTGAGGGGGGTCACACCTGGTGATGCACAGGGGTTACTCCTGGCTCATGCACTCAGGAATTACTCCTGGTGGTGCTCAGGAGACCATATAGGATGCTGGGAATTGAATCCGGGTCGCCCACATGCAAGGCAAACGCCCTACCTGCTGTGCTATCACTCCAGCCTCTTGTTTTAATTTTCATCTCAAATTATTTTATCAACTCAATTACAACTTTAGTACTTTGAAATTCAGTGACTAAAACAATAGGAAAGAAAAGGATTTATGAATTTATGTATTTTATTCTGCCAAAAATGTTTTCTGTAATTTGGGGGGGTTACACTTAGTGGTACCCAGGACATACTCCCGATTCTGCTCTCAGAGTCATTCCTGGTCAGCTCTGAAAACAGACAAAAAATGTTCAGACTACACTTTGGTGTTATCAACCCTCTGTAATCAGCTTCCAAATGTTTAAATTTTATCTTTGAATTATAGTTTGAGTATCATGGTTACTTTTTAAAATATCACAATTTCTCAGTGTACAAATAGTTGAGGGAAACTTCTGAAATTTGTAAGAAACTTTTTCACCTAATACACTATTCTACATTAACATTTTCCAGTGGGTATATTGGACCTCTTTTGATTTCCATTCTTCCATTTATAGCATTACTTTAAAACCCATATCTTCTTATTTTGATCTTAAGCTTTTTTTAGGGGATAACCTAAACTTTTAGTCTTCTTTAAGCTTCATTGAGATGCTTCATTATCTGTTTCTGTCTAGAACTTTTGTACCCAGTTAAGTGCTCCATTAATATTGGATTAATAAATTAACTCAGTACCAATTAGTTCACAAATTGTTTAAGCTATAATGTTTCATGTGAAAAATTTCCCCCTTGATGCATTAGGTACTTTTAGTGCCACAGTCAAATATCTTTTATATTTGGAACTGAAAATTTTCCATTCCCTGACCAGAAATCAATCTCAAAAACACAGCCAAGATAATGTCTAATTACTAAACCACCAGGGAACCAAAGCTTCCTACTTCACTGTGAAAATAAAATAGAGGATGATGTTGAATAAGCATGTCCTCATTAGTCTGCGAATATTCTCACACTGTAAAACTGGAAAAAGCCCTCAGAGGCCAATGGATTCAGCATATACACACAGGCAAGATGACTAAACTACATAAAATATATTGTTGGATTTCTCATATGAGAACTTTCACTAAGAAAAGTGTCATAATGCTTTATCTATAACATTTCACAACATTATATCGAAAAATAATTAAGGACATCATCTGGTTGTACTGTTGATACAACAGTACACCCTTAATATAATAGATTTTTGTAACTAAATTTAGAATGGGCAAACAGTGGTCTTCTTGCTACAAAAAATTGGCAGTGATCCAAGAGTACATAAAGATCAAAAATCTACTTTAAATAAAGTCTATTTACTATCCATGGCATTATAAATGGATGCAAAATAATTGTTCTTGTGAAGTAAAACAGGTATTTTTGTATGTGCCTATGCCTTATTATTATTATGTGTTAATGATTTTTTAAAAAGTTTTTAAAGGAAGTTGCTGAATCTAACCTCATCTGCTTTTACTCCAAATTAAGTAATTCAGTTGCTCTGATGAGGCATTCATTTTTGAGCCCCGACAAGATGAGGCAAATAAAATAACCATTTTTAGAGACCATGAAAAGTAGAGCTAATAGCAATTTCCTGTGGTTCAGACCACCCTGACCCACATATGGTAAGTGCTGAGAGTAGAACTGAGAAAAAATAATGGCATATATTTTATTTGAATTTCCACAAAATAAACATTGGGAGGAATATTTGTGTGCAGTTAATTTTAAAACCAGTGCCTTCAGGGAAGATAAAGAGGAAGCAAGACAAGAGAGGGGAGATGACGAGCAGGACTTTGAGAGACCGTGGAGGACTTACATGATGATGATGATGTGGGGGCAATGCTGAAATGTAGCTTTCACCTTAGCCTTGTCTACATGCTGGCAAAAGTGTACTGGACACACCCAGCCATCATTGATTATGGCTTCCAGGAAGTATAACAGGAAGAAGGAAGGAGGCAGGAAGTAGAGGAAAACATCCAGTACTTGCGTCTGCATTAGTTGACAAAGTGATGCCAATGGCCTGAGGATGCTCCTTGAAGAACAGCAGGTGTGGGTGGGGGGATGGGGTGAGGGGATGGGAGGGATACTGGGGTCATCGGTGGTGGGGAATGGGCACTGGTGGAGGGATGGGTACTCGAGCATTGTATGACTGAAACACAAGCATGAAAATATGTAAATCTGTAACTGTACCCTCACAGTGATTCACTAATAAATTATTATTATTATTATTATTATTATCATTATCATTATTATTGGGCTGGAGCAATAGCACAGCGGTTGGGCGTTCACCTTTCACGTAGCCGACCAGTGTAGGATTCCTCTGCCCCTCTCAGAGAGCCTGGCAAGCTACCGAGAGTATTGAATATGCCAAAAACAGTAACAATAACTCTCTCAATGAGGGATGTTACTGGTGCCCGCTTGAACAAATCTATGAGCAACAGGATGACAGTAATACAGTGATTATTATTATTAATAATAATAGTAATAAAAGAAGAGCAGGTGCTGCTTTCTGAAGACAGAGCAAGAGAAACTGTCATTCTGAGGGACCGCAGAGAATACCAGGGTGGCTTCCATCCATGGCGCACATTTTCAAGACGCTGACAAAGTATAATAAATACCTGGATGGCATGGAAACACAATATAGAGTGAAATAACTGCCATGTAAGTCCAACCCAAGTTGAAACTGTCAAGATGGTCCGTGTGTATGTGCTAAAGCAGCCAGAGGACACTGATGGGACCACTGGAGATCCTTAAAATGGAACGATTTAATGATATGGAGATAAATTAATTGATAATAACCTACAATCAACAAATTGATAATTAATAATTTTATAATTTATTCTATAATTACATTTATATAATATAATTTATTTATAGCACAGCGGGTAGGGAATTTACCTTATACCGGGTTTGATTCCTCTCCATCGTCTCTCTCGGAGTGCCCGGCAAGCTACCAAGAGTATTCTGCCCGCACGGCAGAGCTTGGCAACCTACCCGTGGCATATTCGATATGCCAAAAACAGTAACGACAAGTCTCAAAATGGAGATGTTACTGGTGCCCGCTCGAGAAAATCAATGAACAATGGGATGACAGTGCTACAGTGCTACAATTTATTTATATAGCATAATATATTTATATAATTGTATTTTATAATGTATTGTAATTTTATAATTTAAAATTTATAATTTATTATTAACAAATTAAAAATAATTTAATAATATGGAGGAGGGGAAGGAGGAGGGAATTTTAAATGGATGAAAAAGGAAAATTGTGCAAACTAGGAAGCAAATTTGGGAAGAAATAGAAGTGCCAAATGCTTACTGGGGAGTAACGTCTGGGAAACAGGAAGGAGAAAGGAAGATTGGCTAATCTGTGTTTTCCTGATTGCTGTGTCCGCTCATGGGTAGCTTGTATACAGCCCTTATAGAGCATCACAGAGGGTAGGAGTGGTAAACTCACAGACTGCTGTCTGCAGTCAGAGGTGGCCCTCCTAGAGAGAGCGTAACGTTGGCTAGAAAGCTAAGATAGCCTCCAGCCAAAGAAACCATGTCTCTCCCGGCTCATCAGCTGGTCCCTTACTCTGGGGAATTTTGAACACCCTGTCTCCCTTTTTGCACTCAGGACCAAATGTAAGGTGTCAGATATGATGGAGTCATGGGTCAAAGAGTCCCCGCCTGCAGGTGTGGAAGCAAAAGACGATTGTCTTGAGAAGTATTAGAAATTGGGAGAAATAAATGTTCTTTACTTCTGTCCTTTTTGGGCACACTATTTTTTCCCCTTGTATTTCAAACCTTATCTCTTTCTGTGTGGACTTAACAGCTGTTTTCTAAAGTTCTTTAAATGAATAGCTGAATAACTTCAGGCAGTTGAATGCTCACGAAGAAAGAATATAGCACTGATCTCGTGTTCACTCTGAATTGAAGAACCTAAGATATAGTAGCAAGGTAGGAGAAAGGAGTAACTGAAATGGAAAACATTGGGGTATAGAACAAAGTATGCCTTCTTTGTTATTTAACCGATCAAATCTGTTCAAAAAGGATGACTTGACTTTACACAGAATAATAAATTATATATAATTTATCACCATTATTATCTGGGCGTGTTTACCTGCGTTTTGGGAACACAGTTCTGCATGATGAAGTTCTTATTTGCAGAGGTGAATAGTTTATCCACACTTTTAACACATCTGATATCACATCAACAACAACTGACGATATCTTGCAAGTTCTCTTAGCCGAAGAAATCATGATTATGTACAAGTGTCCAAAACGCTAGTACTGGCAGTGCCCAGGGGCCTCCAGCACTACATCAGGTGATGCTCAGGGTTTATGTGCTACCAGAAAACAAAACAGGGTCAGCCATAAGCAGGGTCTATGCCCAAATCTCTCCACTGTGTTCTCTGACCTTCACAGTGCTACTTTTTTTTCTGGGTTTTTGGACCACACCTGGTGATGCTCAGGGGTTTCTCCTGACTCTGCACTCAGGAATTACTTCTGGTGGTGCTCGAGGGAACCAGATGGGACATTGGACATTGAAGTCAAGTTGGCTGTGTGCAAAGCAAAGGCCCTACCCTCTGTACTATCGCTCTGCCCCCCACAATGCTAATCTTAAACCCTTCAAAGTGATGTCAGCCTCTTGAAGATAATGTTCAGAGATGTAGAACAACTGAAAGAAATGGGAGAGGTGACCAAGTATGGATCGCGGTGACTGAACTTTTAGCAAAATTTTAGAAGAAATTTCAGTTGTTGGAACTAAAATCTGGCTAGCTATGCAAACGCAATAATTCTATCTCCAAGGTGGTGTGACTTCTTTAAATTTAGAAATTTAACTAAAACTGCTTCAACATTTAATGAGACAAAGCATTTGGTACAAAAGGCACGGTCTTCCACTTCTTAGTTGAATAGCAGATAATTAAGTTTCTCTAAGACATTTTAGGCATCATAATTTATTTCACTAGGGCTTCCTTTTATATTTATAATATAGAGATGATAAAAAATAGAATGTATTTCTAAACAAACCCTAAAAGATCTCTTTCAATAGATATAAACTATAATATACTGATGAGAATGCATGTCACAGGTTACTTGGATACATTTTTCCTTTCTCAGTAACACATAAAATGATGAACTAAAAAGGGATGGCATCTTATATTTGATGAAATATAGAAATTTACCAATTATGGGGTTTCAATGAAGGTAAATGAATTAATTTCTCAGTTATTTGTCACAATAATAGCCCTGTGGTAATAGAAATTACAAATCTTAATTTATGATCTACATAACTAAGAGGCATTTTTGTCATTGCCCTATTATTTTGGCTAAAGCAACACAAGAAGATAAAATATATGCAAATTAAAATAACTATATCTTCTTATTTAATTGTACAGTTTTATTATGAACTGAAAGCATACATTATTTCACTATTAACAGTTAAACCAATTATAAATATAGAAGGAGTTAATGAAGAATAGATTAATTACAATACAACAAACTTAATTTTCTCTTATTATTAAATACCCCTTTGGCATATCAGAACAATACTCAAGACACTGAAATTTTTAAGAACTGTTGAAAAAACTTCAAAATACCTTTTTTAATCTCAAAACCTTAATAGGACTCTATATTTACAACGTAACTGATTTAATGGCAGAATTAGCTAAAATAACAAGTGGTTGAACTATTTCAGCCATAGTTTTAAAGTTAAATGTAATTTGATGTTCAGTTGAGAAGCGAAGTGAGAAGTGGACAAGAAAGGCAGAAGTGGTGACCGACACAGCTGAGAGGGTCAGCTGCCTTCTCTTGAATCATTCCAAGTCTTGCTCAGTTTGGCAATTTGTTTTATTTGATTTTTGCTTTTGGGGTCATAACTGGGAATGCTCAGAGGTTTCTCCTGGCTCTGCATGCAGGAATTACCTCCTGTGGTGCTCAGGGGACTCTATGGAGATGCTGGGCATCGAACCCAGGTCGGCTGCATGCAAGGTGAGTGTCCTCCCTGCTGCACTATCTATCACCCAGGCCCCCAGTTTAGCAATTTAATTCCTATTGCATTCACTGTAATTTGATATTTCTCTCAAATGCAAAGGTCTTTAAAACGGAATTTCTTTATTGTTTATGAAAATAAAGTCATGGCTGGCAATACTTATGCCAAGAAGACAAGTGTCTATAATTTAAAATTATATCAAAGTCCAAGTACTCTATCGTATACGTACTATGTCAGTTTTGTGAATCGCATCTCCTGTGGGCAATGTTGGATTCTGTTCATGTCCACTCTGCTGCCCTTAGAATTTCCACAGTTTAGCAGTGTCCACATCACACACAGGGCAAGGCTCCAGATAGTTCTGGTTCACCCAGTTTCCTTCCCTTAGATATTCTCTATTTTATTTTTATTTTTTTGCTTTGTTGGGTCACACCCAGTGATGCTCAGAGGTTACTTCTAGCTCTGCACTCAGGAATTACTCCTGGCAGTGCTCAGGGGACCATTTGGGATGCTGGGAATAGAACCTGGGTCGGCCATGTGCAAAGCAAACGCCCTCCCTGCTGTACTATCGCTCCAGCCCCAGTAGTCTCTTCTTAGTCTGCAATTTCACCCTGGGATTTATGTGGAATAGAGTCCCTGTCTTGTCTGAAGAAGAGTGAAAATCATGGCAGTGATAGTTTGCAGATAAGTCTTAGAACAGGACTGTGCATGGTACATACACTCCTGCCCTCAGGACTCAGGGCCCTGGGCAGCTCTGCACAGCAGACAGCACCGAGGGGAAGGCCCAGGTCCAGAACACAAATAAAAGTACACAAGTGTAAGGTGTTGTTTCACCTTCTGGAAACTTCTACTACAGGAACTAGAGTTTTGTAAGAAACCCTGGCTAGAGGGAAAATTTAATTTCCACCTTCTATCTGGCATTCTATCTCCAGCTTCCCTCCCCACCCTGAGCAGCACTCTCGGCAACCGAAGACCACTGGAACCTAGCTACAGCCATGCTCGAGGCCCCTCTCCACACGTTCGGAGAGGCCTCACGCATGAAGGTACTGGCAGAGAAACCCAGGTGTGTGTAATCCCATCAATGCCCAACATCCAGAGAGAGACTTAAAAGCAAGCTCCCAGAAGCGATATCTTGCAGCCTACTTCTCCCTCTGGGAGAAACTGGCAGTATTCTGAGAGTTTCCTGCCCCCATGGGACAGCCTTGCAAGCTTCCCATGGTGTATTCATATGCTAAATCCAGTAAGAAGCTGGGTTTCATTCCCCTGACCCTGAAAGAGCCTCCAATGTGGCATCCTTAGGAAGGCCGAGTGGAGAGAGGTTTCTAAAATCTCAGGGATAGGACGAATGGAGAGGTTACTGAGCCCACCTAAGAAATAGGTGATTAATGAGATTTCGTGATCGTGATCTGACATTTGAGATGAAATAAGCCAGTTGAGATTACATAGACGCACATACATGTTTTATATGTGCATATGTATGTGCATCTAAGTTCCTATGAGTCATTTTTTTTTTTTTTGGTGGGAGAACTTGGGCAAATATACAAAGAAAACATAAACAAAAATGTAGACTTTGAGAGAACGGACATTCCTTTTAAACCTCCCAGTTTGGAAACGGAAATTCAGCCTTTCCAGAAACCCAGGCCAGGAAGGGCAGCTGTGGGGTGGCAGGGCCAACGCAAGCACCTTCTAAACAAATGGCTCAGTGTCCCCTCCCAGGATGCATGGAATGACGTTCTCCCATTGTTGTTCATTGATTGACAGCTGAGCATAACTCTCAAAATTCAGGGTTTATTAGTTGGGATAAAATAATATTGAAGTGATAAATCTCTCTTCCCCTGAAGTCAATAAAAAATGATTCCTAGATTTTTTTTCCTCCCAAATTTCCCTTCAATATCTACTACAACTGCAAAAACACTCAGAAGAGTGAGAATATTTTTTATCCGAGAGGCTCCAAAGGTTTCCAGGTGTTTTTACTGTGTGGGAGGAAAAAGTATGTCTCTCGTTCCACAGGTCTGGAAAAGAAGACAACTAAACACCTTTTTATTCCATAACTCAGACCCAGCTAAAAAATTCTTTTTCTTGGAAATGTAAACTTATTTTTATTGCCGCCTGGGAATATTTAGCCTTCCTGAAAACTTTGGTGTGTCTTTGGCTCTTTGAAAACCTTGAAACCTCCTTTTAGTTGAAAATTATATGCAAGTGGGTCTTGAGGTATGTATGTTTGTATATACTTACCTATTACATCTAATTGTTTTTCTTAGTAATTGTACGATTAGTGGCACACACACATATATACATATGGTGAGTTCAGTAAATGCTATTGATTATCTGGCTCTGGCTTCCTTCCTTCCTTTCCTTCCTTCCTTCCTTCCTTCCTTCCTTCCTTCCTTCCTTCCTTCCTTCCTTCCTTCCTTCCTTCCTCCCTCCCTCCTTCCTTCCTTCCTCCCTCCCTCCCTCCCTCCCTCCCTCCCTCCCTCCCTCCCTCCCTTCCTTCCTTCCTTCCTCCCTCCCTCCCTCCCTCCCTCCCTCCCTTCCTTCCTTCCTTCCTTCCTTCCTTCCTTCCTTCCTTCCTTCCTTCCTTCCTCCCTCCCTCCCTCCCTCCCTTCCTTCCTTCCTTCCTTCCTTCCTTCCTTCCTTCCTTCCTTCCTTCCTTCCTTCCTTCCTTCCTTCCTTCCTTCCCTCCCTCCCTCCCTCCCTCCCTCCTTCCTTCCTTCCCTCCTTCCTTCCTTCCCTCCCTCCCTCCTTCCCTCCCTCCCTCCTTCCTTCCTTCCTTCCTTCCTTCCTTCCTTCCTTCCTCCCTCCCTCCCTTCCTCCCTCCCTCCCTCCCTCCCTCCCTCCCTCCCTTCCTTCCTTCCTTCCTTCCTTCCTTCCTTCCTTCCTTCCTTCCTTCCTTCCTTCCCTCCCTCCCTCCCTCCCTCCTTCCTTCCTTCCCTCCTTCCTTCCTTCCCTCCCTCCCTCCCTTCTTCCTTCCTTCCTTCCTTCCTTCCTTCCTTCCTTCCTTCCTTCCTTCCTTCCTTCCTTCCTTCCTTCCTTCCTTCCTTCCTTCCCTTCCTCCCTCTCTCCCTCCCTCCCTCCCTCCCTTCTTCCTTCCCTCCCTCCTTCCTTCCTTCCTTCCTTCCTTCCCTTCCTCCCTCTCTCCCTCCCTCCCTCCCTCCCTTCTTCCTTCCCTCCCTCCTTCCTTCCTTCCTTCCTTCCTTCCTTCCTTCCTTCCTTCCTTCCTTCCTTCCTTCCTTCCTTCCTTCCTTCCTTCCCTTCCTTCCTTCCCTTCCTCCCTCCCTCCCTCCCTCCCTCCGTTCTTCCTTCCTTCCTTCCTTCCTTCCTTCCTTCCTTCCTTCCTTCCTTCCTTCCTTCCTTCCTTCCTTCCTTCCTTCCTTCCTTCCTTTCCTCCCTCTCTCCCTCCCTCCCTCCCTCCTCCTCCCTCCCTCCCTCCCTCCCTCCCTCCTTCCTTCCTTCCTTCCTTCCTTCCTTCCTTCCTTCCTTCCTTCCTTCCTTCCTTCCTTCCTTCCTTCCTTCCTTCCTTCCCTCTTTTTTTGGGATAACATAGGTTGGCTGCATGCAAGGCAAACACCTTATTCCCTGTTCTTTTCTCTGACCTCAACAGTTTTTTTCATTTTTTTCTGCGATAAGTACCTTTCTTCTTGGTGAATTTTAAATATTTTTATTTCCTATGTGCCTAAAAGCATCCAACAACAGTCTATCTATTCTTTAAACTATCCTTTTAGTTCACATTGCAGAACTTAAGCAAGGTGTATTGGAATTTTAAAAGTCATGCTTGCATTCATTCATTCAGCTGGTCACTCTAAGCAAGCATTTGTTGAGATTCTAGTCTGGGCAAGCAAAGCACAAGAGAGAAAGGTCCCGTCTTTCATGAGCGCGCATCCAAATGGGCAGTGGCAAATTGTGTATAAGTAGGTAAATAAATGGAAAGATTTTGTTAGAGCCTGATAAGTCCTGCCCAAGAAGAAATGGGATGAAAAGTATTTGTTAAGAGGAAGAGCTTTAGACAGAGAAAGAAAGGAAGCAGGAAGAAAGCTGGGAAAAAGGAAGAATCTATTGTGAGACTTATTACTGTTTTTGGTATATCGAATACACCACGGATAGCTTGCCAGGCTCTGCCATGCGGGCGGGATACTCTAAGTAGCTTTCCGGGCTCTCTGAGACGGACGGAGGAATTGAACCGGGGTCAGCGTCCTGCAAGGCAAACACCCTACCTGCTGTGCTATGGCTCCAGTCCCACTTGAGTAAATCGATGACTCCAAGTAGTGTAACTATTTTTTTAAGGGAGTTTTGGAAGAGGATATTTTCATTCATTTTTGTATAAGCTGGATGCAAAGAGGATTCTAAAATTTACAATTATCACCTGTAAACAGATTCAAAATCTCCTCGATGATCCACATCCTCAGTTGGCTCATACAACCTAATTAGTTACGCTATGTCTCACTTCAATTAACTTATGTGAGAAATATGTGCACCGAACATTGTTTTTGCCACTGACAGAAAGGTATATAACTGTATCACTATCACCTCATTGTTCACTCTTCATCTATTTGCTCGAGCGGGCGCCAGTAATGTCTTCATTCATCCCTGTCACATGCTAGTGTAGCCCGATGGCATACTAGGGGCTCTTTCAGGGTCAGGGGAATGAGAACTGTCGTTACTATTTTTGGCATATCAAGTATGCCACAAGTAAAGGTGTAAAAGACCAAATTTTACTTGGTAAATCCAAGCAAGGACAATGGTCAGGATTAATTCCAAGAAGTCCTTGGAATTAATCAGGAGTGGACCCGAAACCCAGGGCTGATGAAACTGGTGTTTTTTTCTCAGAATGGTGTGTGGTCCTTCGTCCCCAGCTCCCCTCCCCCATCACCACACACACACACACACACACACACACACACACACACACACACACACTCTCACCCTTTTGTTTTCCTACTGGGCCTGTTAATCATTTTGCAAGTGTGTTGTATTATGTCAAGCAATTTAATTTGAGACCAGACGATCCCTGGAATCCTGAGGCTTGAGTCTGTTTCAGAAACTGGGGCGTTTCTCAGCCTCTCTCCACTGCATGCCTGGCTCCCATCTCTCCCCAAAGCTGTCACGGGGTCTCAGGTTCATGTTGATGAGAAATTCTTCCATGCAGCAGCGGGGCCCAACATCCTCCCTTCTTAGAAACGTAAACTTGAGGCTCCGGCAAATTGGAACTGGGGGTTAATCACAAGGTAGTTAGTGCTCAGGCCGGACATATATACATATATGCATACATACATGCATACATGCATATGTATGCATATATTTAATCTGTGTATGTCAAATATATATCTATATCATCAACATCTGTAACATGTATGCATCTTGATGTACATACATATGTATCTCTTAAGATTTGCTAACAGGAAAAATATTTCAAGCCATCCCTTTTATTTTGACAGTTTCTCTGACTTACTCAGCCACGAAACAACTCTTTCAGCTTACAGGAATATAGTTTCGAAGTCACAGCAGTACAATGAAGCTGGGCATAGAAATCCTTGCAGTGCCTTGGTGCACGCCCTCCTAGCCTCACAGCCCTACCCTCTCAGCAGTGCTCTTTACACACTAAAGTGCGTGGGAATGCGGAGTGTTTGAGTTCCAGAGGCCGTGTGGGAACATCAGGCCCCTGTTCCACAACAATTCCCCTCTCCCTCCCTTGGAAAACATGCAAAATGTAGATGTGGCCCGTTTCCTGAAAGAGCCATGCTCGCTTGGACTGTGGGTTCCCGGCCAGGGTGTGCAGGGGGAGCGTCTCTTCTACCATTCCCAAGTTCTCTGAGTCACCGAGGTTTTCAGATGTTGGCAGAAGAACTTGTTCCCTCACGTTCACAGTGTTCCACGTGGCAAGGAAGGGATGCTAGGCCACAGAAGGAGCTAGAAGGCTGGGAAGAGCCAGGCTTCTACAGGCCCTGCTCGGGCCCCTCCCTTTGCTGGAGTTGTCATGTGGGAGAGGGTCCCTAGGACACTGCAAGGTGCCTGAGGGTCCCTAGGACACTGCAAGGTGTCTGAGGGTCCCTAAGACACTGCAAGGCGTCTGAGGGTCCCCAGGACACTGGCAAGGTACCTGAGGGTCCCCGGGAGACCGCAAGATGCCTGTGATGGCATGGCTCTGGAGATGGGGATTGGAAACTGCCCTCTCAGACCTGGTCCCAGGTTGCGGCTGGACCATAGGCCACACTTGGAGAATGATGGCGATTGCTTCAGCGCCTCCTTTGTCTCTTCCCCACCACCGTCCTGAAGGCGAATAGTTCTCCCTCCCCAGGGACTGCTTCGTTCCTTCTCGATCACGCTGAGGACCTGGTACCGGCTGGGTCCACTACTCCTGCAGTCAACTGCGCAGGCAGGCCACACAGTTGGGAGTTGGGAGGAGAGGGCAGCTATTTTTTTAAAATTTAATTTAATTTTTATAAAGTCGTTCACAATAATTCATTGCATTTAATATTCAAACATCAAACAAAATGATGGTGGGATTGCCCACCATCACTGCACCTTCCCACCACCATATTTCGTATGTTTCCACCCCCAATCCCAAACCGTGTCCCCCAAAGCAGAACCGAAACAATTAATTCTGTATTGCTTGTTATGAAAAATCCGCTAAAGGGCTGGAGTGATAGCACAGAGGGCAGGGCGTTTGCCTTGCATGCGGCCGACCCAGGTTCGATTCCCAGCATCCCATATGGTCCCCTGAGCATGGCCAGGGGTAATTCCTGAGTGCAGAGCCAGGAATGACCCCTGAGCATTGCTGGATGGGACCCAAAAAGCAAAAAAAAAAAAAAAAAAAAAAAAAATCCGCTAAAAATGGTCCCACAGCGTTTCCTTAGAGGAAAGTGTGTGGAGCCTTTAAGAGAAGAGGGCGGTGTTCATTGCTCTCCCGCCCCACAAGTTCTGGGCGGGGTCTGGTAGCCGAAGATGTAGAGGACATCTGGGAGAGACTCTTGTTTTCTTCTAGTTCATCCTGATTAAAAAGTTTTTTAATTAAATTTTTTTGTCTCCCAAACCATGCTCAGAGCACCCCAGGGCTGCCCTCGGCAGTGCTTGACTCGACTGTGTTGACAGTTCAACGCTTAAATCATTTCCCGGATGGCTCAGTGCTGGCTGCTGTGGTGGTTCTTAGACCTGGGATGCAGGGGGCTGCCAGAGCCACACCAGGGCCTTGTTCAGAGTCCTGACCACCAGGCTTCCGGCCCTGGGGACTAGTATACGTCAGGTGGATGTTCCAGTCCTCCATCTCCTGCCCTTCACCCTGAACTGGAGGCCATCGAATCACAGCATGGGTGGTACTGCTTCACGAGAAATCACAGTACCCAAAATGCCCTCTCAGAGCATGCCACGGCCTTCGTCACAATTCTCCCCTGAGGACCAGCCCACGTGGGGGGGCAGTGGTGGTCTTCGAGGTCCCACAGACTTCAGCTGAAATCTCCCTTGAACTTCCTGTGTGAACTGGAGGGATTCAATGGCTTCTGAGCAAAGAGTCCCCCTCGGTTTCCTGGTCTTTAAAATGGGAGTGAGAATGCATCTCCCCCAGGTGTGGAGAAGGGTAAACTGGACATTCAGTGGGAACATCAGAGAGAATAAACCCAGGCTGAGTCTCAGCAAGGCCCCGCCAAAACACATAGCACATTATTCAGGTTAGGCTGTGTCATCACATCAGTATCAACAGGATTCATGTGTCATCAAAATCAACCCCACAACAATAACCCAAAGAAGGCGTCTGCCCAGGGCTGGAGGAAGCTGGTGGGGTCAGTGGTAGGTTATGCATCTAGCAGACACGGGGGCGAGTCTGAGTCCTGGGCGGCTCCTAGCCAGGCCCAGCCCCCAGCTGCTAGACATTGCAAAGAAGTTCCCAGGGGCCCGAGCTCCCCTGGATGGTTCCTGTGGGAGAAAGGTGTGGAGCACAGCGACAGGCACCAGAGCAGAGATCTGTCCCTGCATAGCAGATAAGACCTGTCCCTTCTGAGTGACCCAGTGGGGAGTGTCTGGGCGCATTTGACAAGCACCAGGTATCCGGCCTTGACCCTCACCCAACCTCCCCAAGAACTGTCACCTAACTGCAGCACCTAGCCCTGACTGGGATTGGGGCTGGGCAAAGCAGAGTTGGAAGGTGAGAGGTCAGTAATGCTGAGTCTGGACCATCCTCCTAAGCCGAGACCCCCTATAAAATATTTGGCAGTAAAGTGAGGGCTGTCAGCTTCTCCTGGAGTGATTTCTCCGTGCACCCGTCACCCTTCACCCTGTGTCTGCCCGAACCTGGTGCACAGCATGTCTGGGCACCTTGGGGAGAAACTGCTCCCCAACAGAAAGGAATCCAGGGGCCAGAGACAGTGCACAGCAGGAGGTGGGGGTGGGGGTGGGGAACCAACTTAGTCCCTGGAACTGCAGGATGCTACTTCCTCGGGCCCTCACATAGAACTGTTGGTCTAGCTGGCCAAGACTTGCCAGGAGTGGTCCCGCGGCCCCTAAATTGATTAGGAGATTGACTTCCCCACCAACACACCAGAAGAATGCATCCTGCTCCTCCCATTCCCCCCTCACCCCTGCTCCTCCTTTAGCTCCTCTGCCGCCATCTGCACCGGACCTGGAGTCTGAGTTGTCCCGAGGTGACTGACCAATGCGTTTTCTCTCATATCTACCACCCTCGCCCTTTCCTTTGGGTTCTTGTTCTGCCCTGTCCAGCAGTGCCTGATTCTGACAGCGAGGGCCACGCGCCCCTCCTTCCCCGCCCTGCCCTCTGTCTGGTAAGAGCCAGCTCCCAAACGCCCACTGAGGGTGAGTCTGTGCCTACCATCAGCCCAACTGGAGTCCACAGCACATAGTAGGTGCTTACAAAGAGACACTGGCTCGTTTCCGACGCAGCTGCCTCTGCCAACCCACCTTTGGTTTTGTTTCTTCCCACTTGATCCTTGAGGGCGAGTGGGGTGAGCTGGGGACAGGTCCCGAGGAAGCGTCCAAGTGGAGACACACTCGGGATGATAAGCTCCTGGCCTGGGCGGTCGGAAACAGTGCACACTCTTCAAAGCCTCCCGGGATGAAAGGCCCATTATTGAAGGCAGGATAGCAAGTCCAAGAAAAAGTTGCCTTTGTCAATTTTGCACCCTCCTCAAAACTCCTGCCCCAAACGCAGCACTACTTAAAGTGCAGGGGTGAGGTACCCCCTGCCCGAGTTCCTGCTGGCACATCAGCCCTTGTCCCTCCACCCACCCTCCATTGCCCATTTTGGGGGTCTATTTTCTCCACCCCTTTCATTCCGGCCAGTACAAATATTCCGGCAACTATTTCTGGGACTATCCTAGAAGAAGAAGAAGAAAAAAAGATTTTCTCAAATCTGTGAACAGAACTTTTTTTTTTTTTGAATGTCAAAATAAACCATCTGCTTGTACAACTGTTTCTAATTACTCTCCTGCCTGGTCTCGCCACTGGAGGGGTTTGGCACCAGCACCCCGCCCAGAGCCGAGCCGCTGCCCACATGCTCCCAGACAGCCCAGCAACGCACCCGCGACTCCGGGCAGAGCCCGCGACCTGCCCGCCCGCCCGGGTGTCCGTGGGTCCGTCTGCGGGGCCATCTGCGGGTGGGGCGCCCGGGGCCCCCTGCGGAACTGCGTGCGGAGCGCCAGGACCCCCGGCCCGAGCTCAGCATGCGGCCCGCCGGCCTCGGGAGCGTGTGGCTGCTGGCGTGCTCGCTGCTCCTCGCCCCGCTGGCCGCCGTGCCGCCCGGCTTCTCGCCCTCGCTGAGGTAGGTTGGGGTTGTGCTTCTGCCCGGCTCGCGGCTGCCCCCGGCTAATGGGTTTCCAACCTGTCCCCACTCCTGCCTTCTCTCTCCAGCGTGGGTGGCTGCCCCGCCGGCCCCTGGCCGGGCCCACGGGGGGGAAAATACCATCACTGAATCAAAAGTCCCGGGGCAGCTGCAGGAACTGCACGGGGTGTGCCCAGAGCCCCGAAGGCTGATTGCAGGGGGTCTGGGGTGCCCCTTGGCGGGAGGGCACCCCGCATCAGGATTCTACACTCTGCTAAATAAGTGACTTGCTAATTGCAATAGCTACTCTTTGAGGAAAGTGTAGTTGGGGGCCGAGAGAGAGCACACGCCTGCAAGGCGCTTGTCTTGCAGGCAGCAGAGCAGAATTTGATCTCTGGTCCCTTGAGCACCCCCAGGAGCGATCCCTGAGCACAGAGCCAGGAGCAAGCTCTGAGCACTGTTTGGTGTGCCCCCCCCCCATCCAAGCCAGGAAAATCATTCAAAAGTGTAATTGATAAATCTTGTGTAATGCAACTTAAAAGACAAACATCCACTCTATGTTATAAGTTCCACTGGCCTTTATATAGCGGCTTCTCTTGGTTTCATAAAATAATCATTCCTGGTCACACTGGGTGAATTTGAATTGCACCACACTTGAGATTCACTTGAGATTCATCATCTGTCTCCTCCCCCTCTTCTCCTCCTCCCCCTCCTCCTCTTCTTCCTCCTCCTCCTCCCCCTCCTCCTAGTCCTTCTCCCCCCTCCTCCTCCTCCTCCTCTTCCTCCTCCTCCTCCCCCTCCTTCTAGTCCTTCTCCCCCCTCCTCCTCCTCTTCTTCCTCCTCCTCCTCCTCTTCTTCCTCCTCCTCCTTCTCCCTCCTCTCCCTCCTCCTCCCCCTATCCCTCCTCCTCCCCCTCCCTCCTCCTCCTCCCTCCTCCTTCCCCTCCCTTCTCCTCCCCCTTCCCCTGTTCTCCTACTCCTCCTCCTCCTCCCCCTCTCCCTCCTCTTCTCCCTCCTCCCCCTCTTCCTCTCCCTCCCTCCTCCTCCTCCCCTCCCTCTCCCCCTCCTCCTTCTCCCTCTCCCTCTCCCCCTCCTCCTCCTCCCCTCCCCCTCCTCCTCCTCCTCCCCTCCCCCTCCTCCTGCTCCTCCTCCCCTTCCTCCTCCCCCTCCTCCTTCTCACTCTCCTCCTCCTCCCCTCCCTCTCCCCCTCCTCCTTCTCCCTCTCCCCCTCCTCCTCCTCCCCTCCCTCTCCCCATGTGGAGTTTTCTTCCCCCGGGGTGGGGGCACAGTGGGAGAAAACACGGCCCCCGGAGGAGAGAGCGCAGGCTGTCCTTGACCTAGGTGTCCTGTGGCTTGTCGTCCCCTGCAGAAACGGGCCCGGTGGTGGTGGCGCATGCAGACTGTCGCGGGCCGAGTCGGAGCGCCGCTGCAGGGCGCCGGGGCAGCCGCCAGGGGGCGCGCTGTGCCACGGCCGGGGCCACTGCGACTGCGGGGTCTGCATCTGCCACGTGAGCGAGCCGGGCATGTACTTCGGGCCCCTGTGCGAGTGTCACGAGTGGGTGTGTGAGACCTACAACGGAAGCACCTGTGCAGGTACGTGCCTGACCCCGGCCCTGCCTCTCCGGGCCGTGTTTGCAGGGAGGCCTGCGGGGGCGCCCGCGGCCGGTCCCTTGCAGGTGCGAGAGGGGCCACGCCCGGGCCTGGGACCTTGACTCGCCCCAGGCCCTTGACTCGCCCCGTGGGGCTGGTGCGCGGAGAGGGCGCATCAGACGCAGCAGCCGGGTGTGGGGGGGGGGGGCAACGAATGAACAGACTCGGGAATCCTGGCTGGCGTCGCCGGGGCTGCAGGAATGCTGCAGCGGCCGCGGGCCCTGGTATTCGGGGCAGGGTGGGGCGGACAGAAACTTTCCCACACGCCGCGCGCATTTTTTCAGGAGTGATTCGGGGACTGAGATTGCAGCGGCCCAGGCCGTTTCCGCCACTGAAAAAGGCCAGATCTCTCCTCTCCCACTCTCCCCATCCTCATGCAATTCCCGCAGCCCCGGCTGGGCCCAGTGATTCAGGCCCTCCGTGGGGGAAAGAAGACGTCGCGTTCCACCCGGGCGCGGGCGAGTTCTACACCCTAAAGAAACAAACAACAAAAAAAAGAGGCACAACTTACTTTACTAAGAAATGAGCACTGAGGATCAACTGAGAGACAGGGAGTGAGGTGCTTATTTTTTGTTGGTTTAGTTTTTGTAGGCTCCGATGTGCATGTAACAGTGCTCCCTACACGGGCTGGATGCTCCCGCTGGGAGGCCAAGAGTCCTTCCTCTGAGAAATTCCGAGGAGCCTTTCAGTGCCTTTCCCTGCGGGTTGTGGACCCTTTACAGCCATGAATGCCCCCCATCTTGCTGTTTTCCCTTCATCCATCCCACCAGCCGCACTTGTTTTTCGAGATGATCCCTGAGAAAGAAAGCCAAGTATCGCCATCTGATAGTTCGCTCCGGATTCCTTCCCATCCTCTCAGATTTCTTTCCAGGTTTCCCAGCCTCTCTGGTTCTTATTGCCTTTGGCAAGGTCTCTTCAATATCAGGCTTCGGGCTGTCCCCACCCCCCTCCTGGCCTCCCCCTGGGCAGTTGGAATAGTTCTTACACTGGGCGAGTCACACGGGAGAGGCTGCAGAGATGGGGAACGCTTGCACTGGTCTCTCTCCAGAAGCAGTGCAGCCAGTGGCCCGAGACGCCCCCTGAAGAGAATGGCTGCCCCCCGCCCCCCAGGCCCACCTGTCACTGACGCCTCCCGATTTCCTCCCTGAAGGGATGTGTCAATGCACCTCTTCTGTCCCAGCACCGAGCCAGCCTGAGCCGCGGCTTTGCCTGCTGACGCTGCATTCCGCAAAGGCCCTCGCCTCCGGGCGGCAGGAAATGCTCATCTTCAGTTGCATCCTCTCTCCCTGCCTGTGCCGGAGGGTTGGGGCCTCTGTGTGCCAGGCCAAATGGGGAGGGGGGGCTCCTCCCAAACAGAGCACCGTGCACGTGCGATGGGTGTCAACAGCTTCCCTGAGAACACGTTCCTGGCCGTTATAGCCAACGGCGTTTCTCATCGTGCAGCTCTGAAACGGTCCCACGGGTAAGGTGGAAATGGAGCAACTTGTCTCGGGGTTCCTCTGGGCTTCTCTGGGCACTCCCCCTGCAAGTGCTCCCCAGAATAGCTTTCAGAGAACCCTTCCACCCCGCGCAGTCACGGAGTGGCCGAGAGCAGAGGCTTGGAGGGGAAATTTCCAGGATTCCAGCCGAGCTCCAGCACTTGACCTTGGGGAAAACTTGAGCAGCTTTTCTGAGTCTCCCTGTACCCGTAACACCGGCGGGGTGCCCAGGTGACTTATGTGAAGAGAGAGAAAGCCTGGGGACGGCAGCTGCCACTTCCTCTAACCTGCTTCTGCCGTGCCAGGGAACTGCTGGGAAGTCTCGGACTGATGAGGTCTGCGATGAGCCCCTGCACAGCACAGACCCCGAGTCCCCCCAGCCCCCTCAGTAACCGTCAAGCCCCACCTGACGTCCACTTGTTCTGTGCGACATGGGAGTAAATCCCCGCTCTAGCCCTCAACACCCCGGGGAGCCGTGAACTCAGGCTGCAGCGAGTAACTGCTCTTTGCAGGAGGGGGAGTCGGTCCTAGGCCTTCGCCAGGCATCTGATCCCTCCACCTCTCTCGCACAGAGGACTTTCAGGAGGTGAGCAGTGAATTGAAGAGACAGATTTTATTTGGAGGTTTTGAGGAAGGAGATGAAGGTTTGGAGAGAAGGAGAGAGAGTAGCATGCTCAAGAGACAGCAAGGATTTCTCTGAAGGCGGAGAGAGCCCAGTGCACATCCCAGCACTAGATCTGAAAGCAGGAAAGCGCACATGCACATCCCAAGGGGGGAGATGCAGGCGACACACGTGCTTGGGGCCCACAAGTGCTCGGCCATGACACATGGGCCCAAGTAGCACACGGGCTCGGGCAGCGTTTACTCACACTTTCTTTGTTCAAGCTGGTTCGATGGGGTTTCTCCCAAGCTGCCCCAGGTGGAGTTTTCAATCGACGTAAGAACCTGTTGCTAGGGCGGTTGCCAACCAGTAGAGCTGGGAGCAGTGATGGTCTCCTTTGAAATTCCTTTCCTGGAGTGTCTCTCTGACGCAGGTCCAGCCTTCTCTGGGTCTGTGCTGACACCAGGTAAAGGCTTCATCAGGCCTTAGTTCCTGTGTTCACAAGGTGGATCCTGACAGTCTTCAGGGAGAGTTGGTTTTGTTATTTTCCCAGGAATTCATTGCCATGGGGGCCCTTCCCTGTCTACCTGCCTGCCTGCCTCATCTGGATGTGTCCAGTGGGAATAGTAACAGAATAATATCTCCTCCCCTACAGAAGGATGCCAAGACTAACATATGTAAAACACTCGGGGTATCGTTCCTGTACAAAACGCACACTGCATATTCATAGGTATTTATGCCTGTGTCTAATATTATACTGGTGCACAAAAGGAGGTAAGCTGGAGGGGGATGGAGAGAGGGAGGTTAAAGGGCTGATATATGCAGGACGAATAGATGCTAATGTGGGTATATAATGCTGCCTAGACACACAGGTACTGGAGAGATATTCAATGGATAGTTCTAGTTGGATAGAGAGACCGTTTGACTCTGTTTGTTGGACGTTTTATTCACTGAAAGCAATTTGGCGTTTTTAATGTAGTCTGGGCCTGTTATTGATCCATCTCTCAAGAGGTTGAGCGGGGATAACCGTCCTGGCCTCATTTCAGAGCAGCTGGATTAGATACTCCGTGCCTTTTCAAGTCAGGCCACTGGGATTCCTACGCCGTGAATCACAAGCAGCACAGTGATCTGACTTTAAGCTGCTTGGCGTGGTCGTGTGTACACTCCTGCAAGCGGCCGCTTCCTTCCACGTTTCACATGAATCTTTCTGGGACCAGAAGTCAGCTCAGTGAGCATTCCTGTGGGCTTAATGCGCTACAGAAAGGGAAATGGGCTCTGGTGAATGATGTCTTTGAGAAAAGTCAAATGTTTGGTTCCGTAGAGCACAGACTCTCTGTAAATATTTCCCTTTGTCCCTGGAAAACTAACTGAACAGCTTACATAGATATTAGTTTCTTAATATGTTCTAGTCACTTTTGAATTTACCACTTACATTGATTAAGGGGGTCTCAATGGTCTTAACTGGAAAGAGCTCACTGTATCACTGTATCACTGTCATCCCGTTGTTCATCGATTTGCACTAGAGGGCACCAGTAATGTCTTCATTTGTCCCTGTCGCATGCTAGTGTAAGCCAGTGGTATCTGCTTGCTCCAGGAGCATGAAGAGCACGTTGTAGTTACTGTTTTTGGCATATCAAATATGTCACAGGAAGTTTGCCAGGCCTTGCCATGCAGAAAAAAATAATAATAATAACAATTTTTAAAAATAATAAAATAAAAATACAGAGATCGCACAGCCACGAATGCAGCCATGCACTCCAGGAAAAATTGCGTCACTCTCTTCCGGGAGCTTTGTTTTATAGTCTCTGGATCTTGGCCACTGATGAGATAACATGGTGCCAGGAGGAGTTTGTGGGTGTGACTGCCAAGCTAATGGAAAACTGGGAATCTGGGTGGCAGAGGCCCAGTCCCGATCCGAGCAGGCCAGGAGATCTCAGCCATCGTCCCGCACACCTGGGTTACTCTGTCAGTTCCTTCATGGGTGAGGCTTGTCCGAGCATGTGGAGAGTGGCCTTGAGCATGACTGTGGCTTTTCATAGGTTTTCGGCTGCCAGGGCTCTGCTTGGGACAGGGAGGGAAACTCAACCTGCACCCCTCTGAGGTGCCCTGATGAAGACAGCCTGGCGCGGGAGCAGGAGACTCTGTCTTCAATCATGTAGATTGTGCTGATTATAAAAGCTGTTCCACCCCATGATACCTGGTGGTTCCTCTGCCAAATCCAGGAGAGATGAACTGTGTTTCTTTTGTCTGTTCATTGCTCGCTCATCTCCCTGATATGTAGCCCCAGCACCCAGTGGTTCCCGCACCTTTTCTAGGAAAAAGCAGCAGGTTTCAGTCCAGATCACAAAATGTGACTGATTTTTCAGCCAGTTGCTTCGGTTTGGCGCCTCTTAAAATGGTCAAAACAGGCAAATGCTTGCAAGAGTTCCATCTCTTTGTAGGAAGTAAGGTTGGGTAATTGTGTAACGAATATGAGTTTGAGTGATCAAGTGCATTATACCAGGTGCCTTTTTCTGTCCTTGCTAGATACTTGGCCCTCTGCTATTGGAAGTTAGATTTTTCTACCTCTTAGGTCTTGTTTGTATTGCTGCTTAGTGTAGCAACTTTCTCAAGCAAATTTTCACAAAAGTTTGGTATTTTGTGGTAGCTGAAATCTTTGCTTGGTTAGCAGAAGAACTTTACTGATGATGGGACAGAACCCCCTAGGCTTTGCCAAAGGTCATTTTCTGCCATCTGCCTCCCCACCCCCACCCAGGACCTTCCAGTTCTGCCTTAGTCTCTCTTCTTGCTTGCCTAGAGCCTTGCTGTCAGCTCTGTGGATGGCATTGGACATTTTCAGTGCCTTCCTGAGCATCCACGCATGTGTGTTCCCCTGGCTCAGAGCCCTGTAAATAGACTGGAGCTTTTAAAGCCTCTCTGGACAGATTTCATTTTTGCGTCTTCAGTTCACCTCTCGCCCCCTCTTATAGCTGTTCTCTCCCTCCAGGGAAGCTGTGAAGTTAAACTCTTTTAATTTGTTTTTTTGTAAATGCCTCTCAGGGAAAAACATTTTTTAAATAACACAGTCAAATAAGATACAAGAAACCTTTGCAAGCAGGATCTTTCAGTGGACCAGCAGGCAGATAAAATAATGATAATTATTTCCAAATGAGGGTTGGAAAGAATTTCTCTTCAATTCTGCTTTCTCTGGTGGCTGCCAAGGTGCTGGATTTCACTGCCAATGTGGAATGTTAATTTTAAAGACTGCTGTGGACATTCAGTTAATTTCCAAGGTTCTGGAAAAATGGATTGTGAAAAATATTCTGAGAATGTATTAAAACAATTTTTGCGTTGCTTTTCTCTGGGAGTACATTTTTCAACGTTCTAATTCTGCCAGTTTTGCTGATTTCTGATTAGGTATATTTTTGTTGTTGTTTTAACAAGGGAGTGTTGCTCTCTAGGATAAAGAGGTGGGTGTTAACCCCTTTGGTATTGAGTGGATATGGAATGGATTTATGGCTGAAGAGAAAGAAACAGTGGTGTTAAGGAGAGGGGCACTAGAGCTGACTTATGGGAGGGGGGGTTCAGTTTGTTTACCTCATACCCCCCTGATGCACTGGATTGCCTTTTAGGAATAGTCTTTTAGGAACCAGAGAGGACTGCGGGCATCACCCAGGGGACAGAGTTCTGCACAGGATGGGGGTGTGTGGCGTGTTTGGACACACAGAGGAGTTGTCACAGTAGTCCCTGGCTTCGTATCTCTGGACTGCAGTTACACAAAGTTACACAAATAATAGAAAACTTGTGTCTCATTCTGTCATGGATGGCTGAGTGTAATGCCACCTGAGGCAATCATCTCATTCCTCGTCCAAGTCTATTAAGATGGGGCAAGAACACATTCTCTAGAGTGGTTGAGAGTTTGAGTTCGCAAGTCTAGTGGGTTGAGTTCCACACTAGTTTCCTTGCCCTGTGGACCTCCGTGGAGTTGGTTAACTTGGCAGGACGCAGTTTGTTCATCTGAAGTCTGTGTAATCCACACTCTGGGGGAGTTACTGCAAAGTTTAACCGAGAAAATACACATGGAGCACTGGGCAGAACAACCGACACCTAGATAAACAATGGTAGTTGTTACCATTAGTATTCTACCTGGAATCCCCAAAGGGATTCTTTTAAGAAAAAAATTCATATCTGTTATACATGGATTACTAGTAATTAAGTGAGACATTTTATGGATATTAACTATCTGTACATCTTTATATGTTCAATACATGATGTCACTTCAGTGTCCCAAATGCCTCAAAAGTAGTAACTTTTGAGGTTATTTCTGTGAGATGGTGATATCATGTTTTATAATATGGTTACCGCAAATTGGACAATTAGAGAGAATGTTTTAGTGGTATGTAAATATTTTAGGTTGAGGAGATATCTTTGTTGTTCTGTTTTGTTTGGAAGCCGCATCTGGCAACTCTTAGGGGTCACTCCAGGTTCTGTATTCAGGAATTACTCCTGGCAATGCTCAGGGGACCATATGGGATGCCCGGGATGCTAGGCTACCCATACGCAAGGCCCTCCCTCTGTGCTAAGGTTCAGACCCCTGGTTCATGTGTGGCGTATGTGAGACTCTGGGTTCAATACCCAGGCACTGCCTTCTCACCACCAGCACCTCTGGGTACAACTTGATGGCCCCTGAGCTTTCCTCAGATGACTGGTTGGGATCCCATAAATGTTTTTAAAAAATAAACCAATTAAAGTAAATTACATTTAAACATTTCATTATAGCTTATCTGTTAATTCAAACATAAGAGAGTTTTGCCACTAAAGATCAATAATTCATACCTGTGTGAATAACAGTGCAGTGGAGTTGTATCTGAGCATCAGGATCAGACACTGGAGGTTTAAGAAATCAGTGGGAGGGTGGGTGGGGTAGGAAGTGAGGGAAAGGGAGAAGTGGGGGACCCAGGATTAAGGGCCTCGGGTGCATTTGTAATGTGTGAGAGTGGTATACATATGTATATATGTATATATTTACCATGCAAGCTAAAGTCATCAATACTAAAAACAGGACATCCAAACTGAGCAATGAAACTTTAAAATGAGTCTGTCAAGGTGGCAGGCTTTGGGGGCTGAGAGGCATGTGGGACACTAGTGAACGGAAGTTGACACTGATGGTGGGGTTGGTGCTAGAACTTGTACCTAAACTTTGTATGTATATGTCTAGACTTTGTAAATCATGGTATTGAATAAAATTAAAATAAAAAGTAAAAATTCCAGGTTCAAGAAAAAAACCCCATTACTCTGGGCAGTGTCCAGGAAGGTCTCCATGCTCAGCTCAGTTCACCTCCCTCGAAATTAACTGTCTTTTGGTTAATCTCCGTGTAAGCACCAGAGCAAAGGGTGCTCATTGTTGGTGTTTGGGTCCTGGGGGGAAATCAGCTCCTGCCTCTAGGGGGACGCTCCAGACCAACTGAGCTCCTGGTGTCACACTTGCAAGGAAGTCAGACTCAGTCCACGAAAGTGAGTTACCTTTACACTTGTGTTTTGTGCCTTAGGGCCTGCATTCAGTGAGTGAAATAAGAGTACTCCTGAAATTTAAGTTCTGTTTCCTCTCCATGTACCATCACACAGGACCTTAAGTGCTCATGTACACAGTGCTGCACTAAGCACATGAGTGAATGAAATACAAGTGTGCTGAGTCTTCCTTTTAGTCTTAATCATAGTTTCTGGAGTTAATGTCAAATTTAGTGCTTCTATTTTGCCTTTTCTCATGATTGTAATAATACATGTTATAAGCATGCACACGCTCACAGAGATCTAATTCTCTCCCTCTTTTTTTGTTTAGAAATATATCATGGTAAAGGTCTGGAAGAATGTCCATGGCTTGGAATCTGACCTCACATGCTGGGGGAAAAGGCAGCTGAGAATAGAGAAGGGACCACCAAGTAAAGGATGCTTGGAGGGCTTGCTAGGAATGGGAGATGCTTGCTAAACATAGACTATAGACTGAACATGTTGGCCACTTAATACCTGTATCGCAAACCATAACACCCAAAAGGAGAGAGAGAGTAAAGGGAAGAGGCAGGGGGTGGGGGTGGTGGGAGGGATACTGGGAACATTGGTGGTGGAGAATGGGCACTAGTGGAGGGATAGGTACTCGATCATTGTATGACTGAAACATAAGCACAAACTTTGTAAATCTGTAACAGTACCTCATAGTGATTCATTAAAAAATTAAAAAAAAAATTTAAAAAGAAATATATCATGGTCCTAATTCTAGTTTAATGTTGTGGGTGATGAAAGTCTCACAGATCTGAGAGCACAGGGTCAGGAGAAACAGTCAGAACCACCTGCTGGGTCGTGCCCCTCACTAGCGTATTGATGGGTTAGCCCAGAGGTTCCTCAGCTCTGCCTGACCAGTCCTGGTGGCCTCTGGCCCTGAGGAGCCCAAGCACCTGTGTCCTCTCAGGAGTCACACTAAACCACCCAGTCGCACTGGCCAAATATTACTCTGATGGTCCCAGGGTGCCCAGGAACTGCCTGGGAGGCTCACAGACATTTTTATAGATTAAAAAAGTTTTTTTCACAACCGTATGATATTCTGTTGAAGTGGGTGTTTCATCTTCCTACTCCTGTAGACCCGTGCCAGCCTCATGAACCAGCGGTTGAAAATGATTTTAGGGACACATGTCCTTATTTTTTTTTTTTAAATTTTATTTATTTTTAATTAGAGAATCACCGTGAGGGTACAGTTACAGATTTATACACTTTTGTGTTTATACTTCCCTCATACAAAGTTCGGGAACCCATCCCTTCACCAGTGCCCATTCTCCACCACCCGTAAACCCAGCGTCCCTCCCACCCTCCCCAATCCCATCTCCCCCCCACCCCACCCTGCCACTGTGGCAAGGCATTCCCTTCTGTTCTCTCTCTCTAATTAGCTGTTGTGGTTTGCAATAAAGGTGTTCAGTGGCCGCTGTGCTCAGTCTCTAGCCCTCATTCAGCCCGCAACTCCCTTCCCCCACATGGCCTTCGACTACAATGTAGTTGGTGATCGCTTCTCTGAGTTGACCTTTCCCCGGAACGTGAGGCCAGCCTCGAAGCCATGGAGTCAACCTCCTGGTACTTATTTCTACAGTTCTTGGGTGATAGTCTCCCACTCTGTTATTCTATATACCATAGATGAGTGCAATCTTTCTATGTCTGTCTCTCTCTTTCTGACTCATTTCACTCAGCATGAAACTTTTCATGCCCATCCACTTAACTACAAAATTCTTGACCTCCTTTTTTCTAACAGCTGCATAGTATTCCATTGTATAGATGTTCCAAAGTTTCCTCAACCAGTCATCCGTTCTGGGGCATTCGGTTTTTTTCCAGATTCTGGCTATTGTAAACAGTGCTGCGATGAACATACATGTGCAGATGTTGTTTCGATTGTACTTTTTTGCCTCTCTGGGATATATTCCCAGCAGTGGTATTGCTGGGTCAAATGGGAATTCAATATCTAATTTTTTGAGAATCGTCCAAATTGTTTTCCAGAAGGGCTGAACCAGTCGGCATTCCCACCAGCAGTGAAGAAGGGTCCCTTTCTCCCCACATCCTCTCCAACAGCGGTTGCTTTTGTTCTTTTGGATGTGTGCTAGTCTCTGTGGTGTGAGGTGGTATCTCATGGTGACACATGTCCTTATTAATCTACTAGTCTAGTAGTGACCATCTAACTACCCAGCTCTGGAATTTGTGTGTGTTGTAATTTTTGAAAAAGGATGTTTTTGAACCATTTTGTCAGACTTCAGTCATGACTGTGCACACACAATCATACCACACATGCACACAGCCCCCTGTCTTCCTCCTGCACACGTGGACAGGATGAGCAGATGAAAACCAACATTTCTCGTTCCCAGCCAACAGGAGTTTTCATCAAATTCTTTCTCTTATTGCTCATTTTGGCAAAGGGAACTACAAGTTAAGTAGAGCTGGGAGGTTTGAAGCCCTTATCTTTTGAGAAATTCAGGTCAAGTGTCACCTCTAAGAAGGAGAGGGGATCTAACGCTAGGACTCGAACACCAGGGCACTTACTAGGGCATTTGGAGGCCTCCACAGGGGGACATTGTCAAGTTATTTTTCATTAACTCCTAAATTGATAGAGCAGCAAGGAGGTTGCCAATCTCATTTTCTTGAGAAAAGAGAGCTTTGTCTTTTCAAGGATCACATTTCCTGGCAAATAGGAAACTGCATTTTGTAATAGAACTCATTCTTCTGTCTCCTTTATCTCATCATACTTGAGGCAAAGTAGGAGAATGATGGCTCTATAAAGGGGAAAAGAGAGGTAAGAACTTTATGAGGGTACTCACTGGCTTGACCTTGTGTGACCCTAGACCCGGATTAGCCATTAAGAAAAGTTTTCATGCCAAAGGCCCTATCATCTTGGCTTTTAATTGTCACTGTTTCCAACATCTCATTATTCCAAATCAATCATTACTCCAGTATCCGATTTTACTATTTTAGCTGGATGTTTTTTTATGGAAAAGCAGGATAAAATTGCATTTTTAAGAGGGCGCTGAGTTTTGGTATTGCTTAGGAACTTCTCTATGGCAAGGAGCTATGGTGTATTTGTGATTTATTCAATGGGTGAGAGCAAAGAATCAAAAGCAAAAAATCAAAATGTGGTAAATGTATTTCTTACTTGGTCATTACTGCTCATTCAAGACTATCATTTTCTGCTGTGCAAAATGATTAGACAAAAATCGTTTTTTCTTTAATTTTAAACAAAACTACTTGGCCATTTAAGTTTTTTCTTTCCAAAATACAAAAGATAAGTTACAGACTATTTTATTTTCTATCTTGGTCAACATCATTAGTTACATAGTGCCAAGAACAATCTTGACATGAAAATTACTCATTTGTTTTAAAAGAGAAAAGATTTGATTTCTGTGAAGTTACATCCAAAATAGACAATGCCTGTGTGGGTGGATTTAAGTTTTCAGATTAAAGTTGTATCACTAATACAAAATAATAATGGGAAAATATCTAGTTGCATCTTAGTATACTTTCCTGAAAAATATTTTTATAAATGTAGTATAAATTCATTCAATTCTCATGTAGCTTTTGAGAGGTAGTCAAAATGATAATTTTCCAGCTATCATACTAAATAACCCTGGGATAAAACCTGTCTCCCAAATCAATAGCAGTCTTCTCTTGAAGCATATTGAATTTGTCTGGAGACCACACACTTAGGGAAAGAGTTATGAATTTGAGTCCTGAATTGAGAACATGATTTTTTAGATACCTTATTTTTACATTTAAAATATTTGCTTCCTATTGGGAAAGCCATTTTCTTGAGAAAGCAGGTTTTGATTCATCTGTATTTTATATTAGAGATGATATACAGGAAAGCTCCAAATCCAGACAGGATGCCTCATTCATTGAGTGTTGAAAGAAGTTGAGGTAAGAAAAATCATTGGGACTAAATTATGTGTCATAGGAACAAAGAGCATTTCTCTCAGCTGTAACTGAAATTCTTAGTGATTGCATTTATTACTATTATTCGAATAAGGATTCTCCTGAATCAGCAATGGAGAAACGCTTTTGTAACCTTTGATTTTCATGTCTTCAAAATTGTAATAGAAGCTGTCACTGTCACTGTCATCAATTTGTTCGAGCAGGCACCAGTAACGTCTCTCATTGAGAGACTTATTGTTACTGTTTTTGGCACATCCAATACATACGGGTAGCTTTCCAGGCTCTCCCACTCGGGCTCTATACTCTTGATAGCTTGCCGGGCTCTCCGAGAGGGGTGGAAGAATCGAACTCGGGTCGGGCCGCGTGACAGGTGAATGCCCAACCGCTGTGCTGTATATTTTTATATATTTTATATTATATACACACGTATAATGTGTATACATATACACATGTGCACATGCATAACATATTTTTACTTTCATAAACATTAAATCATATTTTTCTGTATTAATTTTTGACTCTTCTAAGTAAATCACAGTAGAGACTACATTTTACTTTTATAAGATTGAAGTAGTCAAAATATAAAATCCAGTAAGGTAAGCACAGTTTTAAATATATATATTTAAATATATATATATGTATATATAAAATCTCTTGAGAACAAAGCTATATAATTGTTAGAAATGCATAACTGGGGGTATTGTTTAAAAACCAAATGGTTTTGATTGAAGTCTCAGGAGGAAGTGTGTATGCCTGGGAGAATGATGTGCTAATCTGAGTAGTGATAGGAACGCCCCTGGGGGTATTACCAGTCTGACTGGGATTACTAAAATTCTCCTACCTCCTACCCTTCAAAAATTCCTGATGATATATGGCAGTTGAAGAATTTTAAAAAGTATGAATGACAGTTCACTGATCTGCTGTTCACACATCTTCATTTAACTCAGTAAAATTCCTCACATTGAAAGCAAGGCAATGCAGTTTGCATCAGCTGAAATGCAGCGGCAGGGGGTTCTAGGCTGCTTTGGAGTTGGAACCCCAAGCCCCAAACCCCTGCCTGATCTTTCCCCACTTTTGTTTTGTTCTTTATGATCTCGCACAAGTTCCTTGCCTTCTCTGAGACCCGGTTAAGTTGAATTCAACACGTGGTTTATTCAGCCTCTCAGAAAAGGTGTCTTGAGCACAGACAAGTCCCCTGGGCTCTAGGGAACAGAAAGGTGGGGGAGAGTTTCCTCTCCTAAAGTTGGCCCCTTGGAACAAAGTCCTGGCCCACTTTGCTTACCTGAAAATCTCTACTTTCAAGAAACTTCAGAAAGCTTGATTTTATAAGTTGTTATTGAACTAGTGCCCCAGGTCTGCATGATATTGAAATACAAGTATTAGCATTTTGCAAAAGAGACAGCATTGATTTATCTACCCACTGCTGGTTCAAGTACAATGAATAATTTTAAAAATTCAAATAAAGGATAAACTTATATCTTGTTCTTGTTCTGGGCTGGAGTGATAGCACAGCAGGTAGGGCGTTTGCCTTGCACATGGCTGACCTGGGTTCGATTCCTCTTCCCCTCTTGGAAAGCCCGGCAAGCTACCAAGAGTATCTCACCCACATGGCAGAGCCTGGAATGCTACCCGTGGCTTGTCCAATATGCCAAAAACAGTAACAAGAAGTCTCACAATGGAGACATTACTGGTGCCCATTCGAGCAAATAGATGAACAACGATACTGTGATATCTTGTTCTATCTCAAAGTTCACTTTCTGGGCATATCAGTATAAAAATCATAATAATTTTTATAACCATAACTGATAAGCTTCTACCAAATAGAATTCTTAGTCAACTTAGCAAGACAACATTGCATGCATTTAAAGAATACTTAGCAAATGATGTTGGGAAGAAATGAGCATTTGTGGGAGAATTGGAACAGTCCAGAAAGAAATTATTTTCTAGAAGGGCAGCCTTGGTGGCTATGCTTTAAAAATCTAATTATTATAATGTGTTTCATGGTGTTATAATTGCAATAAGGTCATGATAATACAGTTAACATTTAGTTTGAGTTTTCTATATGCCTCTTGAGTGGTGGTAAATTCTCAGGATAAGCCCACTGGGTAAGTCTTCTCACTGTTCTGAAGATAAAGATTTGGGCCTGAGGAAGATTAAATGCAATGTTTAATATCATATTTTGTCTGACATTCAAAGCTATGTGATCAGCTACTCTCAGATTAAATCATGCCATTTAGCCCAGTGCTGCTGGCTAACAGATGCCCAGGAAATATTAAATCCCTTTTCTGTGGTTTTGAATTAGTATCTGTGGTCTTAATCCACAGTTAATTGAATGTTGTTTTACAGTGTGAATGTGTGAGAGGCTATCCCAGCAGGGCACCGAAAACTAAGGACTGTCTGGGTCCAAACAGGGGTTCTGCCCGTTATGCACGAGTGATCTGGGAAGTTCATTAGCTTCCTGCCTGTACCCTTGACTCCGATTATTCTGAGAAATAGTCTGAGTGCTGCCGAGTGATTATACTTACTGCTCTAATGGTTATTCTTACCGGGCCCTTCTGAGGTCACCCCAATTATCTACTCCTGCAAAGGTAGGGATGCTATCTAATTTTCTCAATACTCTTTCCTGGGATCTGATCGTTATCCCTGCAAGACTGCCGGGTTACAAGCTTCCCTAAAACTCAATGGGTTACAAAACAAAAATGATTCCTTCTCCCTCTTGAGAGTGCAGTTCAGCCCTGCTCTCCACACCAGGATGCATTTCTGACTACAAGCAGGTCTCAGTCTGTCCCCCAGGCCCTTGCACTGCCCATGGCTTGCTTTTGACATGACCAGCCCCAGCAATGCTGGAGGGTGGGAGAAAATTTAGTTGTTCCTTCAGTCTTGAGTAATGTGTGCTTTATGTCCACAAATGATTATGCCAAAAAGCTCACTTGATCACGCTGATTTCTGTGCTGAGAGCAGTTAGCCTGTTCATTTCCATCACCTTCCAGGTAGCTTGGAAAGAGGAAGATGAGAAATTGCAGCAAAAATTTTGTCAGTTATGGGATGTAATGTAGATCACCAGAAAGTGAGGCTTCTTCACGGATTATAAATATACAATATCTACGTGTAATTTGAAGGCAGATGTGTCAATTTTGTTGTTGTTGTTGTTGTTTATTTGTTTGGGACCACACATGGTCGTGCTCCGGGTTTATTCCTGGCTCTGAACTCAGGAATCACTCCTGGAAATGCGGGGGAGACCATATGGGATCCCTGGGATCAAAACCGGGTTGGCCGTGCTCCATGTCCTACCATGGTATGATCGCTCTGGACACCAAATATGTTTCATTTTAAAATATATGATCATTCATTGTATACAAAATTGTATTTGAATCTTGAGAACTTTTATGAGTGGTAACTAAAACTGAAGAAAAAATATATCCAGTAGCTAGTTAGCAATGAGGGACTCATTGCAAATTATCAACCTCACAAGAAATCAAGTCTCTCAATGTAAGCTTAATATCCTATGGGTCAAAGGGGAAAATTTTCCCTTATTATTGCACTTAAACATACCAAGCCTGTTTTTGTATGGCATCTTTCAGCTCAACTTTGGGTAATGCCGTGACCATGATAAAGTGCAGAAGCCCTGGGGCTGGAGAGATAGTGCAGTGGGAAGCCAACTTGACTTTGATCCCCAGCACCGAATATGGGAATATGGTCCCCTAAGCCCCACCAGGCATGATTTTGAGCATCACCAGGTGTGATGTGGCCCAAAGAACAACAACAGTTCCCTTTGCCCTGCACCCAACACACACGCACATACACACACACACACACACACACACACACATCCCAAACAAACACAGAAGCTTCAGGAGAACCAACCTATTGATGCACATCCCAAGACAGGAGCAATAATTGTTTTCATGTGCACATTTGGCAAACTGTTTGTCTACTCGTAACTAAACTGATGGTCTTCATTTCCCCATGTGTTCTAAATTATTTATTTGTTTATTTATTTTACTTGTTCTAAAAGAATACTTTTATGTAACATTCTGTGCTTGGTTTACCTCAATCAACAGTTTGCAATTTCTTCTCTCTTCTAAGAACTTCACAAAGGCACAAAAATAAATTATTTGGCATTAACCAGAGTTTCTTTTGCTGGTTTTCAAAGAACACTAGACTTCTACACCTTAAGAAGAAAGAACATAAACAGTTTTTAAGTCGCATGGGTTGTCAGTTGAGCCCTTGGTCGGCCAGCCAACCATTGCTAATCAATTGAGAACAGTTATGTGGCTCATTCATTTCATGCAGAGTAGTTTCTCTATGGCTAATGGGGAACTGTAATTTCTTTAGGGACTAGTGTTTCTATGAAATTTAATTTTGAAATGCAAAAATACTTCAGTTTTGTTGAAAGTCTATATGAGTATTGAATGCTTTCCCATTTCTAATGAGGGTGAATGTGTAGCCTTCCCATCTCAATGAGGAGTTTGCAGACACTGGTAGAATTTTCAAAAATTCAACACAGGGTCTAGAGTGATAGCACAGAGAATAGGGCATTTGCCTTGCACGCGGCCGACCCGGGTCTGATTCCCATTGCCAGCATTCCATATGGTTCCCTGAGCACCACCAGGAGTGATTCCTGAGTGCAGAGCCAGGAGTAATCCCCGTGCATCTCTGGATGTGACCCAAAAAGAAAAAAAAAAATCAACACAATTCAACTCAGTTGTGACCTCATTCACATGAAGATAGCGTCAGATTCTGATGGGAAAAGACAGCGAATCAGCCGTCCATTTTAGGTGCCAGTAATAATGCCCAGCCTGTTTCTGATCAAGTGGTCATCAATCAGAGACTCCCAGAAACCCCTCTTCAGATTCGATTGATTAGCTGGAGTGGCTCATAGAACTTAGAGATGTATTTTACTTATGTGATAACGGGCTTATTACCAAAAGAATAACTCGGGAACAACCAAGAAGGAGACATGCGCAGGGCCAGGGATGTGGGCGGAGGAGATTAGCTCTCAGACCCTCTCCAGACTCCCCGATGTTCTTATCCACGTGTTCAGAAACCATGAACTCTCGTAGCCCTCTCCCTTTGAATTTTCATGGGTGCTCCATGACATACAAATTGTTCAGTAAATCATTGGCAATTGACAATTGATTTCATTTCCAGCCCTGGTTCTGCCCCACCCCCCACTCCAGAAGTGGAAGGAGGGTTGGGTGTGAACATTCCAGCCCTTTAGTCACATGGTTGGTTCCCCTAGTAACCCGTTGCTAGCCTTAGGTGCTTTCAAATACTCCTTCTTTTGCTCAACAAAGACAACTTTATCATTCTCTTCAGAGGAAATTCTAAGAACCTTAGAACTGTGAGTCCAGAACTATAGGCAATAATTCATATGAGAAATATCTATTTGGCTGGCTAAATGTTTATAATTTTTTATAAACCTCAATATAGCAAGCATACATATCTTTCACCAAAAATGTGTGCAATATATAACTAAAAAATCTGTACAGTAGGTAGGGTGCTTTCCTTGACATGGAACACCTAGGTTCAGACCCCAGGACCCCATATGGTCCCCTGAGCACTGCTAGGAGTAATTCCTGAGCACAAAGCCAGGAGTAAGATCTGAGAACTGCCTGGTGTATTCCCCCAAATAACAAACAAAAAAGAAATTAAAAACTGCTCTTAGGAATTAGTTTCTGTCTTTTAAGAGTTGAAATTCTTAAAATGGATGGTTTTGCCATATCTAAGAAATCAAGTATTTATATAGAGAGTTGCACTTATTTGTACTGTATGCACATAATTGTACCATTTGTTACATCACCAGCTATCTCTTAAGCAGCTGCTGTGAATAAGACCCCAACCTATTGTTAAGGCACGGTTCTGGATCTCCGACCACAGACAAGGACCACACAGGAATACAATCAGCAAGCGGGTAGTTTATTAAGCTAGCTAGCCAGGGTCATGCATACGTACACAGCGACATGCAGGTCCCGTGTGGCGACATGCAGGTCCCGTGTGCGAGGCAAGGCCCCGAGCTTCTCCAAAGGAGATCTTATATAGGCCTTCCCCAGCTGTTACAGCAGAGCCCTCGCATTTCATAGCCAGTAGATTTGTAATGATACATATTGACCTAACCAATCCATTTAGAAGGACATCCCTCCTGAGCCTATAGCTTTAGAGATCAGCATTTGCGTCAATGTTCAGGAATGTCCTGGGTTTTAGGGCAGTCATGGGTCTAGTGGCATGGGTTTTGTAAGAGCCATCTAAGAGGCATCTGGTTATCTGGTCTGACTTGCAACCTGGGGTGCCTGTACCTGAGTTCCTTGCTCAGGGGCAGAAAACAAGTTATTCTGCAATGTGGGCTCTGATAAAAAGAATCTTGAGAAAGTTAAACTAATTCCTAAGGTCTGTTCTGGGCCAATTCTTTACACTATCTATCTATATGTATATGTATCCATAGGAATTACAAAGGTTAAGGGATGTTATCATTTCTTTGATAAACAGGAGTAGACTTCGATGTAGCCTAACTCATTAGTTTAAAGCCTTTAAAATCATTTAAAATTTAAAATCATGCCTTGCACATAAGAAGTACTAAATGTTTTGAAGGTGAGATGTTAGCTGATAAGCATGAAAGGATTGGCATTTTAATCAGAGGAGGAAAAATAGCAAAACCTGAGGCGAGAGCATCAAGGACACTCACCTGGCATGAATGGGTTCTTTCAAAGGCTTATCACTGAGAATCCAGCAGAGAAAGGTGGGGGCGGCTCCTAGGAGCATCTTCCTCTGCCAAAACAATGACTGTGGAAAACAGTTGGCAGGAAACGGTGAGCTGACAATTGACTTTTCCAGAGAGAAACTTTAAGACAGACATCTTAGGATAAGTGCAAAGAGAGGAAGGCTTTAAATGGATAGATTAGAGAGAAAGCTATGTTAGTAGTCAGTGGAAGAAACAAATAACATTCTCAATGATGTTGATCTTTACATAAAGAAAAGAAAAATATATCACTGATGTTGTTGTGTGAAGAAATTGATAAGAATTCAAAGGTGGGACTGGGGTGGTGAGGGAAATCCTTATTGAGTCGGTGTACACTGTGATGCTCATATTAGTCTTCAAACATTCCAAGTCCTGCACGTTCCCAATCCTAGATTCATCTCCACCCACGGAAACCTGACCCTCTTCATGGTGGGAAAGCCAAGCGCTCAATCCGATGCATGGCTAGAGTATCCTGCCCTGGCTTAGGGCTGAAAAACACCGTTATTTTTCCTTCATTCCCGGTTAAATCCTGCATGGCAGAGCCTGGCAAGCTCCCCGTGGCATATTTGATATGCCAAAAACAGTAACAACAAGTCTCACGATGGAGATGTTACTGGTGCCCACTCGATCAAATTGATCAACAATGAACGGCAGTGCTACAATGCTGGTTAAGTATTTCAAATATCTCACCTCCTGAAGAGAAGGGGAGTATGCTGGAGCTAGAGACAGAGAACTGAGAAGGCAGGCTTTCTAAGACAAAGGGATAAGGGACAGTTGTTCGTCTGAAGGTGGCAGGTGAATTGTTCATCTGCAGGGTGGCAAGAAATGCATCAATAGCCCAAAGACTGCCAATTTATCACAGTGCGATTAGTAGTGAGAAGAACTAGAAAAAGTTTTGACTTTTGAAATTAACTTATTTTCTCAGTAGTGTCATAGTTAGATACGTTTATAATTATTTGAATGCATATTTTTATTTTTGAATGTCTAGGACACTTTGTTATAGACACTTTGTTTTTAGTTATAAGTAATTATGTCATGTTAAGGCTGTGAAAGATGAGTGAAGAATTAAATGTAGGATGCAAATTAAAAATACAGTTCAGCTACAGCATATCATTATTTTTACTATACTTAAAGTAAAATAAACCTGGGGGCTGGAGCGATAGTACAGCAAGTAGAGCATTTTTCTGCACGCAGCCCACCTGGGTTCAATTCTCAGCATCCCATCTGATCCCCCCAGTACTGCCAGGAGTAATTCCTGAGTGCAGAGCCAGGAAGAAATCGCCGAGTGTGATCCAAAAAGCATTGTAGCACTGTAACACTGTTGTCCTGTTGTTCATCGATTTGCTCGAGCAGGCACTGCTACCATCTCCATTGTGAGACTTGTTGTTACTATTTTTGGCATATAGAATACCCATGCCATGTGGGCTGTGTGGGTGGCATACTCTTTTTTTTATTTTTTTTTTTATTGAATTGCCATGTGGAAAGTTACAAAGCTTTCATGTTTAAGTCTCAGTTATACAATGCTCGAACACCCATACCTTCACCTGTGCACATATTCCATCACGAAGAATCCCAGTATACCTCCCCATCACCCCCTCCCCAGCCACCCGCCCCGCCTGTGTAACTGATACATTGCACTTTACTTTCACTTTACTTTGATTACATTCAATATTTCAACAAAAACTCACTATTATTGTTTGGAGTTTCTCCCCCCAAAGTTGGACCTACTGAAAAGGAAGTATTTGATAATTTGTTTTCCATTGCTGAGGATGAAGAGATATGAGGTCGAGCGGCTGCAATAGAGGCCGCACGGTTTTGGATTTCTGTATTTTAGTATTTTAGTAACTAAGTCCAGAGAAATTTCTGTCAGAAATTGGATCATTACAAGCTTGTACCTCTCTGCTACTTTATATTCCACATATGAGTGCAATCTTTCTATGTCTGTCTCTTTCTTTCTGACTCATTTCACTCAACATGATACTTTCCATGTTGATCCACTTATATGCAAATTTCATGACTTCATCTTTTCTGACAGCTGCATAGTATTCCATTGTGTAGATGTACTACAGTTTCTTTAACCAGTAATCTGTTTTTGGGCACTCTGGCTTTTTCCAGATTGTGGCTATTGTAAACAGTGCTGCAATGAACATAGAAATGCAGATGTCATTTCTACTATACCTTTTTGCCTCTCTCTGATATATTCCCAGGAGTGGTATTGCTGGGTCAAATAGAAGCTCAATTTCTAATTTTTTGAGAATCGTCCATATTGTGTTCCAAAAGGGCTGAACCAGTTGGCATTCTAGATGGGATACCCTTGGTAGCTTGCCTGGCTCTCAGAGAGGGATGGAAGAATCGAACCTGGGTCGTCTGTGTGCAAGGCAAATGCCCTACCTGTTGTGCTATTGCTCCAGACCCAAAAAGCAAAAAAAAAAAAAAAAAAAGTAAAATAGATCTGCTTTGGGCATTCTGGTGAGCAACGCACCCCGGAAAATGCTCCAGACCCGAATTGGGGCCAACAACACCGGGGAGCCGGAAGGAGGAGGTGCAGCCAGCACACCTTCTCCATATGGAGCCCTGGCGACACTGAGCAGCAACTAACACGGCTCCGGGATTCGGGACTGGGACACATCCGAGCTGCGCGACCTATTCCTGAAAACATACAATCTTTTAATGGAAAACTAATTTTCAAATACTTCCTTAATAGGGCTATCTTGTTTGGGGGTATAACTCCCAAAACAATAGTGAGTTTTGTGTTGAAATATGGAACGTAATCAAGGTGAAGAGAAAATGAAGTGAAATTCATCAGTTATACAGTTGGGGTGGGAGGCGGGGGGTATACCGGGGATTTTGGTGGTGGAATATGGGCACTGGTGAAGGGATGGTGTTTGAATACGGTATAACTGAGACATAAACTTGAGAACTCTGTAACTTTCCACATGGTGATAAAATAAAAAAAATAAATTTAAAAAGTTGCTCTACAAAAAAAATAGATCTGCTTTGTTAATCATATTCATTATGTAAAATAGCTTAAGTTTATCACTAGCAAAATTACACATGAACATAATCAAAAACATACTTCCTGTTACACTGAAATCTAAGCATTAGACAGTATTTTTGTGTACCTCAATATTTCATTACAAAATACATTTAATTGTAGTAATAGTAAAAAAGTAAGTAAACAGTCGATGAAATCAATGTTATTCTGGGGAGCAATTTCCCCCTGGTTTTTCAATATAATTTAAAACACATAAACAATAAATAAGATCAAGTGATTCAGGCTTCTTTGGGCATAGATGTCTTGGAGATATTCACAGGTGTATCAGGTAAGAAACATTTCTTAAGTTCAAGGGGTAGAAAATCTGACTCAAATACCATGAAGAAAAATTTCCCAGGACGGGGGAGGAGACTCAGAGGGCTGAGCACATGCTTGGCCTGCCCGAGGCCCAGAATCCATCCCCTGCACCACATGGAGTCCCGAGTCCCGGAGGGAGAGAGCCCTGAGCCTGGAGGGGGGGAAGCCCAACAACCCCACACAGACATTCTCATTGGCTGGTGAACTGAAGTGGTTCCCTGAGGGTAGCTGCCCAGCATCAGTGGGGGACACTCAACTGGGGTAGTGTCGGGGTCTTGGCCAGTGGACCCCGGCAAACTGGAGGATGATCCCCCAAAGTCGCCAGACTTACTCCCTAAAGGGGAGAAGTGTGGGCCCTAGCCCTCTGCTCACTGCGAGGATTCCCACTACCCCCCCCCCCCCCCACCCATCAAGCTGTCAAGAAAGAAGCCGAGAAAGAACGCAGAGAGGTGGGGAGTCTGATGGTTCAGCAGTTCTCCGTGTACTGGCCCTTACACAGAGGTATTCATGCACAGATTCAGGGCGGGATTCTCATGAAAGGCACGTAGAGCACGTTCACCCCGTTGGGCTCATACAGATGTCAGCTAATGATTTGCATATCCTGCATAGGGCCACTTTATCAGTATGGGTAGGTGGTCACAGTCACGCCCCTCGCCCTCAACCAGAGTGCAGAGTGCCCAAGTGTGGGAGTGCTGGAGCGAGCCCCTGGGCCTTTGTAAACAGGGCTGGCTCTTGCTTCAGGGGCAGGGGCTTTGGTCACAGCCTCAGGTTGGCTGCTGAGACCACAACAGGGTAGAACCTCAAAATGCCATCATACTTGTGCTTTGTGATACAAGTCTAAATATGTGCCTCATCCATGACGCTTTGAGGTCCCATCCCAGTTACAGGATGAGAAATGCCCGTCATGGGATTCAGCTATCTCTGCTGAGAGATTCCATGCAGCTTGTCCTGTTTCATAGAGTCTGGGAAACACGGGCCTCGCCTCTACCCCGCTTGTAGGCTCTGAGGTCCCTGGGTCAGCTCCTTCCCAGGCTTCATCTGGTGGCCGTGAGCACTTCAGTGTCTCTCATCACAACACCTGTCTAAAGGATGAGAAAATTCCCCCCTTCAAATTGAGCCTTGATGCTTCGGGATAGCTTGATTGAGCCTGTGTCTCTGTCTTTAAGCAGATGCCTATGTTGCTAAATTAAATTATTGTTTTTGTACTTGGCTTAGCCTAGTCACATGACTCACCTCCAGGTCCCAGGGCCGAGTCAACCTAACCTGGGATGTTGACACAACAAATATAAGGCAGCAATGGATGTCCTGCCGTGTTTCATGGACCATTCTTTCAGCCCAGGTGAGAACCTTGAGAGACGTTCATTTAACAGAAACAATTTAAAAATGTATTTCTAAGGTGTTCTAGAATTCAATCTTCTTTTCTGACTTTGGAGTCTTATTGTTAGTTTGTACTTCGTAAGTGGAGTGATTTTTGTCATCAGTAAGCTTGCTGAATAGTGCATTACTCAGGTTGTTATTTGAAAAGGTTGAAGCACAGAAATGCAAGAGAGTGATTGTGTAAATCTCAACTCTCATCCATTTTATGAGTATCTTCATTCCCTTAAGTAGCTTCTTTTCCAGGGAGCTTTAATTAAATAAAAAAATCTTTGTCCCACATGCTATGACTTGTAAAATAGAAGGGATTCCAACATGGGAGAAAGAGTGATAGATTGAGTTGAATTAATTCCATTATGATTCTTTTAGCCAAACACCATTCTTTGTGAATGACATATTTTTATTTTATTTTTCTACTTTTCATCTTACTCTTTCTCCCTATATAAATACACACACATATATATCTTTATATACATATATATTGCTTTTTGGAGATAATTTTGAAAACATTAGAAAGTATAAGGAAAATTTGAAATCTTTTAGTGATACCATTTTAGTGAAAACATTTTGAGGTTCCCCCCCTCCCTGAATTTAATTTTTCTATTCAAGAGTAATAGAAATAAGTAGAAATCCATATTCCTAAAATAATCTTACTCCTCTAATGCCTCAGGAAAACATAAAAGGAATGGTAAAATACCTCCAGCTAAGTAAAACAAAGTATCCTCTCATTTCATTGATATATGACTTTGGTAGACTTAGGTCTCCTTACTGGATCAGGCTATGGACAGACTTTTGGCTGAAACAGAAAACCTGTACATGGGAATACAAAATAGGAATTCAGAAACTATGGTTTCCTTAATTCTCAGAACTCGCAGAAGTATTTCACTTCCAAAATTGTTACTTGGCTCAATTTGAATTTTCAGAGAGCAAAGCTGTAATTTCTGAGATGAAAACTGTTATGAGGACAAACATCAGAGCCATATTGCAGAAGAAAGGACGTCTAAACATGAAGAGAGGGCATTTGAAGATATGCAAATGAAAAACAACACACAGAAAGGAGAGGGTTGGTGATTTATGATACAAACTTAAATGACCTCAACATGTATAATTGGGTCTCTGGAGAAGGTGGAGGGACAGATAAAGTATTGCAAGAAATAATGGTTAAAAACACTTGAAATCGGGCTGGAGTGATAGCACAGCGGGTAGGGCGTTTGCCTTGCACACGGCTGACCTGGGTTCGATTCCCAGCATCCCATATGGTCCCTTGAGCACCACCAGGAGTAACTCCTGAGTGAAGAGCTAGGAGTGACCCCTGTGCATTGCTAGGTGTGAACTCCCCCCCCCCGAAAAAAAAAAACTCTTGAAATCTCATTGTGGTAAATGGGCCAGGAGTGATAGTACAGTGGAGAGGGCTTTTTCCCTGCACATGGCCGACTTGGGTTCAATCCCCAGCATCCTGTATGGTCCTTTGAGCACCACCAGGAGTGATTCCTATGTGCAGAGCCAGGAGTTAGCCCTGAGCATTGCAGTGTATGACCCCCCCCCTAAACAAATAAACAAACAAAACCCAAAAAGCCCACTTGTGGTAAAGAGGGAATCTTAAAGAGCATCTTGAGAAAAGGATGCATTGCTTACAGAGAAATAAAAATATGAACACCAACCAATCTCTCTTCACACAAGTCAGAAAATAGTGAAATAACTATCAGGGAGCCAAACAAATCATCCTACACCCCTCTGGATTCTTCAGAGGCTGAACAAGTCATCTGCTGAGTATTAGGCAGATTGGTAAGAGAAAATGGAAGGAGTTGATGTGTGTTATGTTGCTCACACATTCCTCCCCACCCGCCATGTTCATGGGAAAAACCCAGCTAATTCCCACACTAGCCTAATTCTCCTCTTGAGCTCCTGTTTCTTCCTTTCCACAGCCCCCATCCCAGACCTTTCACTAAGTATCTTGCCTACATGAAATTAGCTCATTGTCTTGTGGCGAGGACAGCTGGAAGAACTGGGCAGCCAGGGGGTGCCCAAGAGGGTCCAGTAAAGCAAGAGTGATGAGGCTGCACCTCTTCTCCGCTGAAGAGAGAGACTACCCTTCCAGAGAGAGCTGTGGAGGGGAGTCTGGGGGCCACTGCAGGCCATTCCCTGCTGGCATCAACGTGAGGGCCTGAGGATCCAGAACTGCTCAGACCCACCCCAGAGGTGTTCAGGCCATCCACTCCCCATGATGCTCATTGAACCTGGACAGTCACGTGGTGGTGCTAGGAGTCAAACCGCACTTGCCCTGACCCCTGTCCTTGGCCTCTTAATGTCCACCCATGAAATTGACCTTTGGCCCAAGCGTATTTTGGGATAGGTATTTGCATCCGTGTAGCACCTTTATTTTATTCTCTTTTAAAATTATTTTCCCAATTTTTCAAGTTTTTTATTGAGCGTCATAGATTTACAAAGTTATTCCTAATTGGCTTTCGGGCAGACAATTTTCCAACTCTAAATCTCATCCCCACTGTCCACTTCCCTCCGTCAATGTCCTCCGTTTCCCTCCTATCCACCAGCCTGCCTTTTTGAATGGGCACTTTTTAAAGTCTGGCTGTTGGTGTTTGGATGTCATGCTTTAGGTTTTGTTGATTCTGGTTCAGACATATAGATGTACCATACCTCGGCACCGCCGTAGGTATTTATTTATTTATTTATTTATTTATTTATTTATTTTTTCTTTTTGGGTCACACCTGGCGATGCACAGGGGTTACTCCTGGCTCTGCACTCAGGAATTACCCCTGGCCGTGCTCAGGGGACCATATGGGATGCTGGGATTTGAACCTGGGTCGGCCGCGTGCAAGGCAAACGCCCTACCCGCTGTGCTATCTCTCCAGCCCCCGCCATAGGTATTTAAAGTACTGAAGAAGAAAAGAAGTAAAGCCAGAATCCTAGTCCCAGTGAAATAGTCTTCGGAAGCAAAGGTGGAATCATGGCCTCTGGCCTTATGGAAGCTAAGGAGTTGAAGAAATGCTGAGAGAAGTCCTCCAGGGGGAAACTGGGTCCTCACAGCAGCATGAAAAGAGCTAGAATAGAAACCTCACGGGGCCATCTCTGTGATGATGTTTTTCTTTTATTCAACTCTCTAAAAAAAATAAGAGAGAAAAGAATGTGGTGGTCAATCAGCTTAATCAATGGCTGAATAAACAGCAGTACTCCTACATTATTTAAAAAATTTTTAAAAAAGAATGTAATGGCACAAGAGACAAGGCATAAGATCATGTGGGGGTTATGGGGGCAGATTTGATTCCTGTGGCAGCAGCTTCTATTCAAGAAACGGAACAAGGTGGGTTAAATCATCATACATACAACACGGGGTTCATATGTTACAAACCCAGACCCATTCCAGCTTTAAAATTTTATGTGCTATTGAAATGTCATGTAAATGAATGATTATTTAAATCATTAATGCTCAGTACTGTTCTCTAGGGCTCTATTATGACGCGTCACTTGTTCAATTAATGCATGCTTATTTAGCACTTTAAGCGGCCCGTGAGTTAGTTCAGACTCAGGACCCCACTTTTCAATTAGATTTCTTTTTATACACAGGGATGAATATGGAATAGATTTTAAGTGTCTGCCATTCTTATGCTTCATAAATTGCAAATACCAAATGGAGGAAATTGGAGCGATAGTGCCGACCCGATTTCGATTCCTCTGGCCCTCTCGGAGAGCCCGGTAAGCTACCTAGAGTATCAAGCCTGCGCGGCAGAGCCTGGCAAGCTACCCATGCATATTGGATATGCCAAAAACAGTAACAATAAATCTCTCAATGAGAGATGTTACTGGTGCCTGCTAGAACAAATCGATGAGCAATGGGATGACAGACATATATATATATACATATATATATATATAGCCTCACATATAGCCTCCAGGACAATATTTTCAATATTTTATCTTTTTTTCCTTGGTTCTGGGACCATACTGGGCACTGTTCAATGCTCACTCCTGGCTTTGTGCTCAGGGATCTCTCATGTCTGTCCTGAGGGGCCTGTAAGAGGTTTTGGGGTCAAACCTAGATCAATATGCAAGACTGCACCTTATCCACTATATTCTCTCTCTGGCCCCAGGTCAATATTTTATAATAAAACTTCCTTAATATGCTTCTTCATAAGTCTTGAATTGACTGATTCTAGGCACTCACAGTGATTTTGATAACCTTTCTCATTTTTTTGTTAGTCTGATTTTATTAGGGTAATACGCCCAGTTTAGTTTGTTACCCAAGCCCAGAGCGTTTCACGGGAAAGACGGGCAGTGATAGCCACAGGGCAGGTGTTTTGATCCTGGCAGATTGCACAAGCTAATTTTGAGCCATGTTAAGTCAGTTGCTGGGAAACATTTGAGAGCACAGGAAATTGTCTGAGGCCTGTTGATAACAGTTTGTCCTTGTACTGTGACCTAAAATAATACCTCACCTGCCACATTATGAATCTTGTTAAAAAGAAAGTTTATATTGAAGGTTTGCCTCCCCATCTCAGAAGGAGACAGTTACAGGGATTTTAAAATAGGGCTGTAAGTGTTGAAAAGTTCGTAATGGAAGACATTAGATATACACTTAGGTTATCTTTGCAAAAAAAGACTTTATTTAAACTAAGTATAGGTGATGCATAGTTAAAGTATTTAGACTATGTTTTCTAAGTGGAGATTATCAGAATTATTTGGGGTGTTTTCCATTGTCTCTTCCCTAAATCTCTCCTACAGATGTGTAAATTTCAGCTGTGTTTAATCTAAGCAGCGCATCACATCAACATCATGCTCAGACACACTCCGAGCCCCATTGAAAGCAGGGAATTAATATACATTTTAAGGAACTAGGGCTGGAGCGATAGCACAGCAGTTAGGCTTTGGCCTTTCATGCGGCCAACCCGTGTTCAATTCCTCTGCCCCTCTCGGAGAGCCCGGCAAGCTACCTAGAGTATCAAGCCTGCGCGGCAGAGCCTGGCAAGCTACCCGTGCGTATTGGATATGCCAAAAACAGTAACAATAAGTATCTCAATGAGAGACGTTACTGGTGCCCGCTAGAACAAATCGATGAGCAACAGGATGACAGTGACTCTCTTTAAGGAACTGAATGCGAAGATCTCATACAGATAGAGCAATGCAAAGCTTATAGATCTTATTTCCAAAGAGTCCTTTGGATTGGCAGGATTAATTCTCTAAGTCCAGTGTGTCTAGGCAGATCGTTAGCCGTGGGGGGAGGGTGGCAAGGAGCCATGCAGGAAGCTAGAGGCTCAGCAGAGTAGCTCTGGGGAGAGAAAAAGTGGCCCCCACAGTGGAGGGTCCATTGACTGAGGGTCCCAGAAAGTGAGATGTTGATGTTGGCATTTCCCAAAAGACGTCTGGAGTACCCCAAATGTGCTTTTCAGCCTAAGGAGCCAGGCCATTTCCCCGGGACACTGGAGTCCAATAAACAGTAGTTTTTTTACCTGAGGTATGTGGCCTTCTTGGAAATCTGCTTATTCCTTCCTGCTGTTTTAAAGGGGGAATAATTTTAATGTAGTATAGAGATTCAAATGTCTCTCTTGACTCTGAAAAGTGGATGGCATTTTAGATTCCACTTCTTTTTGTTTGGTTGTTTGTTTTGGACCACTCCCGGCGGTGCTCAGGGGTCACTGCTAGCCTCTGTGCTGAAGCTCTCTCTTGGCTCTGTGCCCAGGGCTCACTCCTGGCAGGCTCAGGGGACCATATAGGGGGCCCTCCCTGCTATACTATCACCCGTGCCCCCCCAGAGTCCTGGTGTTACCTCTCAGTAGGTTCATAGGCCTTAGCATTGTCTCCAGAGGAGTAACATGGGGGTGACTTTAGAAATTGGCTCTCGAAAAGTTTCCAGGTGACAAGGCGAATTTCTGACTTGTGAGTCTAGAAAAGCCGTGGAATCTGCCTATGCCCCATGTTCTTTGTAACGGGGAGGATGGAACATTTTAATTTGTTGTGCTATCAGCATAACAGATATAATATACAAACAAACAATATACATATATTTTATATAATATATTGAATAATACATATAATAATATGTATTATATATTATATGTAATATATATTATATTATCCCTCTCGGAGAGCCTGGCAAGCTACCGAGAGTATCCCACCCGCACAGCAGAGCCTGGCAAGCTACCCGTCGTGTATTCAATATGCCATAAACAGTAACAACAAGTCTCACAATGGAGACGTTACTGGTGTCTACTAGAGGAAATAATAATACATCAATATATAATATCATTAATATATTGATATACAATATTATAATAGTAAAACACATAATACAATAATATATAATACTCTGCTATATTAGACATAATATATTATATAAACATATATAAACAAATAATATACATATACATACATATAGCATAAACAGAGCATATATCATGGGGCCCAAGCTCTATATTTTATGTATTGTTTATGGATTTCCCATTATAACTTTTTATCTGGCAGTGCTCAGGGACTACTCCTGACTCTGTGCTCAGGAATCACTTCTGATGGACCAGGGGACCATGTGGTTCCAGGTTAGCCATGTGCAAGGCAAATGTCCTACCCGCTGTACTATTGCTCTGACCTTACTATATATGTATATAAAATCACTGTACCACTTGTCATCCCATTGATATTCGATTTGCTGGAGCGGGCACCAGTAACGTCTCCATTTGTCCCTGTCGAGTGCGAGTGTAGTCCAATGATATCTGCTTGCTCCAGGAAGAGGAAGAGCCTCAAATTGTTCATTCAAGGTTTTGACGAAGAAGTCTGACCATCTCATTGGTGGGCGGCCACGCAGTCTTTTGACGTCCCGTGGAATTCAGTCCGTAACAGCTCTAGTCCAGCGGTCATATTCAATATGCCAAAAACAGTAACAACAATGGACCTCACTTGCCTGACACCGAAAGAGCCCCCAGTACAACAGCGTATATACAATATGTATTATATATAATAAATAAGAAGCTAATTACTCTGTTAGTAAAGTCCATTGTCATACATATAACAATATTATTTATAACATTATTATGCATATACATATATATGGACTTTACTAACAGTAATTAGCTCCTTAGTCTAAAGTATCTGCATTCCAATATAATCTTGGAGCATAAACAAAAGTTGACTGGGTGGATCAGTGTATGGATAGAAGGATAGTTGATCCAGGTGGTTTAAACTAATAAGAAAAATAAATCATGCTTCTAAGCAGAGATCAAATTCTACTCCTTTTGTAGCACACTTTCTTTTTTACTGTACTGAAATAAGATTTGTTTTCAACTCTTACCCATTCCATTTTTAATTGATTCCTTCTTCATCTATAAACACAGGGCAAATAGGAGATGCTCAATATATTTTAGTTCTCCTCCAATGCGTTGGCATGTGCTTACAGAGAGCAGATGGCATAGATGAATATGAAGGGGCTTCCTGGTTAGAAAGGAAGTTGGCCAGATAGGATCTTGTTCACCTTGGAATGCTGTGCAAGAGTGAACATATTTCACCTGTTCTATTTATGACGGGAACATTGAAAGTAATCTGTGTCCTTATGAAGAGCAAGTGAGATAATTCAAGCTGGCCTCTTACAAGGACTGTCAAAAAAATGAACTGTACTGTACATGGGAAGTCACCTATGAGCAATACTGTGCAAAGTAATTCTTTGTAAAGGTGAGAGTGTGTAGCACTGTACCGCTAGCATACATACTTGCTCTTTGAAATGTGCGAATTTTAGCAATGAGAAAGAAACATACATTTGAGTAATACTCAGTAAGTTTCATCCTAAACGAAAGGAGTTCATCAGCTTTTAGTTTTACACTCTCGAGGAAAATTCTCAAATATACTGCTAGAGATGAGGACGCTGCCATCAGTGGACACTGAATTCCTGATGCACGTGGAGAAAATGGCATGGGGTTGCCTGACCCACTACTGGGAAAATGGAAACCATTGAGAGACAGACTAAAGATGTGGGTGAGAGTTGCTAACTTTCTGAACAATGGAAAACAATGTTATCTTTTAGACATCTTCTGCAGTCATGGAAATGATCATTAAGGGAACGTTTTTTGTTTGCACTTTCTAATAATGTTAAATTTGTGCCCACCTCACCCTCATTCATAGGTTGAAATGTTAACTCCAATATGATGGTAATAACAGGTGGGGCCTTTGTGAGGTGAATAGGCTAAGGTGAGATCTTAGGCATTCGTGGTTTAGAGAAGAGGAAGATATTTGAGCTTAGACTTTCTTCATCATGCTAGGGTATAGCCAGCAGGCAGTTGCTTCATACCTATCTACAGACAGCTATTGTCAAAGACCATAGATGCCATAGATGTAATCTCAGATCTCCAGCACTGGCACTGGAAAAACCAATGCCTGCTGTTTAAGCCACCCAGTCTATGGAATTTTTTATAGCAGTTCAAGGTAACTTAGACCCACACACTGAGCAGATGTGATACAGAGAATTCTCTTAAGAAAAAAAAAAAGTACTGTTCAACCTAGCAACCAGGACTGCCCTACCCAGAAGCCAATACTGATTAAAATAAGGCTAGAAACAGAGGTGTGAGAGATTTGTTGTCATGCATAGTGTAAGAATTGGTGCCTTTGGCCGGGATTATTATGCAGGAGGTGCCTTTAGAGCTGGGTCTGGAAGGGAAGAGGGATTTATATTCTTGGCTTCAGAGGACTAAGAAATTGCAAATGAGCACAGAGAACAGGCTTAACTACAAATAAATGTGTTGACACACTATTCTGAGTCTAACCAAAGTGGGCTCTCAGTAAAACACTGTGGCACTGACTTTGTTTATCTTCTCACTTCAGAGAATCATAGAAAAAAATCTACAGAGGGAAGGTCTTGGTCATCAGAGGAATCATCACTGAATAATACATCTTTTTCCTGTTGATTTTAGTGCTCCTAGCATCTCAGTGCCTCAAAATAACAGCAGTTATTGCCATTTAGTTAACGCCGTTATGATTGCTTCTTCCTTCTTCACTCCTTTGTAAACAAGTGATGTACTAGTATACCGCATGTGTTCAAAGAACATTTTAGCTTTCTAGATGAATCATTTGATTAAAAATCTATATGAGAGATTTTTTTGAAGGTTCTAATGACTTTTCTGCCTTAGCATTTATAAGTCCTCAGATAGTTCCAACTATATCCGTTCTGTTGAGTTCAAGGTCTTGCACTATTTGGTTGTTGTTGTTTTGGTCCACACCTGGCAGTGCTCAGGACTTCCTCCTGGTTCTGTGCTCAGGGGTCACTCCTGGCAGTTCTCAGGAAACCATATACAGTAGCAAGGGTTGAAGCAGGGTGAGCAACCTGCAGGGACAGCACCTGACCTTCTGTATTATCTTTCCAGCCCAAGTTGTTTCAATTTTGTCCTAAATGAAGCTCTGGTTCTCTGTCTCTGGTGAAAGGAAGTGAAGAAAATGTACTGGTTGCATTTTCCTGGTCACAGTCTCCAGGTCAGCAAATGGCAAAAATTCATCAGTCCAAACTTGGTCTTCTTAGACTGTCATTAAAATGGCAACAGCTTACTTTACAAAGCTGAGCATTTTCGGGGCTGGAACGATAGATAGTACAGCGGGGAGGGTGTTTGCCTTGCACGCGGCCGACCTGGGTTCGATTCCCAGCATCCCATAGGGTCCCCTGAGCACCGCCAGGAGTGATTCCTGAGTGCAGAGCCAGGAGTAACCCTTGTGCATAGCCGGGTGTGACCCAAAAAGCAAAAAACAAAACAAAACAAAACCAAAGCTGAGCGTTTTCACATTAACCTGGTTTTTAATGTTCTCATTGAGAGAAAGTCTACGCAAGCTGGTATAACCTCAGAAATTTTATTCTGATCAAGAGGAGCTAACTTGGGGGACTGCGCTGTGTCTCCACACTCATCCTGTCATTTTCCCCTCTATGGTAGGTTGCCAGAGCGATAGCACAGGGGGTAGGGCAATTGCCTTGCATGCGGCCGACCCAGGTTTGATTCCTCTGCCCCTCTCGGAGAGCCTGGCAAGCTACTTAGAGTATCTCACCCACATAGCAGAGCCTGGCAAGCTCTCAGTGGTGTATTGGATATGCCAAAAACAGTAACAACAAGTCTCAACAATGGAGACGTTACTGGTGCCTGCTCGAGCAAATCGATGAGCAATGGGATGACAATGAGAGTGACTAAGAATGGTACATTGCCACAGGTCTCACACATGCCTTGGGTGATTTTAAATAGATCCCTTGGTTTTAAACTGATTTGTATATAACAAATTCTGAACCACCTGGCTGAACATTGTTAATAGAAGAATCCGCATTTCGTCTAGCACCCCATTTTTGAAATTCAGTAGCTTCAAGCATATGACTGTAACTGGGGAGTCACATTTAACTGTGATTTCTTTGGAGGCGATTTAATGATTTAACTGTTCTTGGGGGAAAGGGAAATGAAATAAACGTGAAATAAACGCAGTTGCTTTTGGAGTCCAGAAATCTATTTGACTCTGTTCAGCTGTCACACTTTACTGCAGGTTTGAGGGTCTCTTTGTAATTTGCTGTAGACATTAATTTCCTGCTCAGTTTTCCTACCAGGGAGCTTTTGTTCAGTCAGAAAGGAAACCAGGGTGGGCAGTATTGAGGGAAGGACACCCGGGGTGGGGAAGCGAGACTCATTTCAAGGGTTTGCCTCCTCTTCTACCATACTTTTCTGTTCCCTTTTTTTTTTTTTGCCTTTCCCAGAATTCCTTAGCACTGGAATTTTATTTATTTTCTTTTCTTCCCATGTTCCTGGGAAATCTAGTATGTAAATCACTGGGTTTAGTACTCCTGTTTTAGCTCTTCAGGGGTTAAGGAGTGGACACGAGGAGGTCAGCACACTCTTCATTCTCTCTCTCTTTGAATCACTTACTGACTAACCCCAGAGTTCCTTATTTTCATTTCATCCTCCATGTTCAAATGGAGCCCAAGAATATGTGCATTATGAAGAAACATTAATACTCTGTGCAGGTATTTCCTGGAAGTTACTAATTTTTGAAGCACATAGGAGATGCACAAAAAAAAATGAAATAAATGGGTGAACAGGTATCAGAGGCGGTGGAAGTGACATCTTCCATGGAATTGACAGATATCTAATCATCCTCAGAATTTTCAAAATTTGACTCATTGGAGTGGATATTTAGAGTTAAGACATCTTTTATTGGTTCATAAATGGAAGCCTTTTGAATTATTTCCTGGTAAAAATGGGGCTCCCATATTGATCTTGTACCTCCAGTCTTAATGATTTGACGAAGAGCGATGCATCTGGGAAGAATGGAGTAAAAAAAGATACCAACTTTCTTTCCGCACCCTCCTTCTTTCTCTCTAAAAAGAAAAACATTGAGCCATTTTCAATACATCTGGTATCATGAACTCCTTATTAGGATTCTCAGTAGTGCAGGAAATTGTGTTTTCAGAGTCTCGGGTGGAAACTTACGTTCTGACCTTGCTTCTGCAATCTGCCGTGATTTTTTCCCCCAATGTTATTTTATTAAAGCCCCATGACTTTCAAAGTTATTCATAGTTGGGGTCTTTGACATATAATGTTCCATCAGCAAGCCTGCCGTCAGTGTCGGCTTCCCTCCCCCATGTACCCAGGCTCCGCTCCCCCCCACCACCCCAGACCCAGCCTGTCATCTTGATGGGCACCTTTGAAAGCCGGTTATTAAAGTCAGAGTCTTGCAACTTCATTGTTGTTGGCTCCGTGGTTTGCCTCTTTAGCTCTATCATTCCTTAGCTTTCCCAACGTGCCTGAGTCCCCTCAACAGCTCCCTGTTGCTTGTCAGCGCTCTCTTCCTTCCAATTTGGGCAGCGCCATGAGCTCCGGCTCTGGTTTTGTCCAGGACCTGCACCTCTCCCCAGAGACATGCGACTTAACCTCACCTGTTCATGGTGCCGATACATCTTCCACATCTGTCCTCCCACCTTCCCGAAGATTTATTCTTCATGTCTGATGACAGTGTGTCTTTGCTCCCAGGGGGCTGAGGCCTGGAGAACATCCATCTCATCTTTCTTCAACACAAGTCCATTAGCTTCATCTGTCTTGAAGACAATCTGACTGAAGAGCTGATTTGATTTCTCTGCTTTGGGGACCGTTCAGAATTTCAAGGTTACAGAAAAACTGGCTTTGTGTGAAGCATGTTGCCATCTGTTGCTTGTTTCTCATCTCAGATCTATTTAAGAGATTTGCCAACCTAGATTTATAGAGATGCTTGCACTCCTTACAATTCTTTGTCCTTAACCCAAGAGTGTAGTCTTAGATTTGTCCTTCAGTATTATCTACTTAAGTATTCCACTATTCTACTACTCATGTGTGTGTGTGAGTGTGTGTGTGAGTGTGTGTGTGTGTGTGTGTGTGTGTCAGGGGTGGGTGGGTGCTTACTATTTATTATTAAAATATTCAATATATAACGTGCCTATTTAGTAGTCATAAAATAATACCATAATACTATATGCAATAGGAGAAGCAAAGAGTTAGCAGGAGGGGCCAGAGAGATAGTGCAGTGGGTAGAGTCCTTGCTTGCCTTTCGAGTGGCAGACTCAGGCTTTATCCTCAGCTCCCCATGTGGTCCCCTGAGCCTCCTCATGAGTGATTCCTGAGCACAGAATCAAGAATAAGACCTGAGTACCTCTAGTGTGGCATCAAAACAAAAACCAAACAACAAAACAAGCCAGCATGAGATGTAGAGCTTTCCTTTTGTTTTTCTTTTGGTGTTGGGCCCACCCCTGCACTATTTCCGCACTGCTCCTCACTGCCAGCTCGGTGTGTCTGGAATGCTCTTTAGTGCAGAGGGCATCACACCGTGTCAGGAATTGAACCCGGGTCCACTGAGCCATCTCCCTGGTCTCAGATTTATTTTTTAATGAGAAAATGGAAATGCAGAGAGCTTATGCGATTTCCTATTAAGGTCTCAAAATTAGCTCTTGTTTCATATAAAATTTTCCTTCAAGGTCCAATGAACATTAGCATTGGAGTTTTGTAATCATTTGCTCCTCAGATTTTATTTGGTTTCTTAATAACTGATATTTTAAAGTCCAAATATGATTTTCTAGACAAAAGTTTGAAGGGGTCAAATATGTAACAATCCATATATCTCTGTAAACACACATATCAAATATCCCTATGTAAATATAAATATATATGTGTCTATAAACACATATATTTCAAGCATCTATGTTATCTTAAATTTTGTTATTATATTATATAATTCTTATACATATTTTCACAAATACAAATTTTCAGGTTTGTTTATGTGTGTGTGCTTATGTGTGTATGTCTGTGTGTGTGTGAATGTGTGTGTGAAAATGTGTGAGTGTATGATGTGTTAGTGTATGCTTATGTGTGTGTGTGTGAGGGTGTATGTGTCAGTGTGAGTGTGTGTGAGTATGTGTATGTGTGTGTGAGAATGTGTGAGTGTATGTGTGAGTGTATGCTTATGTGTGTAGGTGTGAGTGAGAGTGTTTGTGTGTGTGTGTTGCCAGGGATTAGATGTAGGGCCTTATACACGCAATGCAAATTTATCTACTACTAGTGTATTTTCTTGGTCCACAAAGTTCCAATGAGAGCCAATAAACATTCTCAAGATTTATCCTTGGGAAATAACCTAAAGGAAGGAAAATGCTAATGCATTCATGCCTGTGATAGAAAAAGTTTTATGCAAATTATCTATCCGATTTATTCAAAATAAATTATAGAACCTTAGCTTAATGTGATAATTTATATTCATTAGAATGATAAGCATGAAGCTTTAGTAAGCAGGCATGTGGTATAAATCAAGCCTAAAAATCCCACACCACTATTGTCTGTGCTGTCTCTTTTCAACTATGGGGAAGCAGACGTCCATGTGGGGAATTGTGTGCTGTTGGGGAAAGGATTGTTCTCTCTGCTCCTCCCAGTCTCTTGTCATTCAATGCTGGTTCGCAGTGCAGCATGGCCCTGCTTCATGGTACCTACGACCAGGACTGAGGAACTCATTAGCTGAAGACTGTGCGGAGGGGAGGGGAGGGTCAGGAGACAATGTCTTGGTATAAGAACTGACCTGTGGTCAACTCAGGGCCCAAATCTCCATCAGTCGAGGAGAAGTTTGAATCCTCTTGGTCCTTCGAGTCCATAAATTGATCCAGACAGAGTGTAAGTTTCAATTCTTAAATTACATATTCTAGGTACATGAAAGTTTTAAAAAGGGGCTGTAAGATGTGTGTGTGGTGGGAATGAACACTAGAACAAATCCTCATGACTTCAAAGCACGCAGAGTTCCTAGGACTGAGGCGGGCTGGGAATGAAGCTGCTGTTGGCATGAAAACAGCCCACCTGTTTCCACAGATAAAGCCTCTCTCATCCCCCCAGACAGATTCTGTCATCTCTCGCCTAGGCCTCATTTGCTTCTTCCCTCCCGGACTCCCCTCATTGGAACTGTGTTGTTTGTTTCCCGTCCTCTCAAGAATGACAGGGCCGGAGCAGACTGGCTCTCTGCCAGTGAGCTGCCTGTGTCTCCTGCGTCCACACCACTTGGCACCAAGTGGTGCCAAGAGTGGGAAGGAATTCCCCAGCAAATGATGTTTTGATTCGATGCTTGAAGGAGGGGCGTCCTCTCCAACACGGTGGGCCTCTTCACAAAGGAGGCAGAAGAGGATGAAGAGAGTCTGCACTCGGAGCCATCCAGAGGCGTGTGTGGGATGGCGTGGCTAGAGAGACGTGATAAGGAATAAGCGTGCGCAGAACTAGCATAGCTTCTCCCTTTGGTCCCACAGAGTGATTCTAGGTCACGTGACTTCAAGGAGCTCATAGTTCCTGCTTAGGGTCCAAGAGTGTGGCACAGCACTTTGTACTGAGTTCCAAGTTTGGGTCCCAGTGTAGCTGTGCACTCCAGGTTTCATTCCTGGTGCCTCAAGAGAGTGTGGACCCCTGAATCCTGCAACAATGCGTGCAGGGGAAGGGGAATATTGTATGACTTTCAGTGTTTAGCTTATAGTAGAGTGGGGCCTGAACAATATTCTCTTATGTTGGTTTTCGTAATACCTTTGTTTTTTGTTTTTGATTTGTTTGGGGAACATATCCAGAGGTGCTCAGGACTTCCTCGTAAGTAGATCTGCATTCAGAGTTCTCTCCTGGGGGACTCAGGGGGATATCTGGGACACAGGGGATTAAATTTGAGGTCAGCTGTATGCAAGGCAAATGTCCTACTCACTGTATTATCATTCCAGCCCCAGTTTTCTTAATACTCAAATTTTCCAAATAATCTGTACTTGCAACTTGTTTGATGAAGATGTTTCTTTGTTTTTCTACTTTTTTTTCTAGAACAACAGAAGTGTGCGGTCTAAATTTCACACTCTAATGGTCCCAGTCTAGGAGTCTGGGGACCCGGACTGGGGTTTTCTCTGCCGAGTACCTCTGCAATCCAGAGATTCCTTTCACTTGTCACATTTGAAACTTCCTGTCTGTGAGGAGAGGGGCTTCACCTAAGCAATCTCTAAGCTCAAAGATTCTGGTTCCCTGATTGTACTAGTTAACAATACACATAATTGTGCTTGTGCTACCTGGTAATTAAGCATGAATGATAAATGACTCACAGTGAATGGCTATGATTAGTGATAACTGCAGAGAACAAGTCTATTTTTAAATCCTCTCATTTTATTGGATTTTCCGATATCTATAATCAGTTTCAAAGACCTTGAATTTCTCCCTGGAAACCGCCCCTCCTGCTTGCACTGCTTTCCTCAGCTCCTTCCTTCCTGTTATTGCGTCATGATAGTCTTCAGGTAATACTGGGCACGGAAGTTAAAGGCTGCTGTCTGGAGTACCATTCCCCGACCCCCCTACCACAGCCCCCCCCAAGCCCCGGAGTCTCCTGGATCTGGTTCTAAGGTAGATTGATCTGCTCTCCTAACTTACGCACATGAGCATGGAGATACTTGACCAAAGGCTCGGTCCCTCCTGAATGAGGATGGCCTTACAAACCCAGTCACACGTATGGAGGATTCAGGACAAAAGAGCTCATAAACAGGTCACGGGGACTTTCATGAGGGCCGTGGGGTGAATATTGGGGTATGAAAAACTTGGATCACTTTGGACAGAGGAGTCTGGAGAATCAGGATAGTGGGGAGTTGGCAGCCATAACCCTTACATTTCAAAAAGTTCTGGAAAGTTCTGGAAGTCAAGCCACCCAGAGTAGCTTTCTTACTCTCGAAGTCTAAGCAAGATCTCATTTACTAAGCAAGCGCTCATTTCCTTAAAATAAATGAGGAGCGTGTGAGGTACTATTATCACCACGGTGAGAAGGTTGCTTGATTTCTCATGTCGCACCTTGTGAGTTGCTGCTTCGGTAGTCACTGCATCCTCAGGGTCTGGACAGCTCAGGAAACAGGGGCCAATCACCTGGACAGCAGGTGATGGACTAGCTTTAGGAAGCATGTTTTAGTACAAAGAAAAGGATTTTATTTCCCTTTCTATTTAGCTCCCATGCTCTCCCCAAAATGAATAGTTGGGAGACTGTTTTTTTTTTTTTTTTTCCCCCAATGAGTGAGGCCAGCTCACATAACCTGGGAAGCAGGAAAACACAGAAAGTCCTACATGGAATAAGGATCAAGTGGCCTCTAGAGAAATTCCCTGGAAATGGACCTGGGTGCTGAGGCCTTGAAAGAAATGGTGCTTGTTTCCCAGTAACCCTGTGGAGCTCTGGTTTTCCTCCCAGCGGGCATTAGTAGCTGCTGCCATTGAGTTCACACATAAGTTCCTTGGTGGCCGAGTGATGGTACAGGGGGTAGGGCATTTGCCTTGCACACAGCTGACCTGGGTTCGATCGCTGGCACTCCGTGTCGTATGTGGTCCCCTGAGCCCTTCCAGGAGTGAATCCTAAGCGCAGACCAAGGAGTAAACTCTGGCACTGCTGGGTGTGGCTTAGCCACTCCCTCCTCACACAAAGCAACCAAACATAAGTTGATCCTTGGACTTGACAGTAGACAGAGACTTTGAGGCCAGTCTTTTTTTTTTCTTTTTGGGTCACACCCGGCTATACTCAGGGGTTACTCCTGGCTTTGCACTCCGGAATTACTCCTGGCGGTGCTCGGGGGACCATATGGGATGCTGGGAATCGAACCCGGGTCGGCCGCGTGCAAGGCAAACGCCCTACCTGCTGTGCTATGGCTCCAGCCCCTGAGACCAGTCTTTGATCAGAATCTTTCTCCCACTATAGTTGAGGTGCCGAGTAGGATATCAGTCACTAAAGTTTTTTGCTCATTACTTTATGATTGTATGCTCCTAGTATGTGGTCTTTATTTTGTATAGCTGACTCATCAGTTAAAATGATTTTTTGAAAAAAAAATGTTCCTTATCTGAGAGTTGATTTATCATCCCTCAAAAATACCTCCAATTGACTCCATGGCTTGGAAGCTGGCCTCACATTCTGGGAAGAGGGCACTCAGAGAAGGGATCACCAAGTATAATGCGGTCAGAGGCCATGCGGGGGAAGGGTGATTCGGGCTGAATGTAGACTAGAGACTGAACACAGTGGCCACTCAACACCTCTATTGCGAACCACAACACCTAATTAGAGAGAGAGAACAAAAGGAAATGCCCTGCCACAGTGGCAGGGTGGGATGGGGGGAGACAGGACTGGGGAGGGTAGGAGGGATGCTGGGTTTACCGGTGGTGGAGAATGGGCACTGGTGAAGGGATGGGTCCTCAAACTTTGTATGGGGGAAACATGAGCACAAAAATGTATAAATCTGTAACTGTACCCTCACGGTGATTCACTAAATAAAAAAATAAATTAAAAAAAATACCTCCAATTGATATTTTCCTTTCAGCGCCACTGGTGGTTTCACATGAGCAGATGAGAAGACTCTTGTATAAAACTTGGTCCTTGTATTTCCTTTGCAGGTGTGAGCAAACTTTTCAGTTTTTAAATTCTCAAATAGAATGAGTAATCAAGACTGTTATATAATTCATAATGGTATGCCTTAGGGTAAAAATAGGTGGCATTTTTTTTTCTGTAGAGATACTAATTATAATCATTGTTTTGGAACTGATTTGGAATCTGTGAAGTATCTTTACCAGTTTTTTTTTGTTATTGTTGCTTCTCCAGGAGATTTGGAAAGGGATGCTATTTTTGTTGATTTATGTGTTGAGATCTATAGTAAAGTATTATTGGTGAGATTCATTTTGGATGTAAGTAACACTAGTAATTGGGTTTGAAGTAATTGAGTTCATCAAGGATCAAGGGCTTTATATAAATAAAAGAATTAGTTAGGAAGAGGTGGTACACTAAATTTAAAAAATACACATGACTCAATTTATCCATAGTATACTTATATATAGGTATTGTAAATGAATTGCTTTATTATTATACCAACAGTCTTAATTCCTTGAGTCTTGTAAGTGACATCAATTTCCAATGATAAAGTTTTCACCTTGGTTCCTGAATCTTCCAACAAAATGTTCTTTGCAGTGTCTGCATCTTTGGTGTACATTGCCCATTATCTGGCTAACTATAACATAAAGAACTCAGACTTCTGCATCTCTGTACCTCAGATTTCTTAGGGCTTATGTCTCCCATCTTATGTGTTTAAAGAACAACTGTTGCTGGATATTTTCTCTTTGGTTCCTATCAACCTTTTAAATCTCTCAATCCTTTTCCCTTATCTACTCATTTAGAGTCATATAGAGGCCCCAATGCAACATTGATTTATTTGAAGTCGCTGTATTATAAAACCATACATCTCAGGTGCAGAGCATTGAAAGTTAATGTGTCTCTCCACTACATTTAGCTCGTCACTGAAAATCCAGTTCTGTCCATCATCATATGACCTCTCTCTCTCTTCATCCCAGTTCACCTCCCCTACTACCCTTCTGGTAGCCACTTCTATAATCTTATAATCCAATAGTTTATTTTTCTTAAATATTTTGTTAAATAAGCTCGTCTGCTTGTTTGTTTTCTCTGTGTCAATATGAGTGAAATCATATGGTGTTTGCCTTTCTTCATCTGCCTTGTATTACTAAACATGATAGTCTCCATCCTGTTGCAGGGCAGAGCTTCATCCTTTTGTAAAAAAATATTTTTTAAAAATTTTATTTACTTTAATGTATATACAATTCTAGATTTAAAACCGAGCACATAACAAAGCTGCAATATCAAAATCAGTAGATATAGAAAATCAATTTATGTGAAGATTGCAATGTCTGATCACAGGGTTGTTAAGTTCTTACTTAAGAAGTTATTAAGCTAGTTGTTGCTTAAGGAGGTGTCCCACGGCCTCTGATGTGCCATCCAGGGACCTTAGGATCTGTGGGCTGGGCCAGTGAGTTGACACGGGGTGGCTAGGGGTCCTGCTACCAGAAGCTTCGGCTGGGCTGGTGTTCAGCCACTTCCTGTGGGCCATCGGAGTTGTCTGTTGTGGGGACCAATGATTCCATATAGTTCAGTTGCTTGGCGTGCCTCTCCTGGGAGATTTGGTCAGGAATCGGTGGAGCTGGGCTGGTTGTTTGGTTATTTTTGTTTAGTTATTTATTATATTTTTAAAATAACTGACAGTATCCTACTGTGTCTGTATGCTACATCTCTGCTGTCCTTTCTCCAGCCCGTGAGCACTTGAGTTGTTTCCAGTCAAACCATGCCACACTAACTATGAGCGGGGATATGTGGACTCAAATTAGGATATATTTTCTATGTCCTTTTGGGTAAAGACCTAGAAATGGGAATTCCAGCTGGCATAGAATTAGAAGACACAGTATTTATTGACTCAAGAGCAGGCATCTCTGCCGTGGGGAGTTTCTCAGGATTTTATCTGGGAAGAGACTGTTCATGAATACTGAATTTTTACTTTCTGTATATTAATATGTATATGTGTATATATGTACATATGTATGTGCAGAGTCCTATTGTGTCTGTATGCTACATGTCTGTGGTCCTTTCTCCAGCCATATAAAATTTTATATATATGTATATAAATTTTTTTTTTTGCTTTTTAGGTCACACCTGGTAATTCTCAGGGGTTCCTCCTGGCTCTGCACTCAGGAATTACTCCTGGCAGTGCTCAGGGGCCCCTATGGGATGCTGGAAATCGAACCTGGGTCAGCCACGTGCAAGGCAAATGCCTTCCCTGCTGTGCTATCACTCCAGCGCCACCCCCCCCCCCGTTAATATTTTTTTTTAAGTTTACATCAAATGTTCAGACTCCATTATGGAGCTAAACCTACGAGGATAGAAGAATTCCATTTGGATTGTCACTGCTGGCCCCAACGGTCTCTCAGATTATCCTGGTCTCCTTCCTGTGAGTAAATGAAAGGACCTTGGATGTAGATGCTGTACTTGTAAGCAGGTGCCACTATCACACTTGGGAGTCTATGACCTCGAAAGAGAAGGAAAACTCCACTTATGTGAAAATGCTCATAGCAATAATTAAGGACAAGAGAGAGAAGGAGCAGGTAGAACCAGGGCTGGGGCGCACTCCTTTGCTCCTCACCTGGGATTCTCTGCCGGGACTGCTTTCCATCCTCTGTCATTTCAGCATCCACCCTTTGGCTCTCATCAATCTGGCTACACGGGCACTGACTGAAAATGTCCCTCACCCCCTGTTCCCTGATCACTTCTCCTTCCACTGGTGATAGGTTTATTCCACATCATCAATTCTTCTGATCCGAGGGGCGACTAGGCAGACACCATCTCAATGCCCTCTCAAGATGAGCCCGAAAGGAAATAAATGATTGATTTAAAGTGGCCTCTATCTAATTCATCATGGTTAGGAGAATGTTCGATCATTACCTGTGAGCTTCCACTAACTAGCATAATAATGTGTACCATGGAGAATCTTTTTATAAATTGTTTCTTGAATCATTCTGAACAGAGGCCATTGGATTCCCTTTTAGAGCAGTGAGTTTAATGTGGTGAGATTCCTGCTGATCAATATTGGAAGTGACTGTTTCATTTGTAAGGATACAATTAAAGCATTGCCAGGTTAAAAATGTCATGGTGCTCTTTGTCAATGAGGTTCATTTTGCTGTATTATTATATTTGTATGAATCCTTTCTTCTGCAGAGCTTAATGTTCTTTCTGAATATTAACCAACTGCTACATAATTCCTGTGAGATTAGTATTCTTCCAAATTATATAAAATTAAAAAATCATTTACTAATTAATCCTTCTGAATCTCTCAGGGGTAGGGAGGACTCAAGCAGATTTTTCCCATTGTGAAGCCTGGAACCCTTTCCCAAGGTCGCCCTGATCCCTGCCTTTCCTCCTCGCCTATCTTCTGTACAAATGAGTCATTGTTGTCGAGGAGGTGTCCTGGTGGGGAACGGCATTCTGCAGCCTTCAAGCGGTGCCTGTCAAACAAATAATAATCAACGCTTCTTGGACGCAACTCTAAGTCCTCAGAAATCCTGTGTCTAGTGGAGGGATTCAGATGGGCTCCAATACCCAGTCTTGGCTCTTTCAGAACAAACACAATACAGCTTGGTCTCTTTCCCCCAACTCTTTGCACTAACCATTACTGTTGAAGTCACAAATCAGCCAACATAATTGCTCTTCCTCCTTCCTCTTGACTGTCAATAAAAAATAATGAAAATTTCTTTTTCATAAAGCAAAGCCACAGCCCTGAACCCGTTCTCCAGCCCCAGAGTTTAACCATCTAGCCTAATTTCACAAGGGTTTCCAGGAGTGGCCCCCTGACCTCCTTAACGCCATTTGTGCCCCCCTTCCCCAAAAGCAAAGGAGCAAACACCCTCGGTTATTACTGGAAGTCGGCCTGGGTTCCTTTGGTTCTATTTCATGGTGGGAATGGGCTTTGGTTTGACCGCCTCCTGATGTTCGCCTTTAAGTCTCCGGCCTGCCTTGCCCAGCCTGATTGTAGGTTCTGGAAACAATTCTAGAAAGAATTCAAAGAATACGAATCTGGTTACTCATTCTAATTTATCCTCCAGTGCTTTGTTCCTATTGGGATTTCACAGACATTAAGTCAGCACTAAAATCTTAGTAACTCGATACTCTTTAACAGATGCCTTTATGTGAGTAAGTTAAACACTCTAAACTCTGAGTAATTTTAATTTTCATGTAAATTACTATTTTTATTCTCCAGTTGGAAGCATGGTGCTGCCTGGTATAATACAGGGGTGGGAGGGACTCACACAAAGCCACATGTGGCAATGATTTATTAGAAGGTTGAACTCTGGCATCCACATACAGGTCCAGAAAGTGGGGCTATGGCTCCACCAGATGTAATGTGTACCTTGTCCAAATTTGACTCCACTCTCTCCCTTCAAAATGGTTTTTGTCTTATGCACATTGCTTCCCTTAATTGACAAGAATTTATGGAATACCCAGCACTTCCCAACCTTTCCACCTGAAAGATTTTGGATGGCATTCTAGGTATCCAGGACATAGTCCTAGATATATTTTATTCCCACTCATTATCCAAAACTCCTCTTCCTATTGTTATTTTGATTACTTGAGCATAGGTAAGCTGGTCCATATTTTAATAACTAAATGCATATTTTGTTAACACTATTAATTTCATTGACATACATTACCGTGTGTTGGCAATTAAAAGAGAGACAATTCTGAAAACATTACCATACTTGTTTCAACAATATTTTTTGTGTGTTGATTAGGGTTTTATTTATTTATTGTTTTATAAATTTTTTATTAGAGAATCACTGTGATGTACAGTTACAAAATTATGAACTTTGGTGTTTGCATTTCACTCATACAGTGATCGTTTACCCATCCCTCCACCAGTGCCCATTCACCTCCACCAATGATCCCTGTATCCCTCTCACCACCCCCACCCCATCCCCCACCACCCCACCCTGCCTCTGCAGCAGGGCATTACCTTTTGTTATCACTCTTTTTGGGTGTTGTAGTTTGCAACAGAGGTATTGAGTGGCCTTAATGTTCAGTCTATAGTCTGCTTTCAGCTCCCATCTTTCAACTCGAGTGGGTCCTCACAACATCCTCTACTTGGTGTTCCCTTCTCAATCTGAGCTGCCTTTTCCCACATGTGAGACCAGTTTTCAATCTTCGGGGCAGACCTCCTGGTCCTTATCTCTGCTACTCTTGGGTGTTAGTCTCCCACTCTGTTATTTTATATTCCACAGATGAGTGCTATCTTTCTATGTCTGTCTCTCTCTTTCTGACTCATTTCACTTAACATGATACATCCCATGTGTTTCAAAAATATTTATTATAGAAGAACAGTAGGTATAATTCAAAGGAAATGATACCAATAAAAATGTCAGGGACCCTTTCCATGCTTTAACTCATGTTATATAGCATCAAAGTCGAAAGGGAGAAAACTCGTCGTGTATTTTTCTCTTTTCCCTCCGCCATTTCCTGGGAGACTGGAGAAGGGATAAGACCAGATGAATTGGATTTTTCCTCCGTCTTTGTCTATTATGCCTCTTCATCTCAGACTCTGTGCTCTAACAATTTCCTTCCCTTCATTTAAATGCTGTGCTCCTGGGAACTTATTTTTATGTGTACCCAATAAAAGAGCATTAATCTGATCGTGGTTTGTTCGAACTGGCACAAAATTTGAAGCAAGTACTATTTTCAGCCAGCCAGATGTCATATTTGGTGAAAGAAATAGGGGAGGTAATCAATTTTAGTCTCCAGGGCCTTCATGCATTGTAAAACTTAGGGAGGGAAGAAAAATAACAGGATTCAGGCAGAAGGGTCCAGAACCTCAGAAAAAATATAGCTGTGTTCTCAGCCACATGCTTCTTGTCTCCTCAATAAATGGGCCGACTATTCTTGAGACTCTCGGTGTTCGGGCTGGGCTCTGGGTGTTCTCTCCTGGCCCCGTTTGCTGCAGTGGGAGGGAAGAGGGGGACACTGGGTGAAGGGCTGCTGGGTTGCTCAGGCATTGGAGCAAAGGGTCCCTGTCTGCCAGCAGCACGGCTCAGAGGCACTATTTGTAGTGAGAAGAGAAGGTGCCTTTGAATGTCAAGTTTGCACACAACTTCTGCTGGACCCCTAAGGGAAGGGGTCTCCAATTTCTAAAAGTCTGACCACCGGAGACCTAATACAGGGCCAAAGGCATGCATGTGTCTTGCATGTGGCCGACCCTGATTCAAATCCCCGGCACCACATATGGTCCCTTAGCACTGCCTTGAGTGATCTCTGAGCACAGAGCTAGGAGCAAGCGCTGACCACTGCCAGGTATGACCCTTTCTCAGGAAAACAGACAAAAGCAGTTTCTTTTTTTAAAATAAGCTTCTTAATTTTGAAAGAGTATTTATTAATTTATTTTGCTTTTTTGGGTCACACCCGGTGATGCACAGGGGTTACTCCTGGCTCTGCACTCAGGAGTTACTCCTGGCGGTGCTCGGGGGATCATATGGGATGCTGGGGATCGAATCTGGCTTGACGGCATGCAAGGCAAATGCCCTAACCACTCTGTTATTGCTCCGGCCCCCAAAGCAATTTTTTTTAAAAGAAGAGGAATCCATAGAATCCGATGGCTGGAATGATTGGGGGTAGCTTCAGTTTCTGGTGGGGAAAATCCTCCCTCAGCCTCAGGACAAGCCCTTTCTCTGGTGAGAGAACACACACAGTGTTGAATGGCCTCTTCTGGACATGGATTATCTTCTCTACGGACATCAGAGCAACCAATAGCTAAGTAAAGGGCAAAATATCTATTCCAGGCCCACGGGGATGCAGAGGCGAATACAGGTCTGAATATCTGAACAGCCTGTGGTTGTTTCTCTGACTTGAAGGTCACCTGGGGTCATGTGACCTGGAAGCAAAAGAATTCTGGTGCAAAACTCAGATTGTAGCTGAAATACAGGTAACCTTTCAGTCTCTGAAACATCAAGTCATTTTTAAAAATTGCCTTATTTTCATTTATATTATAAATGATTTATTCCTTAACATAAAATTAGTTGACATGAGTGTAAAATGTTTCTGAGTTTGGGGAGTTCAGTGTCACTGCATCATGCCCACTGCTCATCACCAAAGTTCCCCAACCATCCCCTACTGTTCACGAGATCCTTCTATTTCCTCTGCCTGCTCCTCAGGAAACTCAGCTCCATGTCAGAGTGTGAGTTTGTTTCAGTAGTGTCAGTCCCTTTCCTTTGCCTCTCTGTATTCTACCTATGAATGAAATTATCTGCTGTCTTTCTCCTTCTGGCTTATTTCACTTAAAATGCCCCTTCCTCAAGTGCCATCTATATCCTAGCCAAAAGCAAGACTTATCTTTTCTTACTGACAAGAGATTTTTCCATAGGTATAAACAAAATGTATCTTTAATTACCATTCCTGACTGGGAACTTGGAAAGCTCCTGATTTTTAAAAAACAGCGATTTTCACTCTGTGTTAAAATCATTATTTTGAATTTGTGCTTTACTAAGGTACATTTCCAGGAGAGCTATCAAGAGCATTGTGTTTGGGGATAGATCTATTTTAAGTTTGTTCTCAAAAAGAATATTCTTTTAGGACTTGTCCTATGTCTGGAGACACAGAGTGAATAGAAGAAACTTGTGACTTCTTATGAGTTACAGTTCAGTGCCAGATGTGATTTTCACACACAGTATATAAAGAACTAAGTATTAAGTACTCAGTACTAAACTATTATCCTATATTATATCTCAGATTTACCTTAAATATTAAATAAGATATTGAGATTTCTGCAAACACTTTTCTAAAACAACACACAGATTTCCACAAGTCACTAGAAGAAGTTCATCATCATAATAGAAAAATATAGATGAGAACTATATGTCAGTCGGCCGGCGGGAATGTGCAGGTTTGTAAAGCATGGGGAGCAATGTGGAGAGTCCTCAAAACTTTAAAAATAGAAACACTATAAGGTAGAGTATTTCTACTTCTGGATATTTACCTGAACAATATGAAAATAGAAAATATGGAAGAGATATACAAATCTGTGTTCATTGCAGCATTATTTTCAACAACCAGAAATAGCCTTTGTGACTTTCAATGGATAAATGAAGAATCAAAATGTGGTCAATGGACCAGAAGTCAAGTATAAAAGAATAACAATATGGTAGACCTTGGAGCACTCTGCTCAGTGAAATAAGTCAGACAAGTTTTGCAATACTTACTCAGATGTAGAAGATGAAGAAAATAAATGATGACAGAATAAAGTGAAAACTATACCACGATAGCAAAATGGTACTTACCAGAAGAGAAGCACGGTGGGAGGTGGGAGAGTGGTGTTGAAGTGGGTAAGTTGGATGGAAGAAATCAATCGAATGTACTTTGGATAGTTATTATAGTGTTACAGTATTATAGACACTAAATTATTATACTATTAGAAATAAGCAATATGCCATAAATCAATGTTATCTCCATAAAAATATTCCAAGCTAAGAAGAATGCATTGTAGCAAAATAGACTAGTAAAATACCATTAATCAATAACGCAAATGATTTGTGCACACCCTTTAATATCTATGCCAACATGGTTCTTAACATCAAAGTGCTTACATCACAAGTATTTACAATAGACATTTTTACAAATATTTCCAGATTTGTAAATCTAAACTTGTCTTGTGTCTACATTTTCCCATTCTGAAGTGCTAATGAAATCAATACAGAAATTAAAAATGTTCCATGAATATTCCACCTGAGCCAGAAATTGTTTGCACGTATTTTTCAGGAGCATAATTTGAAGAATCTGAAAAGAGCCCATGGCCAAACAGAGCCAGCCGGATGACTCATTGCTTTAAGCTGCTTTGGTCGCTGCTTCTACTGTCTTCTCTATTTTAAGGGGGAAAAATACCGGACACGCTTCCCTAATGGGCATTGCACTTTACTTGGGGAAAATGACATCTTCACATAATGTCAAAAAAAAAACATGGTCTTTTTGTACAATTAGGGATAATTCTATGTAAGTGGAAGGTGAAGGCAAAATAGAACGTCCAGCAGGTCATCTCTCTATGAAGCGCTTAATGCTGAGACATTTGGAGTGTCCATGCTGTGCGTTAAGCTCTTACCAATCCCAAGCTTGCTACTTATTTATAATAAATATTTAAAGCTGAGACCTTCACAAAAGGCCAAAATTAACCACAAGTGCATTCACACAAAATAGCATGCATTTAAGTGCGATTCCTCGATCATTAGAGGTATTGTCTGCAGAATTGTCTCCAAATCATATGGTGCTGGCCATCAGCAATGTGAATATTTCATTAGCAGGAGTGTGCACACAAATGGCCTTTTTTTTTGCCAATTTTGTAATCTGTTTTGGAGTCCTACAAGGTCCTAGGTGTGTGTATTCTAAAAGCATACACTCGCCTGGAAGATGAAAATTAATGAATAAATGTTTCTAGTATAGTGAGAAAATGTGAAACTATCCAAGAGGAAGGTGTTCTGTGTTTCTTGTGTGTTGGGGGGCATGTGGCATGTCTTAAAATATATCATCATGGAACTAAAGTGATAGTACTGTGGGTAGGGCATTTGCCTTGCACACAGCTGACCCGGGTTTCATCCCTGGCATCCCATATGGTCCTGAGCACCCCGCAAGTAATTCTTGAGTGCAGAGCCAAGAGTAATCCCTGAGTATCACTATGTGTGACCCCAAAAGCCTATATATGTATATACATATACATATACATATACGTATATGCATATACATCACCTGTATCATCTGTTGTTCCATTGCTCATCTATTTGCTCAAGGGGGCACTAGAAATGTCTACATTCATTCTTGTCATGTACTAGAGTAGCCCAATGGTGTTTGCTCACTCCAGGAACACAAAGAGCATCAAACTGTTCATTCAGGGTCTTTACAAAGAAGTCTGAACATCTTGTAGGTGGTCAGCCAGGTGTTCTTTTGACATCCTGTGGAATCCATTTGGTAATGGCTTTAGTCCAGAGGTCTTCTTCAAATTGCATTATGTTTTCAGCCCATCTGATTTTCAATGCCTTGGCAAATGAGGCAATGTCCCTGATCCTCAATTGTCAATGGAGATTGGAACTCCGGATTCCTTCTCTCACTTGAATGAAACGTGATACTCCAAGCATAGCTCTTTTGATTCCTCTTTGGGAGACCCAAATAGCGTTCTCATCATGTTCTCATAGGGCCCAGGTCTCTGAAGCATATGTGAGTTCAAGAAGAACAGTGGAGTTGAAATGGTGTGCCCAGAGCCAGAGGTTCTTCATCCTCTTAACAACTTCTTCGACACTCTTGAAAGCATTTCACGCTGCTCTCTTCCTCCTGCACAGTTCTCATGTTGAGTTCTCGAGCGAGGTACACATAACTACTGCATTCAGAGATATTTGTTCCATTGAGAGCAAATGGAACGTTAAAAACTTATCCATTTCTCATGAACATCTTCGGGAGATTCAATTCATGAGATTCTCATGAACATCGTCTTTGTGAGAGTCTCACCTTTCCACACTCATGGTTGAAGTCCGCCAGCAATTGTGCTGCTTGGCTAATGTTCGGTGCTATTAGAACAATTTCATGAGCAAAGCAGAAGTGGTGTAATTGCCGACCCTCTATCTTCACTCCCATTCCTTCCCATTCCAGCCATTGCATAATGTTCTTGAGGGTGGCACTGAAGTGTTTCGGTGAAATGTTATCACTCTGCTGAACCCTTCTCTTTATGTAGATGATCACCTCCTTGTAGAATGGTGAGATCCTGGTGGTGAATCCATAATACAGCTCATGGAGGGTCCTGATGTACTGAGTTTGAACACCCTGCTGTACTAGGGCTTTGATGATCGCTTCAATCTCAAAAGAATCAAAGGCCTTCTTTAAATGGATGAACATTAGACAGAGTGACATCTTGAACTCTTGCAAAACCTCAATGAGCTTGGTCACCGTATGGATGTGGCCGATCGTGCTGAATCCTTTTCGGAACCCAGCTTGCTTGCATGGTTGTCCTTTGTCTAGAGTTCTGGCAATCTTATTCAGGATGACTTGAGTGAACAACTTGTAGATGATGGACAACAGGCAGATTGGGCGATAGTTGTCGATGTCATATATGTCTCCCTTCTTAAACAACAGAATGGTCCTGCTGATTTTCCATTTGGATGGAACCTTGCATTCAGAGAGGTAGCACGTGAAGAACTGAGCCAGTGTATTGATGAGTACTGGCGGCAGATTATTCAGGTGTTCAGGTCTGACCTTGTCTGGACTGGGTGCTGTATGCTTCTTTACTAATGAAATGGCATGTCAAATTTTGGAAGGGAGAATGCTGGAAACAACATATCCATCCTGTGGAATTAGGTATGTGGGTAGGTGGATGTGGCTGTCGAAGAGATCCGAGTAGAATTCATGAATAATCCTCTCCATTGCCCTTCTGGAAGATGTGATAGATCCATCAGGACTTCGAAGGGCAGTCATCTTGGTCTTGTGGTTGGCGAAGGACTGGCGAGCATTGTGAATACTTTTCCTGGCTTCTGCCATATTGGCCAATGCTGCTGCTCTTCTCTCTTTGAGGTGTTTCTTTATTGTTTCAATGCACAGCTTTGTGAGCTTGGACATTACCTTGTGATTGCCTGAGAGTAGAGCCAAGCCACGTTGGTGAATGAGCTCTAGTGTTTCCGAAGACAGGCATCCTTTTGTGACTTTCTTACTCTTGGCATTCCTCACACAGTCATAGAGGTGCTGAACCAGTCAATCGTATTCCTTGTTGATGTTGTCAACTATGGCATCTTCCCATTTACTGCAATAGTGCCAAAAGCTCCCAGTTGGTGGTCATTCTGGGAGTTCTCTTCTTAAACTTTGCAACCCTTTCTCCCTGTTCTGTGAAGTTGAATTTCACATGAAGGAGACGGTGGTCCGATCCCGTTTGGAATTTTGGGACAACAGTGACATTGGTAAGGCAAAACTGTGGATTGAATATGATGTGGTTAATTTCGTTGTGGAACTGTCCACCGGGAGACTCTCATGCCCAATGTATAGATTTGGCTTTCTGGAACTGCGAGTTTCCATGGATGGTCTTGGTCGACATGATGAACTCAGATAGTCTCTCACCCTGTTCATTCCATTCTAGGCTGTGGGTCCTGATATGGAGATCTTCAGGCGACCTTCTTGGTCCTTTATTGGCTTTAAAATCACTGACCTTGTAGAAGGTGTGGTCTTCTCTATAGAACTGCAGCTCCATGTAGAACTTCTCAGTTTCTTCTTTATCGTAATTAGATGTTGGTGCATAGACGACAAAGATAGAAACTGCTGGCAATGAGCTACATTTATCTATTCAAACATAAGCATCCAATTTGGGTTGTTAGGCATTGGAACGAATCGATGCTCATGGCCAAGTTCATGTTGATGAGGACATCACTGATGCCTCTACTGTTGCATGTTCCGAGGAACAGTTCTTCTCCAGTGTCAAAAACGACGTGATGTGATCGATGCCTTCTCATCTCGGTCAGTCCATTGACATTGTACTTAATCTTCTGCGCTTGTACCCCTTCGATGGTTCACTGCCTCATCATGGTGGGGGGTGGGGGTGACAATGGTACCAACCGGCAAAGAGTGAACCAACAGGTGCTGCCCAGGGACTCAGGCATGTGCAGGTTTGTCAGTGTACAGATCATTACAACATGCCAGGCGACCAAAAGCTTGCATTCGGTAGACTGGGAGAACCTGTAAGGGCAATTAGAGCCACTCAAAAGCCCCCATCCCTCTCAGAGAGCCCAGCTAGCTACTGAGGATATCCTGCCTTTACGGCAGAGCCTGGCAAGCTGCCCATGGCTTACTTAATATGTCAATAATGGTAACAATATTGGGCCTCATTCCCCTGACCCTGAAGGAGCCCCCAATACGGCAGCATTGGGAAATACAAGTAAGGAGAGGCTGATAAAAATCTCAGGGCCGAACTAGGTTGAAGAAGAACTAAAATGACTGTGCTTTCAATGCATGTATGCTGACATCAAAAGCATCCATCGAGGACCTGACACATATGCATATGTGTAAATATGTGTGTGTATGTTTGTGTGTGCATGTGAGTGTGTGTGTGAATCATCACTACCTCTACCTAAAGGATTTAGGGGATTAAAAATTAATATAAAAACAGTATTTTAATGCAATACTCTTCTCTTCAGTATTTCTAATAGAGTCATTGAATAGGCTGGACACTCCTTGGAGCAGGAAGGACACTGGTGAAGAACTATGAAAGTCCTGGCACTTCTCTCCTTGTACACTGACAAATTAGCTTGACTGTTTTCTAGGTGTTGACATAGAGAGGAAACTCCTGGTCCAGAGAAAAAGGATTTTTTTGTCTGTTCCTTGTTTCTGGCCGATAGCACCTGCTTCCTGTCATTCTATCACTTTTCTCTCCTCAGATCTGGATAAGCACCCGAGGCTCACTTTCTTATCCTTCCCCTCCTCATGATCAGTCACAAAAGCAGCTCTGCCTGTACCCAATCACCGAGCACATCCCAAGGACAGGGGATGGGAAGGCAGCTTCTGAGCCTTCAGAAAAACTCTGAAGACTGTAGGAACTCGGGGCGTGGGAGGCTAGGTGAATGATTTGAGTCATCTTTTATGGTCATATATCTGCCCCAGGGTGACAGCCACAGGAAGAGAGTGGGAGCTGGAGGTTCAATTGCTTCTTCTGAGGAGGTGGGATTTTCTAGCCAGTGAATAGTCTTTTCTGGCTAGGCCCATTCCCATTCCCGTATGCGTATGCTCCATGTGGAACAACCCTCAGGACATTTGAGGATACTTCAGAGGTCCTTGCAAAGTCTTGCTGAGGCATCCTTGAGCTAAACAAGATATTCCTACCAGTAGGCTGAGTTTTCTTCTTCGACTTGATGTGGTGCCAAGTACCAGGCGTCATCTCTTTCTACTCCTTAGGGTGTCCGTGGAAGAAATGTTAATGTGCTCAGTTCTTCCGGACAGAAACAAAATATGTCCATAAAAATGTCATGTCTTAATTATTTCAATGGTTCCAGGATCAATTTGTAGTCATCGGTGACCATAGAATCTGCTGGAAGGAAGTTTTCAGTAGCATCTGTGAGAGACCCCAGGCAGCAGGCACTGAGGATGCATGGGTGACAGACCCAGGGCTCACGGGGAGGTAGAAGGCAAGGCCTCTCCAGCCAGGCAGTGGAGGAGGGTCTCTCTGCCGCCTCCATAATCATTCCCCATCCCCAGCCTAAAGCTATCAGCAACATCACCAAACCAGGAGGGGTTTCTGATCACAGAGGATACAAGGGAGTTTAACTAACTCCTAACTAACTCCTAATGGAGTTAATTTTTTTAAAAAAATTTATTGAATCACCATGAGATAGTTACAAGCTTTAATGTTTGGGTTACAATCACACAACGATCAAACACCCATCCTTCCACCAGTGCACATCCTACCCACCAATATCCCCAGTATGCCCCCCCTTTCCAACTCTCCCCCTGCTTCCATGGCAGACAATATTCCCCATACTTTCTCTACTTTTGGGCATTATGGCTTGCAACAGACACTGAGAGGTCATCATGTTTGGTTCATTATCTACTTTCGGCATGCATCTCCCATCCCAACTGATTCCTCCTGCCATCTTTTTCTTAGTGATCCCTTCTCTATTCCATCTGCCTTCTCCCCTCCACTCATGAAGAAGTCTTTCAGCTATGGGGCAGTCCTCCTGGCCATTATACCTACTGTCTTTGGGTGTCAGCCTCATGTGATGTCCTATGTCTGTCCCTCTCTTTCTGACTCATTTCACTTAGCATGATAATTTTTTATTTCACCTCAAGCACTGTCTGTCTGTCTGTGTGTCTGTTGTCTAGCCTACTCTCTTTTTTTACCTGTGAATTGATCTCCTGTGACTTGCTTGACATGTAGGATTCTTGCCTTCCGAGATTTTTATTGACTCAGTTGATTAACCAGTGTGCTGTGAAAAAAGATGCGCATGCTTCTAATTTCTGGGATGCTGGAATTTAAAGAGAATTATGTTTACTTAGTAGAGCACATGCATTTGAAGGTATAATTGGAAATACTAAGCTTTTTTTTTGAGAAAAAAAGGGGATATGAGGGGATATTAGACACAGGATACCTGGAAAGGAAGGCAGCTCAGTTGGGAAGAGGGAATGGAGGAACCAGTTGGCAAGGGTTATGCTCAGGTCTGCCCTTTGCATGCCTGAGCTGTGTAACCACATCATGCATCTGGTAGACTCCTTTCCTTGTTACCAAAAATCTTTAAGGAGACACTGGTTTCTCGTTAATATGTTGTAAAGTACAAGCCCCTGTTATTAGCTGCTCTTCCCAATAGGAAATTCTCTGAGGAAGGAGGGTTGGCCAGTTCTGTTCCCTCTTTAAACTCTAGTGCCAAGAGCAGTATCTGGGCAATCAAAGTTCTTGTTGAACAAAGCAACTGACTATTTACACATACCTTATTTAATTTTTAATGATTCTATCACACAGATGATTTTGTCGTTTATCATTCTGCCATGGAGAGCTAGCACAGTGGGTAGGGAGTTTGTCTTGCAAGAGCCCGACCCAGATTCGGTTCATCCATCCCTCTCGGAGAGCCCGGTAAGCTACCAAGAATATCCCACCCACATGGCAGAGCCTGGCAAGCTACCTGTGGCGTATTTGATATGCCAAAAACAGTGACAACAAGTCTCACAATGGAGACGTTACTGGTACTTGCTTGAGCAAATCGGTGAGCAACGGGATGATGGTGATGGTGATCATTCTGCTTCAAATACCAGTTTGAATTATATGCATCTGAGACATATACTGTTTCAATATTTAAAAAACACAGGAAAAATATGAGGCAGGCAGAGTACCCACTATTTCATCTTCCCTAGGGGGGCAACACCAGTCTTTGAATATACACCATTCTAATCTGATCTATTTTTAAGGAAGTTTCATTGTGTTCTAGATTAGGAGTTTTAAATATATATGTGGTAGGAAAAAAATGAATTCTTTTATGTGTGATTTTGTTGTTAAAAATGTCATAAATTTTATGCTTGATAAATATTGTTTTAATTTTTTTATCTCCACTTCACTTAGATACTTTTTATTAAGCCCATTTTAACATGTTTAAGAGTCTTTAAATTATATTCTTTGATTTTTTTCTTTTTGGGTCACACCCAGCCATGCACAGGGGTTACTCCTGGCTTTGCACTCAGGAATGACTCCTGGAAGTGCTTGGGTGACAATATGCGATGCTGGGAATCGAACCCAGGTTGGTCACATGCATGGCAAATATCCTGCCTGCTGTGCTATTGCTTCAGTTCCATAAATTTATTTGAATTAAAAATATTTATTTATTTGAATTAAAAATATTCTTTGAATTAAAAATAAATTTAATTGAACTTTAGGTGCCATGGTTACACTAGAGTTAACTTTTGTGGTTTTGATAACAAAGTTATGCATCGTCACTTCCACTTTTATCAAATTTGAAACTGATGCAATATAGAAACAGTGACTCAGAAACCAAACCTAATCACAGGCAAAAAAAATAAGGACCCTAGAGATGAAGTTCCTCTATCCTGTATCTGCACATTCTTGTATCAGTACTAAGCAAGTGTGAATATCACCTTCCACACTGCTCTCTGATTTTATCACACCATTAGTGTCACCATAGTGTCTATCACAGCTGAATGCCATGAAAGCAGATGACAGCAGATTTTTGAAGTCTTCGCCATTTTTGTAGCTATGCTTGGGGACAGATGTTAACTAGATTCCCTGTGGAGATCATTTTGCAGTATGTACAAATATTCAATTAACATTTGGTACATCTAAAAATGTATGATTGAACTGTGTACCTCAAGAAACCATTGTGGTGACTTGTGTGAAAACAATAATAAGTTAATACAGACTGGTTCAGCCTTTTTGGAAGACAATATGGACGTTTCTCAAAAAACTAGAAATTGAACTACCAGCAATACCACTTCTGGGAATATATCCCAGAGATGCAAAAAAAAATTACAATAGAAATGACATCTGCACTTGTATGTTTATTGCAGTTTATTTACAACACCCAGAATCTGGAAAAATCCAAGTGCCCTAGAACAGATGACTGGTTAAAGAAACTCTGGTACATATACACAATGGAATACTATGCAGCTGTTCAAAAAGGTTAAATCATGAAATTTGCATATAAGTGGATCAACATGGAGAGTATCATGCAGAGTGGAATAAGTGAGAGAGAGGGATAGACATAGAATGACTGCACTCATTTGTGGGATATAAAGTAACAGAATGGGAGACTAACACCCAAGGATAATAGAGATAAGGGCCAGAAAGATCGCTCCATGGCTTGGAAGCCGGCCTCACATGCTGGGGGAAAAGGCAGTTGAGATAGAGAAGAGACCATAAGTAAATGATGCTTGGAGGGCTCGCTTGGGATGGGAGATGCGTGCTGAATGTAGACTATAGACCAAACATGATGGCCACTTAATACCTGTATCACAAACCATAACACCCAAAAGGAGAGAGAGAGAGTAAAGGGGAAGGTGCCTGCCACAGAGGCAGGGTGTGGCGGGAGGGATCCTGGGAACATTGGTGGTGGAGAATGGGCACTGGTGGAGGGAGGGGAACTCGATCATTGTATGACTAAAATGTAATCATGAAAGTTTGTAAGTCTGTAACTCTATCTTACTGTGAGATGCAAAAAATTAAAAATTAAAAAAATGGACCTATGAACTTAATTGGAATAAGAATGATTAATAAGAATGGCGGTCATAGGTCCTAGGTGACATGCACATGCTGACACAGTGGGACCTTGAGAAGAGTGTGAAAGGTGATGGCTGGGGAGCCTCCCTGTCCTCAGTGATGTCACCCATGTGTATTCCGTGAACGGAGGCCGTAAGCAGCAGGACTTTGTGAGATTCAGACAGATATGTAGACCCTATTTCCAGTCTGTGCAGCCTGACTATAGAATGACCTTTAATAGCTTCTTTGATTACTAACATTGAATCAACAAATTTACCTTTTCTAACCATTTACATTTACATTTCCTTCAGGAGCCTAGAATTCATGATTTGCTAAAGAACTTCTTGGAAGTAGAATTCTGTTGCACATCCTCCCCCATAAGCTGAAAAACAGAAGAGACACTCTTCATTTTGACTTTATTTACAAGCCTAAATTAATGTTGCCAACGCTCTAAATAGAATAATGTCATCAGACCTGGTTAACTTAGTACATTGTTGTCATCATTGCAGTATTAATCAGTACCAGGTTGGATGGTAAAGTTTTAAACTGATCTCAGAGAATTCCCGCAGTGAATGGGAGGAAATTTGCTTTCAGCAATGTAGGAAGCCTGTCAGCCTTGGTGTCTGAATCTAGGATGAATTTGGGAAATGCACTTGTATAATTTCTTTACAATACAAAATATACCAACTGGAACCCTGGTAGATTATTCTCTTTGAAAGCTTTTCTTCTTAAATTTCATGTTGCTAACTTCAGGTCAAAGTTAAAATCACCAATATTTTATAACTGATAAATGACTATAATAGCTTAATTAACCAGGTGCCAGCCTAGACATAGATTTTTGCAATGACCACAAAAGAACAAAAAATACTAGAAAAATAAACCAGTCTTATACTGATTTCTTAGTTTTCTTCATTCATTGTCCCCTCCCCCTTTTGCTTTTGACTGGTCATTCTATTCTATTTTAGGGGGAAAAAAAAAACCTCCAAAATTAGATAGTGCTTGATTTTAATTTGCCCCAGAGAAACCAGAGGCCTAGAGATTTAGGCATTAAGAAATGAGAACTCTCCTGATTCAGAGTTGAGTGTGAAGGAAGAGTAACTGAGCATAAAGTATGTTGTGGGCACGCTCGTAACCAAGCCTGTGTAGATTGCACCCAATCCATCGCCCTGACTGGAACCCAGGAGCTGCCTTTTACCAATGGGAAAAAAAAAATCATTCCAGTGATTTTGTTCACTTCTTACAAAGGAAAAAGAGCTGTTTCCTATATAGTCACTATTTTATATAGGTGATATTTTAGATAGACAAAGGAAAATGACGTTAAGTGTGCTAATTTACTAACCCTCTGGAGAAGTTCATTCCTCCCTTGATGGATGACATTCAAAGCATCTGGAACTTTCTCTTTCTCTCCTTAACTGACCTTGAAGAAACAAACTGTTATAAAAGCAACAGTCATAGAAAAATAAAGATTGTAACTCCTTGGAGCTAGCAGGTGGCCCCTTTCCTATTCAAGCTGTAGAACAGTGTCATCCATCCATGCACCTCCCTGCCAGCCCTCTGAATTCTGGAGCAGAGAGTCCCGTTAAGCTACCCCGACATCGGATCTGCATGGTCCAGGAGATAACAAGAGGCACATTAGATCTCTCTCCGTGTGGCCGAGAACTCAATAGCAAATGAAACAATCTCGTTGATGACATCAGCGGGAAGAGGCTGCTTCCTCCTCTGGGTCAGACCAAGATGTACTGTTCTCTCGGTTCGCATATTGATGCAAGTGTTGCCATGCTAATTTGAGATTCTGTTCAGGACTGAAAAATTGTCTGGCCCTTCTTCAACTTCTTCTGTGGTGAATAATTTTTAATAAGGGATGCTGATAAAAATACTGCAGGGAGTGTTCAAATAATACCTTCTCTGGCTGCTTGTAACATCGATTCTGGTGAGGTTTGAGTTTGCCTAAAGCTCTACTCTTTTCTTGTTGTCTGTTGTCATAAGTCATTTTGCTTCGAAGAGCAAGTGGATGCCCCCTTTTTACTGATGATTTTCCCTTGAGTTCATGAGCCAGCCAAGATCCCCGCAGTTTGCACACCTGCACTTCTTCTGAAGAAAGAGAGAGTACTACCAGCTTGGCATTACTGTTTGTTACCGCAGGCATAACAGTGGACTGGTGCTATGTTCATTTATGTGGTATGAAATGCTGTTTTATGTGCTGTCCAATTCATTTTTTTTTCTGGGACATCTTTATTCACAGAAAATCTTGCATTATTTGACTTAACAGTTATGTGATGAGTAACACGGCCATCCCAAAGAATCTTAGAGGAATAGAGCAGGTCAAGAGGATGGAAACTAACTTTCTCATTTCCTGATGTAATAAATGTGGTGTCTGCTGAGGATGTAACCCAGGACTGAAGTCTGTTGGGCACACCTCTGGTGAGACAAGGTTAGAATTACTGAGTGTAGAGCTGGGACATCCCAAAGTCTCCCATAGGATTTTTTTTTTCTGAACGTTAAGAATAATATTACTTCATACCAAAATGAAGCGATAGCACATGGGTAGGACGTTCATCTATCATGCAGTCGACCCGTGTTCAATTCCTCCATCCCTCTTGGAGATCCCAGCAAGCTACTGAGAGTATCGTGCCCACATGGCAGAGCCTGGCTAGCTACCTGTGGCATATTCAATATGCCAAAAACAGTAACAATAAGTCTCACAATGAGAGATGTTACTGGTGCCCGCTCAAACAAATTGATGAGCAGTAGGATAACAGTGCTAGTGCCAGTGCAATACCAAAATGATGCATAGTTGATGATAAGATAAAATACCCAGAATTTCCCATCCCCCAATTATGTGTTTATGATTTTAGAAGAAAACTCATAGACTCCTTAAACTTATTTTGTTTTGTTGAAATCAGCATTTGGGGTAGGGCTAGAATTCATATGCCTTATAATTCTTGATCTTCCATAATGGTACTTCAGATTAATGGAGGACCATTGACCCTGTGAAATAAAGTTCTGAAATTGACCTACAAGTAATGAATTCTTAATCAGGGTATATTATTCACATCTGCAGTAATTATTTTGTACTAATAATATTCTGGATTGAAATGGTCTGGGAAAATATGATACATATAATACTTCTTGACCTCAAATGCACCACTGAATAATGAACAATACATAGCAATTTTATTTTTGTATGATAACTGGGGGTGAAATACTATTCAGAGCATCTATGGTTATACAGAATGAAAAGTCGTTTGTCTAATATTTGAACACAATCACATAAAATTAATACCCCAATCTTTTATGCTTTTATAAATTATTGCTTTGCATTGTGATGTTTGAAACATTTATAATATTTAACATTTTCTGTTTTCATGTGATTACACAGAAGTGAACACATTCTAAAATTAGAAGCAAAATAGTATACCTCTAAATATTCCTTCCTACACACCCATCCCTTTGTATTATACAAATAAGTGTGCTGATTGGTTTAGGCAAACCTTATAATTAAGTGTATATAGTTTTGCTGGATTGAAGAGGAAGAAAAATTCGAATGTGCATCCAAAATTGGATAAAATGGGGGAAGAAACTGTTAAAGTTTAACCTTTTAAAACCAGTGAAACTTTTGACAAGTTTCACAACTGATACAACTGATGTCAATACAAAAATGACTTTCCATGAATGTTTCCCTTAAAAAATAAACCTAATTACTTTTATTTTTTATTTATTTATTTTTCAATCTGGACTTTATTGATCTAATAAAATTACATTAAGAATTGAAATGAATTATACATTATTGTGCTCATGTTTCCCCCTTACAAAGTTCGAGAACTCATCCCTTCACCAGTGCCCATCCTCTACCACCAGTAAACCCAGCATCTCTCCCACCCTCCCCAGTCCCATCTCCCCCCCCCACCCCACACTGCCACTATGGCAGGGTATTCCCTTTTGTTCTCTCTCTCTGATTAAAACCTAATTACTTTAGAAGCATGTTAACTCTCTGTCACCGAGGTACATGCCATCTCATTTTTCATTTTTAGTCAAGAACCATTTTGGGGCATTCATTTTCTAAAATTTCTCATAGTTATTTTCTCAGGGATCACTACTAGCAAGGTTCTGGGGACAATATGGGATGTTTTGGATTAAACCTGGGTCTACCATGTGCAAGACGAGTGCCCTCACCACTGGATTATCTATAAATTCTCTCATTCATCTTTTGCCTTTGTTGTGTAGTTATAGATAATATTTATAGGTAATGAGAAATATCCAGGGCCTGGAAAGCTACCCATGGCGTATTGGATATGCCCAAAACAGTAACAACAAGTCTCACAATGGAGACGTTACTGGTGCCCGCTTGAGCAAATCAATGAACAATGGGACAATAGTGCTACAGTGCTAATGAGAAATATCAAAGCAAATTAATTTTATCTCTTCAATGATATCTGTTGTATGAATAGATAAAATTAATTTGCTTTGATACAAAATTTCATCTTTCCCACCCGATTTCAATTCTTTTGACTCCTTTTTATGTGAAAGTTTACTGTTGGATCTAAAACAGCCACTGGAATAGTGCTTCAGAAACTGGGAAGACGGAGCTGGAGAGATAGCACAGTCTAAGCCATCTGCTCGGCGTGCAAGCTGGCCCAGGTGAGGTCCTCAGCATCGCCTATATCCCCCCAAGTATGGCCCGGAGTGATTCCCTGAGCACAGAGCCAGGAGTATGCCCAGAGCATTGCTAGGTGTAGCCCTAAAACAGAACAATTTTTATTTTATATTTACAATGAAAGCACCATGATTTACAAATGTATTCCTGGTTGCGTTTTAGGTATATAATATCGCAGCACTGATCCCATCTCCTGTGTCAACTTTCCTCTGTCACGTGTTCCCCGGTTTCCTCCCTATCCCCACTCCATCCTCCACGCTGTCCTCGTGACCGGCACTATTTGAGTCAGGTTGTTAAAGTTTGGTCTCTTGATCTCCGTGCTGTTGACTCTGTGGTTTGGATATTGGCTCCATCATTCCTTAACACCGTCTTTGTTCCTTAATACCTTGACGTGTCCCCAATCGAGGACAAGTCTCTCTTCTCATCTGTCTCTTCTTCCCTCCCCTCCATTCCTTCTCTTCCCTATACTCTGGGTTCATGGTTTATCAGGGCATTGCATTCCCTCATCCAGTTATTTTAAATACCACATATAAGTGATATCATCCTGTGTTTATCCTTCTTCTTCTGGCTTACTTCACTCGATATGTTGTCTTTCAGTTCCATCCTTGTTGCCATGAACTGCATGGTTTCATCATTCCTTACATCTGTGCAGTATTGCATTGTGTGTATATACCACATCTTCATGATGCGCTTATCTGTCATTGGACATCTAAAACTCAGTTCAACAGCTAAGACTTGCAATCATCCTACACATCCAACAACAGAACAAAATATTCCTTAAATTAAGACCTGAAGATGCAACTGTGTTATGGATACCCCCTCACTCACTGAAACTTGGACGCCTTCAGGATTTCCATCCAGCATTGCTGTTTATGCCCGTCCGAGGGCTTGTACTTACCGGTACTTTAGTATTGGCCACCAGAGGGCTCCCATATTCCTTCCTTCTAAGTAGGAAAACACAAAATGCAGCTCATTTAAGTTCAACATCAAATAAGTATCATTGGAACTTATGATCCAGTTATTTGCAGTAGCACTGTAGCACTGTCGTCCTGTTGTTCATCGATATGCTCGAGCGGGCACCAGTAACGTCTCCATTGTGAGACTTGTTACTGTTTTTGGCATATGGAATATGCCACTGGTCTCTTGCCAGGCTCTGCCTTGTGGGCAGGATACTCTCAGTAGCTTGCCAGGCTCTCCCAGAGGGATGAAGGGATCGAACCCGGGTTGGCTGCGTGCAAGGCAAATGCCCTACCCGCTATGTTATTGCTCCAGGACTGGAGTTATTTGCAGTGGAAAATATATTTCAAATTCACTGTGTTCTTATACAAACTTCTTTAAATGAGTAAACTTTAAGAAATTAAACACTTGAGTTAAAATAAAATGATCAAGTTTGTGTGGTAAATTTTATTTGTGGAGCTTTATCATAGACGTAAAATAGTTCACACTCCCTGAATCCATTTAGAAAATATTGGAAGTATTTACTTTGTGTATAACTTCATTACATGTTAATGAATGCTGCATAATATAGCTTATTGTAGTCATTTGAGTAGAGTTATTGACCTCCTGTCTTAAATAAAATCTGGTTCTCTTAGCCCAACTTTGGTTATTACATATAACTTGATAGAGAAAAGTGGTAGGTGTTTTTTTGTTGTTTTTTGTTTTGATGGACAGAAAGATGAGCATGTGTGCCCTAACATATGCAAATTCCCATTGAAGAGGAAGGAAAGGATTGCTTTCTTTGTGGTTCTTCCAACCAATGATCCTTGTTGAAATATATTGGTAGAAAACCTGTTTTAGGAACTAAAGCTTGTGACGGTTTTCTTTCTAACAGTTTCTAGAAAGGTGTTTTCCATTTTAATTGTCTCATTCCTTTATTACCATTTGTCTGGCTTAGCTAACCCAAGTTTTGCTTTCCACTGAGTTTATGTATACCTTATGTTTCTGCCTGAAAATAGAGGGACAGTTGGGAAGTCAACAGAATCATGGTAATTTACTGTAGAACAAGTGTCAAGAATCGCATCTTCAGGAAGGAGCTCTCGAATCCAGGTGAAACACTGCAAATGAGTCATTAGATGGATCTTTTCAATGATTTTCAAACTGCAATTTATTTATCAGCATTAACTGAAAATGCCTTTTAACCGTATTATCTTTTTCGATTACTTCTTTTCTAGAATACATTACTTATTTCTGCACTTAAATGTGCATCAAAGAGAATAATAACATGGAGAGCCTGATTAACTCAATTATACACCCACACCTAGATGCTGTCTTTTTGACTGTAGGACTGAAATATTGTGTTACAGAAGAAAATAAAACAATCTGTTCCCCTTTTATACATTATGTTCTTCTGATCTAAGAAATTTTGCTTTTTCTTTAGAGAAAGAGAATAAAATGGAGCTAATTTTGGTTTATCTCGTATTTATTGAAAGAGTTTCAAAGCAGCAGTTTGGATTCTGATTTAATCTGTATTTTGGAAATGGTTTTTCTCAATGCAGTCTTTCTCTGATGCCTTCTCTATGCAAACCATTGCCTTCTCTCTGTAAAAGAATGGTGATTAATAAAGACTCTCATCTTCAGGCTCAGATTACCATATCTAAATGAAAGGTGGATGTGAAATGATCAGTGTGTAAAAATCTATTTTGGAAGTTGGCATTCATTGTAATTGCATCACAGAGAAGCAAATCCGGGATGACTTGGCCCCATAATTCCTCCAGTGTTCCCTGGGTAATCGCGTTTCCTTTCTAGCTCATTGAGATCTACTTTACCACAAATGGAATAAACTTTCTTTGAAGACCCTCACTAAGTTCTCCCTCAAAACATGTACCTGTGAAAGAAAAGATTGAAGGAAAATATTGATAGTTCTGGTACCATCGTAGAGCACAAGCTGATCAGTTGATGTTCATCTTTGACACCTTTGAATGAAGAATCAGTGAGGGGCTGAAGAGAGTCCAGTATAATCACTTGTCTTGCCTGCTCCTGACCTGGTTCGATTTCCAGCACTGCATAAGTTCCCCTGAGCCCAGCAGGGAAGTGACCCATGAGTGCAGAGCTAGGGGTGAGCTCTGACCACAGCCTGATGTGTCTCAAGAAGTGAAGACTAAGGCTAATTTTCTGTTAGAGTCTACTGAGGAAGTTCTTTGATCATGACAATTTGATAACTATATTGATTTATATGAAAGTATATAAAAATTTAATTATTATGTCCAAACAATTTTGTGTAAAGCAACTGGGGTGTATAGGTTTCCTGAATAATTATTTCAGTCCTGAAATGTTGGATGTTCCCAAAGTCCGTTGGCTACATGTCTCTACCACTTAGAAAAAGAGAGTTCCTATCTAGCCTATGTGAAATCAATGTGGCATAAAATGAACTTTGGCTCAAAAGCTTCTGCTGACATTTATTTGCAAAGGTTTCTCTGGCCAATATTTCTGTTGCCGAGGTGATGTTACATCTTGTCACCAGGGAGGAATGTGGCTTTTCTCTTTACTCATTCTAGGTGTGAGAATAAAGGAATTGGTTGAGAGATGCTGGCTTTAATTTGCCTCTTTTCACCTCAGCTATCCTTGACATTTATATATTAGATGTGTGTGCGTGCATACACGTGTGCATGCTCACACATGTGTGTGTGTGTTTGTGTGTATGTGTGTGTGTAAATGAATTCCTGGCTAAGGAAGATAGTGATCAGAGATAATTTGCATTGCCCAACTCTCTAAACCTCCACAAAACTAATATCTGAAGCTACTAATGATAGTGACCTCCTTTTATCAAGAACATGTCTTTCCCTGTGGTTTGGGGAATTTTAACCAAAAAAGTAAATTATGAATATTTTAGAATATTGATGCTCACTCTTGCCTGCTTTCACTTGAAAGTGCCTTTTAATTTCCAAAGCCCAGGTTGTATCACAGACTGGCCAAATAAAGAATCTCATGAAACCCATGGACGAGTTTGAGATTGCTGTTTTTTCAACCAGCATATATATAGTGTAAAACTACCTTTGTGTCCAGGTCCAGATATTCCATAAATGCAGGTTTTTTGTATAAGCTGAATTAGTTTTTATCATGAATTGTATACCTCGCTTTCTACCGGAAACTGTAGAAAAAGTTTGTTTTGGCCAGTTTGGGAGTTTTTTCTTTCTCTGAAAGTGTGAGTGAAATCAAAGGCTCTTACCTACTGGTAAAGTGCTTAGAGAATGCTCTGTTGTGGGTTTAGTTGTAGTCTACCTTGTGTTGTTGGCTTAGATGCACACTAGTGCATTTGTCTCTAGATCTCTACCTCCACCTATTTGAAAGACCCTTTCCTTCTCCCAAGCATGTCCTGCAGATAACTGAGGTGAGCTGACTCCACTATAGCTGGAACCACCATCAACATCTTTATTGCCACCATCCTCACACTCGGGAAATAACTGCTAGCTGACCATTACCAGTAAACTTAGAGTGGTATAGAATAAAAACATAAAGAGGTGAACGAGATTAACTGTGGCTTCTGTTAGCTCAAATCAGCATTCCTTCCCCTTCCTTAGACAAAAATCTGTTATTTCCATTTTTATTTATAACAAACTATTAGAGTTATGTCTCATATATTGACACAACTCTTTTTTATGCAATGGTAAGTTTAAAATGTCATTAAAATTCAATATTCAATATTCATCATTAGTAAGTGTTCCAAAATGCTTTGCTAGATAAATCAGAGGTTTTTGTTTTTTTGTGGGGTATGTTTTTCTCCTTTTGTAACTAGTGTTCATGGTAAGAATCACCTTGCAAATGATATTAGACTAATTCCAGGTTTCTTCTCATCCAGTCAGTGCTGTCTCACTTGTCATTCTACCTCTTTTAATTATTGATTTGTATGAATTACTTTATGCTAGCCAACAGTTAAAGCTGATTCAAGGAGAGAAGAACAGTTTAGGTGTTTGTACCATTTTCTACTGCATTCTCTTAGTTTCTTTAACCTAGGGAACTTCCATCTTTCTATAACCTTGACCTCAAGAAAATAAGGTTACCTCTTACAAAGTTCAAGTAAATTCTCTAAGTGTTCATGCCTCTATTATTGTAACAACTGTGTGCCTTAATCACGTGCCTTTGTGGTTTGCAGTCTTTGCATTAATAAATAATATTTTAATTAGTTTAATCCCATTGGAGTTTAATAATCTCCTGGAATATTTATTCTTCTATCTCTAGTGCACAGATGAGAAAACTGCTCGAGTTTTCAAACAAGTTACCACACCTACTTAATAACTGCTACAATTGGCTTCATGCTTTTAATGGTTATATTTATTATACAAATTGAAGGCAGTTATTAATGTTTGTAACATTACATTAGACATCTTTGGTGTCTTTTCCTAGAAGATTCAAAATCTGTAAATCAAGATTACTGCTGTGTGCCCTAATTGAATATGCCCAACTTCATATTTTGGGATATAATCTTTTGATGGTAATATGAGAGGTGCTACTCAGGTCTCTACACAAAGTTTCTTGGTATTCTGTTTGATATGGAGAAATGTACTATAAGAGAACTTAGTGTAACCAGAGCTTTCTTGTAAAAAAGTGGTAGAAATGTCCTTTGAGCTAACTAATCAACAACTGAAGTTTTAATATTATTTGATATTAATTTAAATTTTAAATTTTAGTAGCTTGCATATTGAAGTAAATTTACTCTGTCTTTCTTTGCTTTTTTGCACAAAAGGAATAAATATAATCTTTCAAGTCCAATAGATAAAAAATAAAAATTTACATTTTAGTGATGATCTTGTTAAACTGAAACTTTTCTTCTCCAAATGCAGATAGTAACATCTACTTGCATTTTAATAATTTTAAGGATTAATGCAAAAATTAGTAAGGTATCGAGTATTGCTATTGCTCTAAAGGATCATATGTGATGACCATAATGACTATAAAGAAGCTGACATGAATGTTACAGGTACCCATGTAACAAATGGGAGACAGAGGAGGTCTTCATTTTTGAATCGGTATCTCATGTACTGGAACATATATTTTCTCAACACAGTAATTCCTTATATGCCTTAATAAGTCATACATGGATATTGAGGTTTATGTGATTATGAGGTTTACCTGTTGTCCTTAAACACTGATGTTTGTTTTTTGAGGCAGGGTTGAAATATTAGGGTATTTGACTTGTAGTACTAGTAATAATGTGAAAACTAGCAGAAGAGTGATTTGTTGCAGATCACGTGGAACTTGTACTGAGTTTCTTCTTCTGCTTCTGCCTTTCCACTCTCTATTATTTCTTGAGAGGAGGCTGGGAGTGGTGCAGGCTGTGGGATAAGGGAAAAGGCTTTATAAAACTCTAGTGGGGGCTGGAGCAATAGCACAGCGGGTAGGGCGCTTGCCTTGCACGCGGCCAACCCAGGCTGACCCAGGTTCGAATCCCAGCATCCCATATGGTCCCCTGAGCACCGCCAGGGGTAATTCCTGAGTGTAGAACCAGGAGTAACCCCTGTGCATTGCTGGGTGTGACCCCAAAAAAAAAGCAAAAAAAAAAAAAAAAACTCTAGTGGAGGAATTGGTACACAGTAGGTTACTGTGTTATTTCCAAGTGTGAAGTAATAACTTCACTAATATAAATTGTAATACCTCACTATAAGTAAGTTAATTAAAAGAAAGTGGGAAAAATGTTACTTTAAAATTTTAATATAAAACAATAATGATTTAGTTTAATCAATATCTCAGATGAACATATTTATCTGTAATATCTTTGTTTTTGTAACAGGCTATATAGAGTGATTTTAGGAGACATTTTTAGAAGACATTAATTTTGCAAGGGGAATATTTTAGCCTAAGCAAAGCCTTGGAATATGTGTAACTATGGCAAGTGGTTGAGGAAATCAATATTCTTTGGAGATGCAAATTAAATAGGTCACCTTTTGGCCAAGGGATTCGTCACTTCATGTGTAAGCATCCATTTTCCAGCATCATTAAACTCTGTGGAAAGAATAGCAACTAAGTGTGGTCTTAAAGTGTGACATTGGTTTTCTCAGGAGGGTGCTGGGCAGAACGGACTCAGTGGAATCCAGTGACAAAGCAAATGGCTTGAAAGGATAAAAAGTTTAAGCAGACCAGTAATACAAGTGATTTGCTGAGATGGCCAAGCAAAAAGAGTGAAACTAGAGGATTTCTGGGTTCAACACCCCTTCATGGGTTTAGGGGCTGGTGGGAGCAGAATGTTAAAGGCCTATATATATTTCCAACCCAGCAGTTGGACCCGGGTGGCTTGAGAAAGAAGCAGAATGAATGGAAAGTAGGATGACACAGTGAACTCCAGCGAACTCTTTCAAACTCTGTGTAATCCTGTGTATCTAACTCCTGTCTCAAATCTAACTGCCACTGGAGAGCTGTGAGTTGAGCAGATAGGGGTTCCCCAATGGAGGAGCAAACAAATAAATACTGGAACCAACAGATGGACTCAATAGAATGAAACTCACAGGGTCCAGTTGATGGGTTAGTGGCAAAAAAGAGAGCTTGTCTTACAAGTATGAGGACTCACCTTCAACAAGTAGTGTGGCGTGTGTGGTTGTGGTAACTTCGCTGATTGGAATATCAACCGAGTGTGTGACATAACTAAGCACCTTAACTAAAGCCGGGTGAACATATCAGTGAGGAGGACGAATCCCAGTGCACAGAGGTGCAGACTCAGTCTGATGGATGTGTCCAGCCCCCAGGGAACACCACAGCCACATGTGGGAGCATCACAGTCAAGTTTGTGTAATCCCCATCCTTTAAAAACAACAGTGGCGTGAAGGGAAGTGGAAAGAGACTGGAGCTTTGCTAGGGAAGGAGATGAGGCTGGTGACACACGGCTTGAGATCATATTGGAAAGTTAGGGTCGGAGAGAGTATGGCAGCTAAGTCTTTTGCCTTGCATAAGGCCTACGGGGTTTGGGGGTTTGAGTTTGTCATAGCATATGGTCTCGCAAACCACAGCCTGAACACAGAGCCACGAGGAACTCCTGAGCACAGTTAGGTGTGCCTCCCCCATAACATATTATGTGTGTGTGTATGTATATGTATATATACATATATATAATACATAAAAGCTATCCTTTACTCTTTAATTTTTAAATTCATTCCCTTACAAATTCATCCCCAGACCCAGTTCTATAATCAGGAATGTAGCAATTAATTCAAAGCTGCTCACACAAAATTTTCATTGTGATAAGGAGATAGGCAATAGAGACAGGAAAAAAAGCACATACAAAGAAAGGCATGATAATTAAAAACTGCATTTCTTGGGTGGAGCTCATTGGGTTGGGAAGGGCTTTGATTTAAAGTAGGGTGGCCAAAGAAGGACTTTGCCTTTATGGAATAGAATAGAGATGGTGTAGATGAAATGGGGGGACCAAAGGAGGTGAGAGGAGCAATGGATGGGGCAGAGGTGTCAGAGCATCTCACAGACTCATTACAAGGCTGGTGGATGAGGCGGTCATCTCCACCAGAAGACTTGAAGGCCTTCTAGCCTGTTCTTTCCCTGCAATAGTTAACATCCCCAAAGTGCTCAAGTAAAAACATAATCAAAGTAACTGATTAGACCAGATGGGTTGCAAGGCATGGTGGAGTGTATGCCTCCCACAGATGAAACCCTGGAAATGACCCCCTTAACCAACTCATCCTTCTCTCTAAACACAGAACACCTAATTGCCTCTGCACCTCTGAACTAGTTATTTTCATCCAGACAGCTGCCTGTGTAAACACATGCACATATACACATGCACGTGTGACCCCTCTATTATCCCATGTGAATCCATTGCCCCCCAGCATGGGAATTTATGATTTCTGTCACTTTTTACTTCATCCATGGGGGAATTTGAGTTTAGTTATGAGATGCTAATAAAGCTCTTTAAAGTAAGAAAGAGAATCATCAGAACCTTGATTTAGGAAAATAAATATGAGCAGCTGCTGATGGGAGAGAGAAGACGGGGCCAAGGAGCCCAGTCAATCTGTTTTTTGAGTACTCTAAAAAAATGTGAGGAGGCTTTTTTCATGCGTACTGATTGAGGCTTTGCTATTAATTTTATGTTTATTGAGTGTCTACTATCTCCCATCAATATTTCCAAGACTCAGGAACAAGTTGGTGCTCCTTACCCTCTCAGTATTTATAACAAAAGTTAGTTTTCAGCACAGATATAGGCAGGCTTTGTTTTTCTCCTTAACATCTAGACTTGTTTTTCTCAAAGTGGGTGATAGTAACTGAGGAAATGTTTTCTGTTCATTTGCTAGAAAAAAAAGTAGATTTTCAGGGTTAAATGTGGGAACTGATTATTTTTTTCTGAAAAGAAGGTAATCTATCAAATAAGTTTGGGAACTGCTAATGTAGGCAGACAACTGGGATGAAGAAGAGAAAAGAGTAGCCATAACTGCACACCTTAGAATGAAGGAGAGGAGGCACATTTTCACAGGGAAAGTGAGTGGTGATGAAGGCAAACACACAGTGGTGGGCAAACATCTCAAGACACATTCAAACGTCTCACTGCAGATCCAGGGATTGATGAGGTTTACCGTCTAGACAGCATATTTTAGCAATCAGACTGTGTATCCCTGTTGAGAGCAACCCTTCTGCTCTGGATTGACACTAATCCAACAAGGCCCACTTTTATTTAGTTATTTGTTCATTTATATTTTTAATGAATCACCATGAGAAACTGTTACAGACTTACATACTTTCATGATTACATTTCAGTCATACAATGATCGAGTACCCATCCCTCCACCAGTGCCCATTCTCCACCACCAATGTTCCCAGTATTCCTCCCGCCACCTCTCACCCCTCCCTCTGTGACAGGCACATTCCCTTTATATCTCTCCTTTTGGGTGTTATAGTTCCCAATACGGGTAATAAGTGGCCATCATGTTCAGTCCACTTTCAGTGCACATCTCCCTTCCTGAGCGAGCCCTCCAAGCATCATTTACCTGGTGGTCCCTTCTCTATCTCAGCTGCCTTTTCTCCAGCATGTGAGGCCGGCTTCCAAGCCATGGAGTGATCCTCCTGGCCCTTACCTCTACTATCCTTGGGTGGTAGTCTCCCGTTCTGTTACTTTATATTCCACAAGTGAGTAGAGTCATTCTATGACAATACCTACTTTGCATATCAGAAAGCCATAGACATGTGACTCATGCAGGTGAATTCTGAACCATAGGCCTCCTAAATGTTGCATATGCATATGCCAACTGAGGGTTGTCTGTTTTTATTTCCTGAAAATATTAAATGAATGTGGATGTACGTCACCTACCTTCTAGAGTGGCTGGGGCTGTGGAAAGAAAATGCAAACAGGCGGGGTGCTCCTGGGATGCTTCTTCACTAGGATCATCAGTTTTGTTCCCAATGAGTGTGTGTCACTCCCAGGGACTCAGGACCAGCTTCTTAGAGGCACAGTCAAGCTCTCATCACTTTGAGGACCACGATGAACATTCTTAAAGCTTTAGTCATTGTTTCACAGACCAAATCTATGGTGGGAGAGGCAGATGTGATAGCTGGGAAGTTGGAGCGTGCCAATGAGTTATCTGTTTGGACAAATGTGGGCAAAGAGACAAGGTGACCGAGCTGTTTTTGGTGTAGTTAAGTATGATTATTTGATTCCTTTCTGATGAAAGTAAGAGGAAGAAACAATTTTTTCCAGTTCTCTACATTATGAGTTAAACATATTTGCAGAAGTGAGAAAGAGGACTCAGTTGTTCCCTTGTTGGAAAGTCCCCCAATTTGAAAGCATAATTTTCCCAATGAACAATTAGCACCACAAACTACATGCATTGTGTTCTATATGGTCTTACATCATGATTTATTTTGTTGAAAGACACATGCTTTGATATGCTGGGATAGTTAGCCAGGACCGACCAAGACCAAGTTATGTTCTAATAAAAAAAATAATTCCTTTGCTCAATTGGTGATACAATGTAGAATTTTGTTTTTACTAATTCTTTCTGTAGTTATTATTATTATTATTATTTTTGCTTTTTTGGGTCACACCTGGTGGTGCTCAGGGGACCATATGGGATGCTGGGAATCAACCCTGGTCGACTGCGCACAAGGCAAATGCCCTACCCAATGTTCTATTGCTATAGCACCTTCTGTAGTTATTCTTAACCAAAAGCTTAGAAAGGTGGGTCCAGAGAACTAGCTCACAGGGCTGGAGATCTTTCTCTAAAGTTGGAGGCTGAGGCTCAATTCCCAGTAGTGTTTGATCTTCCTTCACTTTCCTAACAACCCCTGGAAGCAAACCTGAGTCACGGAGTCTGGGTAGCCTCAAAGTACCTCCAGATTTGGCCCCCAAACAAAACAAACCAAAAGAGTTAGGTGACACAAGACATATGTGTGTGTGTGTATACATATGCACATATACTTAAGTGCATACTAATAATAGACTAAGCATAAATTTGATATTAGTTTAGTTCTGGGGGAATATAACAAAGTTATCTCACTGAAAGGGGACTTGAGCTTCATCTCTAAGGCTTTAACATGGTAGAATGAAAATGATTTTACCTGTTTATGTATCACTATTTTAATAGAGCTTAAGAACTAAACAATGCCAGTAAAACAGCATTGAGTGCAACAAGTGTGTGATTTGTATCAAATGGGACAGATCAAAACCATAACACTGTATTTTAATACTAGCTTAAAGCCATTAATTTTTAATACAAAAGTAAGACATGGAACAGCATCGTGAAACCGATCAGAAGAAATTTGACATTAGGTGTTCATCTATAGGGAAAAATAGAAGTGAAAACAAAAACTATTTAACTATTTTAGAAATAAAAAATAATCTAAAAAAGACAAACAAATAAATAAAAACCCCAATCAAATAAACACACAGATATGGTCCTTAGAAAAACAAGGAGTAAAAAGTAGGAACATTTTGAAATGAGGAAAAAATGAAGTGGCCGAAGGAATTTGAGAGAAAAGGATAAAGAATGAAAGGCTTTAAAATATGGATACTAAGGAAAAATAAGGGATCCGAGAGAATACAGTGGGCAGAGCACTCCCATTGCATGCTGCCAATTTGGGTTCAATCCATGGTACCGCATAAGGTCCTTCAAGTCCTGTCAGGAAGGATCCTTGATCACAGAGCCAGGCAGAGCCGGGAGTAATCCTTGAACACTGCTGGAGGGTGGAAAGAAGGAAGGAAGGAAGGAAGGAAGGAAGGAAGGAAGGAAGGAAGGAAGGAAGGAAGGAAGGAAGGAAGGAAGGAAGGAAGGAAGGAAGGAAGGAAGGAAGGAAGGGAGGGAGGGAGGGAGGGAGGGAGGGAGGGAGGGAGGGAGGGAAAAGGAGGGAGGAAGGAAGGAAGGAAGAAAGGTAAAAAGGAAGGGAGGGAGGGAGGGAGGGAGAGGGAGAGAGGAAGAAACAAAATTAAGGCAGAAAGGTGTTAAATAGACTGTAATTCAAAGAAATGTTTAGATAGAAGAAAGAAAAGAAAAATTTAGATCAAGGTGTAGTCTAATAGAACTGTGAGAGAATAGGGGCTGGAGCGATAGCACAGCAGGGAGGGCGTTTGCTTTCCACGTGGCTGACACAGGTTTGATACCCAGCATCCCCTACGGTCCCCTGAGCACTTCTAGGAGTAATTTCTGAATGCAAAGCCAGGAGTAACCCCTGTACATCGCTGGGTGTGAACCCCTCCAAAAAAGAGAGTAGATGAAAAGCAAATAATCATTTGGACATCTTGGAAAGAGCAGTAAGTGAAAACTAGGAAAGAAAAGAAAATTGGATTAGTATCGGAATTTTGATAGTTACATTTTATTCCAGAAGAAAATAAAGTATTGTAGTTAAGATAATTTATATCTCCACCAATAACAAATAAGGGTTCCCTACTTTACACATCCTCTCTTTTATTGTCTTTTGAGTAATTTACCATTCTTTAAAAAATTATTTATTAAATCACCGTGAGAACAGTTACAAAGCTTTCAAGTTTAAGTTCGGTCATACAATGATCAACCCCCCATCCCTTCACCAGTGCACATGGTCCACCACCAAGAACCCCAGTATATCCCCATCCCACCCCTCCCCCTGCCTCTGTGGCAGATGATTTCCACTTTACTTTCTCTCTCTACTTTGATTACATTCAATAATTCGACAAGAGACCCACCATTATTATTTGGAATTTTCCCCAACAATCAGACCTGCCGAAAAGTCATTATTAGATAATTTGTTTTCTATTGCTGATTATGAAGAGCATATGATGTTGCGTGGCCATTATTGCCGATTTTGGATTTCTGATATTTTAGTAATAAGTCTGGGGACATTCGTGGGTGGCAACTCAGAGCCTTGTCGGGGTGGGGAGAAGGGCCAGGTCCACCCCCATTCCATGAGGCTCCCAGTGTCTCATCACTGTAGTCTCGTACCTGGCTGTCGAACAGGCTCTGAAAGATGGCAGCCACTGTGCCGCAGGGGGCAGGGGGAAGGAGGAAGGGACAAATACCTTTCCCCACTGGGGTGGCATGGCACCATAGTTTAATGCACAGTCCAGCTGCATTTCTGTCAAAAGCCGCTGGGTTCCGAGATTGGTTTGTGTGCCTCTGGCATGGCCCTTCAGGAGCCCGAGGAGTTGTTCGTGGGTGGCAATGGATGATATTCCATTGTTGTTTTGATACTCATTTCCCTAATAATAAATGATGATGAACATTTCCTCATGTGTCTATTGGCCTTCCTTATAGGAGAGAACCTAACATTTGTTAATTTCTTAATGTCTCAATGTCTATTAAGAACTTTGATTCAATTTGCAATCAAGTTGTTTGATTTTGTTATTATTGAATTTATGAGTTCTTTGACATTTGGATATCAATGACTTGTAACATGTTTGATTTGTAAATACTTTCTCTTATTCAATAAGACTTTGTTTTGATTTTGTGATCAGAAGTATAAATGTCTGTGCTTTTTCCTCTACATTACATTTGTCACTAAAAATCAAACCCTATCCTTTTAACATCCAGTTCGCTCTTTTTTTGAAACTTACCAGCTCTCTTATTTCTTCCCTTTGGTAATAATTTAGTTTTAAAACTTTATAAAACTCTGAATACTTATTTATTTGTTTCATTTAGTTGATTTGCTATACTTCATATTACATATGAATTAAACCATCATTAAATTTTAACCCATATTGCTTAATTTAAAAAAAATCAAAAGAATTTCCTACAATATATCCTGCTAAAATGAATTGAAACGATGTCAGTAGAGGTCTCTGTATTAGTCTATTTTATTGCACTTTGGGCAGCTTGAACCCAAATAGCTGAAACACTTCAATGATGATCTTAATAGTAAAGTAGAAAAGGGTCAGTTATTTAGAGGTGATTTTGCTTCACAAAAACTTTTAGTTTGATTTAATAATTCCATTTTATAAATTTTTATTTTCTTATTGTTGAATCGAATCACCAAAGATATTTCTAGGGTTGATTTCAAGGAACAGATTGCTTTTGTAATATTTTACTTATTCTATAGTTTCAGATGTTTCATTCAGTCTTTAATCTTGCAATAATTTTTTAAATGTAAGATATTAGGCAGTGGTCTTTACCAGTATTTTTTTTTAAGTTGAGGGTTATGTAGTAGGCTTTAGGATATTCTAAGAGGGACACCAGTGAAAATTGGGCAGGTGGGGGAGGGGGTATGTCATGGATATAAGGGCCAACCAATGCAGAGAAGAAAATAAGGTCAGAAAAGGGTGATTCTCAGGAAAGGTCTAGGTGGGGTTAGAAGGTGTTACATGCACATTCATTTGCATATCGTGATCTAGTTTTCCCTGCACCATTTACTAAAGAGACTTTTCTCTATCCATTGTATTCTCTTGGCTTCTTAGTGAAAATATTAATCTACACTAGCCAATTCAGCTTTGAGTTCTTTAATACAATTTCATGTGATTAAAAAGTTACCAAAATAGTACTTTATTAGAAACATGAAACTTGCTTCCATACGGCTGGAGCGATAGCACAGCAGGGAGGGCGTTTGCCTTGCACGTGGCCTACCTGGGTTCGATTCCCAGCATCCCATATGGTCCCCCGAGCACTTCCAGGAGTAATTCCTGAGTGCGTGAGCCAGGAGTAATCCCTGTACATCGCTGGGTATGACCCTAAAAGCAAATAATAATAATAATAATAATAATAATAATAATAATAATAATAATAATAATAATAAAAGAAACTTGCTTCCTTCCATAAGGTGATTCCAGGGCTCTGCTCTTTCTGCCATTGCAGCGCTGGATTGAAACTCCATCCTGTCGCTTCAAGTTTGGAGTTGGGCTAAACTTTTCAGAATCATCAATATTCATTCACATATTTAGTTGCTAACAGTTTATGTGGCCCCATGTCAGGCTGTTTTCACTCAGGGTGTCCCAGAGGAGGGTGGGTGAGAACCTTCCCCACCCCAAGAGACCCAGCCCTGGTAGCCTATCTCCACTACCCAATCGCTGCCACGCTCCAGGCCACTTTCCGGACACATAAGACTCTTCCTACCCATTTTCCATAATTACCACACCATATTTGATGGAGTTTATATAGTAGGCAACAAATCACAGAGATTTATATATATACATATACATATACATATACATATATACATATATATATATATATCCCTCTCAGAGAGCCCGGCAAACTACCCAGAGTATCCCACCTGCACGGGCAGAGCCAGGCAAGCTACCCATGGTATATTTGATATGCCTTAAACAGTAACGATGGGTCTTATTCCCCTTACCCTGAAAGAGCCTTCAATCGTTGGGAAAGATGAGTAAGGAGAGGCTGCTAAAATCTCATGGCTTGGAGGAATAGAGACATTACTGGTGCCCTCTCGAATAAATTGATGAACAATGGGATGACAGCGATACATGATACAGTGAAAAGCTAATGCAGGTATCATTGATTGTATTGAATTCTCTCTCATGCTGCCTTGAAGAATAATCTGTAAGGATAAACATTAGCCTACAATAATATCTGTGTGTCAAGTTTCTGTGCGTTTTCACAGAACTGGAAACAAAATGTGTGTATAGAAACCCTCAGGGCTGATGGGACCTGGGATATTTAACAGCCATTTGCTTTAACAGTCTCATTGAGGGACAGAGAGAGAGCTAATGGGCTGGAGTTTATGCCCGGCTTATGGAAGGACAGTTCTGATTCCTGACTCACAGAGTCTTCTGAGCACTGGATTCCCCAAGCAATCCTGGAGCACAGAACTAGGAGTAGTCTCCAGTCACGCCAGATTGAGAATCTGTCTAATCCATTGTGGGTCTTAGAAACTTTGCTGACATTTTTTTTGAAGTTTTATACCTTTTAATTTGTTCTCACATAGTAAGTGCACTTCTTGAAATACCAAGCTCTCTTTAATGAATGAATCATTCTAGATTATTCTCTAGAAGTAAGCTAACTACCTGAGGAAATGATTTTTAAATGCTTTGATACACTAAAAAATACATGAAGTGTATTTTATAAAGCTAAAAACGTAAGTGCAAAAGTAATTTGCGGTAATTCTTTACCTAAAGGCTAATTTCTACTTTAAGAACATATAGAGTAAATATTCAGCATATTATCTGACAAGTGGTATGTTTATTCATTAAAATTAAAGATCATCACATTCATAATAATTCTACTTAAATATACCTTAGCAGATTCCAAATTTATGTTAGTATATATTTTTGTAGTTCAGTATATTTAAATGTTAAATTCATGTTAACCTTTTTTCTACAAATTGTAAACTATAAAGATTATAAATGAATTGCTAACACAAAATTCTTAAATACTATTTCTCTTACTAAATACTTTTTACTCTCTGGCACTTAAAATTAGAGAGGAAAGGACAGTTGGACATATTAAATTGTTCTCTATGCATGGAGTTATAAAGTGAGAATCTACAGAAGCAAATATCAAACAATCTTAAACTGTCATCTTCCAGACTGCTTTGTTTTCTGTAACATTATTTTAATTAAGTGAAAATATTGAAGTAATGAACCCAAATAATATTGTTTCAGTATCATAACGGTGACTATAATTTTCATTGACAGCTTAAAAACATTAGGTCCTCACTTATAGCATCAGGCCCAATTTTTTATCACTTGATTATTTAAATACCTATAATTCAATTATCCTAGGAAAGTTGTAAAATGAATTTTAAAAATACTCCCATTGGAAAAAGTATTCTCAGTATGAAATTGAGATACCATATTGCCAATGGTAGATTTTGATGTCAATATTTAGCTGAGCTAGAACAAAGCTGAATACCTTAAGCATAGAACAAATTTCTAAGCTTACAAGAATGTATCTGAACATTGGATACTATTTTAATGGTATAAATTTTATCACTAAAATATTTGCAGGTCAAATTTCAAAATTTTGGTGTTATAAATCCAATTTCCTAGGTAATTATTCTGCCTTTTGTTTTGTTTAGATAAATTCTGTAATGCTCTGATGCCCACTTCTTATTCTAAAGGGGACCCCATCCTGTCAATATAGATGACTGCTAAGGATGATGTTGGTTCAACACTATTAATCTGTCCTTCTGTTCATAAATAACTAATGGAAGCCATGCCTTCTTTACAACATTGGGGCTTGAAACAGTGCCCCTAAACAAAACTCTGTGCAGTGTTTACAGACATTCTTACCTACTACTTTAAGGAACAGACTTAAGACTGCCTTGCATGATTTAAAACATATTTTCTATGTAAATAACATAATATGAGACTGACACCCAGGGACAGTAGAGACAGGGCCAGAAATATTGCTCCATGGTTGGTAGCCTGCCTCATGAGCTGGGGGAGAAGGCAGCTGGAAGAGAGAAAGGATCACTAAGTCAGCGATGGTTAGAGAGATAGTTCTGGATGGGAGATGTGTGCTGAAAGTAGACAAAGGACTAAACGTGATAGCCTCTCAGTATCTATATTGCAAACCATAATGCCCAAAATCAGAGAGAGAGAGTATGGGGGAAGTTGTCTGCCATCGAAGAAAGGGGGGAAAATTAATTTTTGTATAGTTATAGATTTTAATATCAGAGCCTTGTTATCTAATCAATTTCAACTCTAGAACTGTATCAATGGTTGTGATTTACATCTACAGTAGCACTGTAGCACTGTTGTCCCATTGATGATCGATTTGCTCAAGTGGGCACCAGTAATGTCTCCATTGTGATACTTTTTGTTACTGTTTTTGGCATATCTAATGCAACACAGGTAGCTTGCCAGGCTCTGCCATGCAGACAGGATACTCTCGGTAGCTTCCCAGCCTCTCCAAGAGGGACAGAGGAATCGAACCTGGGTCCGCTGCGTTCAAGGCAAATGCCCCACCTGCTGTGCTATCGCTCCAGCCCTATGTCTACAGTAAAAAAAAATAATATATATATATATATATACACACATAGCAGCCACAAACTTCTCTTTTAAGAACCTCAAGCTCCAGAAAGCATGAAAGAGAGACAAGTATATGTCTCAAGGGTGCAAATTTTATTTGTACTCTTGCTTTTCACTTTGGAGGAATCATTTGATATGCTTTTCTAAGGAGACAATCCTCCAAAGAATAGGACGTCTTGAAGGTATTGGACAAAGACGGTTCCAGATCAAATGGCTCAAAATACAGAATCCAAGATTTCTCTGCACCACTAAGTCTTTCTGCAGCCTTGGAAAATGGAGAGGCCCTGAGAAGTCCCAGCGCTGAGGTCAGATAGTTGCAATAGACACTGTCACTGGAAAGAATTGTGTCTATTACACTGTGTTCTCTTGATGAAGAAGGAAGCAAGGTAGTGATTAGAACTGAGAGGCATAAAGATTAGAAAGGGAATTTAAAATGATTATAGAAGCAACGAAGGTGACAGAAGGTATTAGAGGTTTTTAATAAAGAAAGACAATTAAGGATTTATACAAAGTACTGAGTCTCCAGAGGAACCTGTAGACCGTGGCTTTGTGTCCCACAAATAGGCACATATCTGAGATGCTTTTCTCGAATAGTAATTATTACTCCATGGGAGAGAAGTGACTGTGAAGTTGATCCAGAATACCATATGATAGTATGGGCTAGAGTCATAGTACAACAGGGAAGAGAACTTACCTTGCATGCGACTAACTTGGCTTCAATCCCTGGTACCTTCTATGGCCCTGCCTGAAGTTTTACCTAAGCACAGAGCCATGAGTCAGCCCTGAGTGTGGCCCCAAAATCAAAGCAGTCAAACAGTGATACTGTCATAGAAATTATTCTGGTAACATTACAGCAAAGACAGGTGGCGCACTTATCAAAAGACTCGTCATGCTACTTGTTACCACCATAGCTTCATTTGCACTAGCTCTGTTGCCTTCACAATCTCTCAGCAGAAACACCATTACTTTTCCTTCACCTGGGATTGAGCTTCCTGTTTTGACACAAATTGAGGTTAGACCAGAGATTCATTTCCTCTGCTGTCTTTGGGACTTAGTTGCATTGTGCCTTATTATTTTAACAGCATATTTGCATGATTATGGTTATATAGTTCAGTTTTCACATAAAACATTTCAGAAGGTTTAAAAAATACTTTACTGGGAAAGAGTAAAATTTCATGTAATCTATAAAAATATGTAGGGAAAGTGCACCCCAGGAACTTCCAAACATTTGTTTCGGGTGATGTTGCCCTCACTCAGATTCCAGCAGGTTCTGAGGCATGGAACTGATGGAGTTGCTGGTCAGTGGTAGCTGAGACTATGATGTTGTTTGTCAAAGTCATCTGCCCAATCAGTTTAGTCTGAACTGTTAGCCTCTTTCTAAACCTCTTCAAACACTTGAAGGTTGTGATTGGAACCATTTTTCTAAGCTTCCTTTAACTTCCTGGAATCTAGATGGACTCAGAGCAGGTCTTGCTGGAGACTGGCCTTCCAGTCAGACTCACTTCTGAGAGACAAGGGGAGAGGTATTTTACCCACCTGAGGTTGTATGGAAGAGAAAGGAAGTTGACTCCAATTGCCATAAACATCACAAATGACTCCACCAATCACAGTAACAATAATGAAAGCAAAATATATTCCAGACTGTCCTTCAGCTTTTTAAAGACACTTTGGCTTTTCAAAATATTTGGTAGAGAGAATTGTAGAAACATTTTTGGCAAGATTTCCCAATTTAATATTCTTTTGATAATCCTTATACTTGAAGTTCAAGCTGAATTTCCCCCCCCCCCCCTATGTCTCTTAGGCTCTATTCTCAGAGAGCCTGACAAGCTACTGAGGATATCCCGTCCGCACAGCAGAGCCTGGCAAGCTACTCGTGACTTATTCAATTTGCCAAAAACAGTAACAATAATGTCTCTTCATGTTCCCGGAGTGAGAAGATGCCATTGAGCTACACTAGCATGTGACAGGGAAGAGTGGAGATGTTACTGGTGCCTGCTCGAGCAATCAATGAGCAATGGGATGACAGTGATACAGTGATACAGTGATGTCTCTTAGGAATGAAAAAGCAGCACATTGACAATAGTCTTACATTGTTCCCCAGTAGTTTCTGAAGTCTACTTCTCATGGTTGGCTCGGTATTTCAGCATCCTCAAGTAGATTTTGCATTTGACTCTCAGTTTATTAACTTTTGCTGAAATATGGATTCCTGGGGAAGGTTGGTGGTTCTATATTTAAAGCAGGCACTGGCTTTCAGCATCCGTACTGCATAATGCCTAAAATGAGAAAGAGAGAGGGAGAGAGAGAGAGAGAGAGAGAGAGAGAGAGAGAGAGAGAGAGAGAGAGACAGAGACAGAGAGACAGAGAGACAGAGAGAGACAGAGACAGAGACAGAGACAGAGACAGAGAGGTGCCTGCCATGCAGGGAGGCTGGGTTGTGGAGTGGTTGATGTGGGGCGGGGGGAAATTACACTGGTGTTGGAACATTGTATGACTGAAACCCAATCATCTGAAACCCAATCATGAACAACTTGGTAATGCTCTTATCTCACGGTAATTCAATAAAATAAAAACTTAATATTAAAAATAAATAAAGTAGGCATTGGGGAGCTCTCTCAGAGGACTAGTACGCATGCTCTGTAGACCCAATTCATTGCACCACATGGTTCCTTGAGCACTACTGGGATCAGCCATGAGGGCAGAGTCAGGAATAACCCTGAACACCTCTGTGGTGTCTGACTAATAATAAATGGTAATTAAACGAGAAGGCCCAGCTGTGATTATTTCCTTGAAGAGAAATGTTAGCTGATTTTCTCAGCCCAAGCAAGTTTGCTACTGGCATAGGTTCCATTTTTTGTTTTGTATAACTTATAGAAGCATTTATTTTCCCCAAGAGGAAATCCATAAGACAACATTCCTCTCTAGTGCACTGAATCAAACACGATTTCTTAACACAATTTCTTAACAGACATAAATAACTAACTATGGAGGCATTTATGTCTTGAAGTTATGTTGAAAGAGGCGCAATTAAGTGTGATTGTGGACTCTGAGAAGTAGGGTAGAAAAGTTAAGATCATAGAAATTGGACCAAATCAAAATGTATGATTTGAGACAAGCCACTTGATCTCTATGAGCCCTGAAGTTGGCTTTCTCATTGTCAAAGTCTAAGATTATACTATGAAGTTTCTTTGTGTCACTGCTGGGGAGGAGAGGGGAGGGCTGAAGTGTGGGTGTTTAATGGGGGGTACCTAACAAAAGACCTGACATGCAACAGGAGCTTAATGTGCATTAACTTTCTTTTTCTCTTACTGATTTTACTTTCACTGACTCAGGAAAATTTCTAATTAAATTTATACAAGACCTCTATTACTTTCCTGTGCTCATCTCAGAAGCAAATACTGCCTTAAATACGAAAGGTCTTTCTGGTCATATTTTAATCTTGTATTAGTTGTTTTCTGGGAATCGTCTAGGACAAATGAGATTTGTGCAGTATCAGAGAAGGCAGTGACTCTCAACTATATCATTTCAACCAATAGTATTTAACAAGTGTTTAATCTCTCTTTGATAAATCTTTCTTTGCTTATCTCCAAATTGAGGTCGATATTTTTGTCTATGCTAAAAATTACCATGGCAGAGCCTGGCAAGCTACCCATGGCATATTCAATATGCCAAAAAAACAGTAATAACAAGTCTCACAATGGGGACGTTACTGATGCCTGCTCGAGCAAATCGATGAACAACGGGATGACAGTGCGACAGTGTTACAGTGCTAAATATTACATTTTCAATAAATCGTATTCTCATCCTGTTCTGGCAACCAAAATATCTCTCTCTGACGTGATCATACCACATTTATTACTAGAATGATGATCTTATAGAGGTGACAGTGGTGAAATGGCACCTCCTGTAATATTCAGTGACAGAGTCCTCTGGTATGTAAAATTCATGATACTTTAAACAAATTGCGTATTTCAGACATGCCTACAGATATCTATCAGTTCTGACTGTAATATTCAGTGACAGAGTCCTCTGGTATGTAAAATTCATGATACTTTAAACAAAGTGCGTATTTCAGACATGCCTACAGATATCTATCAGTTCTGACTGCTGGAACAGGCATCTCTATTCTCAGAATCACATTTTTCAGGCAGTTCTTTTTATTTAAGACTACTTTATTTTAAATTAAATGCATAACATTAAAATAAGTTTACATACATCTTAATAATTTAATATGCATACCATTTCCAGGAAAGGCTTTGAGTGCATTCATTTAGAATGACAATATCTGGCAAATTAAGGGATGCTGTGTATGTATGGTATACACAGCATGGTATAGCTTTAATAAAAATTAAATGGAAGAGAGAGTATAAATTTGGGCAACTGGACGATCTGTTTCATTGAACATACTGCACTATGATAAACTTTCTAAGATTCCTAGATTCAAAGTTGGTTCAATAATCCTAATTAACCCAAACTATTAATTTAATCACATATATATATTTAAAATAAATCAGAAAGGCTCATTTTCTCTTGTAGAGAATTAAAGTTTTCATACGCACTACAATCTTTTAAATTATTATCATCAGTTCTCTGGCATTTAATTTTTAGAATGGACTCTAAATGTAGTCTGAGTTTTCATTAGAAAAAAGAAAAACCTTATCTATAAAATTGTTTATGCAGTGAGTAATTGTGTTTTAGTCATAATTATCTGCAGTTGGTTAACTGAAGCTTAATAAAAATAATTGTGAAATACTTTTATGAGCATTTATTAAATATCATGTCTAACTTTGGGGCATAGAAAGAAACTATATTTAAACCAAACTTTGAATTCTCATATGAATTAAAGCTTGTTATTAATGTCTGTGCATGAATAACAAATTTCACCACACACTGTAATTTTGCCAGTATTAAAATGAATAAGTCATTTACGAGTCATCTGGAGGATAATTATAATTTAAAGTATGTGAAACAGGTTTTTGACCTAGACTTAAGTCCTTTATTTATATTGTTATAATAAAGAAAGGTTCTAGTTAAATTTGTGATTTATCAGGAGAAATACTAGTTGCACAGTCTGTTTTCACCCTTTAGTAGTGGTGTATCTATAGATAGTAACATTACGTTGCATTTATTATTTACATGTTTATTAAAAATGTATGGCTATTATTCTGTACCAACGATGAAATGAGAGCCAAGGAGTTAAAATTAAAATGACAGAGTTCCCATCTAAAATAAGAAAACATTTTTGTGGGAGAGACAGGTAAAGATATAGCTATGGGTTAATAATATAATACATGTGTGTATGGTAAATCTGGGGAAGGTGTCTGTTGTCTCTCCCATTTGAAGGCCAGGAAGCATTTTAAGCAGAAGGAAGAGCCTAGATGATGTTTAATGCAATGACACTACGGTAGAATAAAAGGCAGAAGGAAAAGCATCAACATCAAGTCATGAAGAAGCACCGAATAGTCATTGTGGGCAGAAAGAGATTTTGTGCAGTTAGTCATTTTAGGGTGGCCACACATGGTCCTGGCTAGTAAACATGCATCTCACATGGCATTTCATTCACTAAATTACCTTGGTAATTTAACTAGTGATTAGTATGGGCAAAAAAAGGGGATTCAAGTTCTCTTACTTATTCATCTCTACGTTATCCTTTCACAAATGATTATTCCAAGGAAAATTCTTCACTCAGTGCGGAGTAACAGCTAAGGAACTAGCATGGAAAAAATAATACAGAAAAAAATACAGAGCACTCACATAACAAAGCAAACTCAGGTAATCAATTGAAACTCAAAAAACCTCACTGTGGAACTGACAGAAATGATAAACAAAGTTTCAAACTCTTAAATGTAGATGATAGGGTCCTTTAGAAGCAGCTAATGGACATATTGCTTTTGGGTAATCATTTCTTTGAGACAAGGAATGCTTAAAGGAGATGCAAGTATTTAAGAAGTAAGTTATTGGAAAATAGAGTGTTTCAAGGACTTAACAAATACATACGTAGTATTTATGTGACAGGCACTATCTTAAGCATCTTATAATTGTCACTTGATTTTCTCTATTATAACCACATAAGGCAAACACGACTTTGTTCCTATTTCCAGATGCATTCTGAGATAGAGGTGAATACCCCACTAAGTTCATTCAACAAAACTGCACTGAGGGTCTGTATGCCAACAGTAAAGTCAGCCTGCAACTTGGAACTTCCTGCTCTGCTGTCTTTATAAAGTTTAATGAACATAGGTGTACAGGAGGCTTTTCAGGTTAAGGTTTTCTGTTCTTGGGGTAGATTCCTCCAGGGGGAATTACAGGGCCATATGGAAATTATGTTTGCTCATCCCAGCACTATTTATAATGGCCATGGTCTGGAAACAACTCAAGTGCCTAACAACAGACAAAGGGATAAGACACTGTGGAATAACACACACACACACACACACACACACACACACACACACACACACGGATCCTATTCAGCTAGGAGGAAAGATGAAGAAAGATAAAATTTTGAACTTTTCTGCATCTTGGATAGAATCGGAGGTGTCATACTGAGTGAAGTGAGCCAGAAAGTAAGAGGTTAATGCCATCATATGTGGCATATAAAGAAACAAACATGGATTAGACAGGCCCCGCGGGAAACTAATCCAGGTGATCAGAACCGGGAACTGAGGTGGAGAGGCAGGGACCATGGGATAAAGGTGAGGGTTCTTGGTGCACTTATAGAGAAAATGGCATAGTATCTCGAAACTATAAAATAATGATCTCAGCGCTGGGTCACTGTGTAAGGAACATGTAAGTTAAAATACCTCAATGTTTAAAAAGAGGCTAAAATGAAAATGTGCTTACCTGTGAGCAGGTTGGTGTGCTTGCATCTATATGAGAAGTTAAAAAAAAGGGGTGGGGTGAATCAAAGTAATAGGATAAACAGAATGAATGCTCTCTAGACCAATCAGGAGCAAGGAATATCACTGATAGTCAGAATATTAAGGATGAAATTAAATAAGCAGTGCCAAACCAACAATTGAAAAGGAGATGGAAGAAAGAAAGGAAATCCCAGAGTTCCAGATTGGAGTAAACTATAGAAGAAAAAGGAAAACATTGAATCCAATGATTTCAAATATATAATACAGAATTACTTTGGCAAACTTTAATTTGTGGGAAGGGAACAACTTGCCCCAAGGGAAAATAGCACACATCCAACCAGAGTAAAATATACTCAAGTTACTGATCATGGACTGGAGCGATACCACATAGGGTAGGGCATTTGCCTTGCATGCAGCTGACCTGGGCTCGATTTCTCCGTCCCTCTCTGAGAGCCCGGCAAGCTACAGAGAGTATCCGGCCTGCACGGCAGAGCCTGGCAAGCTACCCATGGCGTATTCGATATAGTAACAAAACAGTAACAAGCAATGGAGATGTTACTGGTACCTGCTCAAGCAAATCAATGAACAACAGGGCGACAGTGCTACAGTGCTACTGATCATGAAAGGCAAAACTCAATGCAAACAAGCAAACAAAACCCAACTTGTACAGCAGTGCTTATATAACAACCAAAATTCACCTATGTATACAAGAGACAGATATATTTTCTGTATTTTGTTTGTTCGCTTTTGGACCTCCTAGGCAATGCTCATTTTACTCCTCGCTCTGTACTCAGGCATCACTCCTGGTGGGACTTCAGAGACCAGATGTGGTGCTGGGTATTAATTTCTTGCCTTGCACTGGACCAGAGGTTAGCTATCTGCAAGGCAAGTGCCCTGCCCAATCTACTATGTTTCCCATGTCTCTAGCCACATTAAATCTATTTCTTTCAAAACAATTCTAAAATAGTACTGTAGGAGTATAATTTTAAAATTGAAATAATAGTTAAACTAGACAAAACAGAAAAGAAACCTTTTTAATAGTTTAAAATCTCTTAAAATTTTTGCATAACAGGAAAATAAACCCAAACGACTTACTAAAAGCATAAAACTAATCAAGATGTTCATGTTAATTATCAGGATTTTTCAGTTGTACCTATTTATTCATGGATCTTTTATATGATTTTTAGACTTTACTTTTTTCACAATTTATTTCTATTTTCCATTTTTCCTTGTTTATGTTATGGACAAAATTTTCCTTTTTGTATTTATTATGATAGGTAATAACTTTGCCTTTTAAACTATTACTAGGGTCACTTGTTTGCAACTATTGTCAATTTTTGTGTTTTTTTCTTAATGAATCCTTTCCTATTCTCTTTAAAGAATCATTCTATTGCTACCCTGTTCTTTTTTAAATTGCAAACATTGCTTCTTGATGTTCTTTCTAATCTAAGAAGAAAGATACTTGAGGTGCCGTCTCCCAAAACCTCACCTTCAACTTCTTAAAGAATATTCTGTAGAATGTATTTTAAGTAGAAAAAGTTCATCAAGATCTGGAACAACTTTATGAAATATTACTATTCTTGGGCTTTCTGTCACATACATGTGGCTGATAGGGCATTATCTTGAAACTTGGATATGTAGCTATGCAAAAGAAGTAATTCTTTTAATTATTTCTTAATTTTTCTCTGGTATTGCTCAAGAACTTTCCCTCCAATTTCTGCTCCCTGGATACTAGGAATGAAAAATGAGTCAAAATGGAGCAATTAAGACAGAACTTAGTTCAAGCCTGCTTCATACCTGGGATGATTCAGCAACGTAAAGGTTATCTGTTGGTTTAATTAAGTCTGTCCAGAATAAAATGTTCCAGTCATTCTCAGTTCTCTAATTTCCCCTTCCCGTCTCAAAATGTGTAGTGAATCACATGGATTTTGGTGACAGAATGTCTGAGGTGTGTTGTGGGGGGTGACGAGGCAGCAGCAAAGGTCAGGGAGGAGGTTGGAAGAAGAGAAAATATCAAAAGACAGAGAAGCTGCTATTAAGGAAGGAACAAGATGCAGAGAATTAAGGAATACGTTTTTAAATCACCATTTGTTCTGTGACTTTTTTGTTTCGATGTGTTTGGACATGCTTGGTGCTACGTCCAGTGGTGCTACAACAAGTGGTGCTTGGTGCTACTTCCTGCTTAGTGATCAGGGCTACTCAGAACTTGGCACTGGTAGTGCTTGGGAACAAGGGTTGAACCTGTCTCCCCTTCTTGGCTTTATTATCCCCCAAAAATGTATGCTGTCCATTGATGCAGAGTTTTGAATTTGAGAATCCAAAGTGACAGACCATTTAAAACAATTTCTATAATTGTCCATGATATATCATTTTATGAGGCACTGCCACCTACTTCGTGGCATCTAACCAACGTTTTGGACTGGAGCAATAACACAGTGGGTAGGGCGTTTGCCTTGCATGCAGCCGACCCGGGTTCAATTCCTCCGTCCCTCTCTGAGAGCCTGGCAAGCTACCCATGGCGTATTCGATATGCCAAAAACAATAACAACAAATCTCACAATGGAGACATCACTGATGCCCGCTGGAGCAAATCGATGAACAAGGAGACAACAGTGCTACAGTGTGTATTTTTTTAATCACAGAAGACTTACATTACTTAAAAGTTTTCATAAATGGATAGCACTGAGATCAACGGAGTTTCCTTATCAGCCACTGTCATGTTTTCTCAGAGAGGGACGGAGGAATCGAACCTGGGTTAGCCGCGTGCAAGGCAAACACCCTACCTGCTGTGCTATCACTCCAATCCAAAACGTTGGTTAGATGCCATGAAGTAGGTGGCAGTGCCTTATAAAAAGATATATCATGGACAATTATAGAAATTGTTTTTCAGGTGATTGAACTTTGTATTGTAGAACGTCACTGTCACTGTCACTGTCATCCTGTTGCTCATCGATTTGCTTGAGCGAGCAACAGTAACGTCTCCATTTTGAAACTTGTGGTTAATGTTTTTGGCGTATTGAATATGCCATGGGTAGCTTGCCAGACTCTGCCGTGCGGGCGAGATACTCTTGGTAGCTTGCTGAACTATCCCAGAGGGTTGCAGGAATTGAACCCAGATCGGCCACATGCAAGGCAAACACCCTACCCCCTGTGCTATCGCTCCAGCTATCATGACTAAAATGCCTGTTACCTACATGAAGAGAATGTTTTCATTTTGCTCCCAATCCAGTCAACCGAGCTGTCAACAACTTTTCTCCACTCCCCAGTTTCTGAGCTTTCCCAGCAGTGGCTCCCTGGAGAGCACCGAGTTAATAGCACAGTAGCAGCTCTGAGAGGATCCACAGTGAAGTTAACTAACATGTAAGTGTTAATTTTTTGACAAAGTGAGAAGGAAATGAAAAATAAATTTGTACCACCTGCTCCTTTGAATTTAATGAGAAAATAAGAGTCCAAAGAATCACTTAATCATATCCTTTGGGAGTGTGAGGTGCTTGTTTTGGAGCAGTTGAAGAGTTGGTTTTCATGGGGGAGGAAGACAACTTTTCAAGCAGTGCTCAGGGGGCCCAGAGAAGACCCCCTCTTGTAAACCTCACTTGATCTGGCAGGGGGCGAGACCCGGGACCCGAGGAGGCGATGCTGCTAGGACACCGCCCTGCCAAGGCCGCCTGATGTGCTCAGGTCCACCGGAACAGTATCTGGTCATGCTTGGCGAGCACTGTGGTTATGAGGACCCCACACAGCTCACGCACCCTAAACCTACCCCAGCCCCAGGGGCAATAAGAAGAGTTGTTCCTGCACAGTTGCACTTGTAAAAGACAACTGAAGTTCGGACTTTGTATAAAAGTCTACTTCTTGGGGCTTTTGTGGAAGCTGTTGTCTGAGGAGCCTTTTTGTATGTTTCACTCAAACTTCCTAATGCAGTGGCCCTCACTGAGGGATGGAGGGCCCTTTGGCGGGTGATGCCAGTGATTTTGTTTTCTCAAAACCAGGGTTCGGGGATGGAGGAATCCAAAGTAAATGATGAGAAAGGAGGTTTGGAGAATCCTGTGGTCATCTCGGAGTGGAGCGATGGGTGGGAGGCATGCTTCTCACCTCTCACCTCCCCTCAGCACGCCCCACCCTCTGCCGTGATTCCGGAAGCTCCCCTGTCAACTATGTTCCCTTCCCACGGTCACCTCCTGGTGAACTCAGGGTCCAGTTACAGAGATCCTGAAGCTCTGCACTTTGCAGTCCTGGCAGCTTCAACTCCCACTCAACACTGATACGTATGCAGGAGCACCACACCCTGCCTAGGAGAGGAACACAGAAGCCAGCTAAACTCCACAAACAAAAGCGGTAACCCAGAAGGCTCAGCTCACAAAAGCAGCTTAGAGAAATAAATGTCAGACAAGGAGTTAATAACCTCATGGTGAGATAGGACAATTTTCACAAACTTCCTTTTACTGAAATATTTTTGATAATCTCATTAGATATTTTGTTGTAATTAGCCATATAAATTAAATTAGTGCATGCCTTCTAAGGAACAGGCTTGGGGGTGGTTGGGAATACAGAAGACAATGAATAGAGAAAGGTCATTGTCCAGGTGGGGTTGGTGTTGGAACATTGAATGCCTGTGACAACTGTATAATGAACCACTTTATAAACAATGGTGTTTAAATGAAAAATTAAAAAAAATATTGGTCATAGTGATAGTACAGTGGGTAAAGCTTGTGTCTTGCACATGGCTGACCTGGTTCCATTCCCAGCCTCCCTTATAGTCCCCCGAGATCACCGGGAGTGATTCCTGAGTGCAGAACCAGGGGTAACCTCTGAGCACCACTGGTGCTCAGGCACAAACAGAAAACAGAAACAAACAGCCCCCCAAAAAAAATTAAATAAAAAGAAGGAAAATGAATTCTATTTTTCAGTGGTCAATTGCCTTATTATATGGGTTCTTATTTTTATTTCATGTTGAGTTTAGACACAAGTTAAGAAGGAGAAATAAATGCTTTATTTCAAAGATTTTTGTTCACATTGTTTGCCCCTATAAAGGTGGTTTTATAGTAGGGCGTTTCCTAAACTGCCCTCCAGTTCCTAGGGTATGTGCAAGGGGGGGGACCTTGCATTATGAATGTTTTTTTTTACCACAATCTTAACATGACCTTTGAAATTATTGGATTTTCCCTTCTTTGAGGGAAAGATGAGTTTCTGCATCTGGGTGATGCCTTCAGACTACTTTGGGGCCGGTGACTTGATAACTTCTTTAAATCACATATTGGTATTATTTTCCCCCCCAAGTCTGTTGCCCTTCCCTGCCTATCTGCCTGCAACATTTCCCATACCCAGAGATGTCACTCCCTTAAGTATTTAAGGGGTACTCAGGTGAAGGTCCATCTTCTGTAACTGCTTTTGCTGCCAAGGGACATAGATCTACCTGGATAAGAGAGTAAGATAAAAAATATTTGTTTTCTAATGTAACCTTTTGGCTTGGGTTCTAATAAGGTTCAAATTTGGTTATCTGCCCCAAGATGAAGGTAAACCCATCTCATTATTTATGGAGTCATTTCTTCTGTGCATGAATTGAAATGCATGGGATACGCCAGAAGATGACAATGCCTTCTTCACACCATAAATCATGAGTGTGAGTTGACACACATGTTATGTGTCCAGGCTGCCATGGCAGAGTACCCCAACCTAGCTTGCTAAAACTGAAGACATAGACTTTTTCTGAGAGTTCTTCGGGCTTGAATCTTAATATCAAGGTGTCAGCAGGATTACATTCTGAGAGAGAGGAAGAAAGACCTGTTTCTTGACTCTTTATTTAGCTCTTGGTGGCTTACAGGCTTGTGGTCTTTATCATTTAGATGCAATACCCTCAGCACTGCCTTTATTTTTTGTCTATTGGTGTATTCTGTGCCTAGATTTCTCCCTTTGATAAAGGTCATTATCCTTGTAGATTTAGGGCCATGTTTGCTTCAATATGACCTCATTTAAACTAGTAATATCTGCAAATACCATATTTCTAAACAAGATCACATTTTGAGGTGCTAGGGTTCAGGCTTCTACTTATTAATTTTGCAGAACATAATTCACCCTATATTGCTTCCATTTTATTGATGATAAAAATCTTATTAAATTTCATTCTGAGTGTGCTCAGTCAGTGGATTGCTTTGAACCATCCTCCTCATCCTTCTGTCCTTGATTTAATTTAACTACATGTCTTTGAGTAGTTAAGCAGTACAATCTCACCCATGTATAAGCTGATTGCTTAAACTTCTATCACACCTCAAAATATTGATTTTACCCATATAGATGTATGGGTAAAATCAATATTTTACCCATGGAAGAACCTGCCAAGCTCCCCGTGACGTATTCGATATGCTAAGTAGAGTAACAATAACAGGTCTCATTCCCCTGACCCTGAAAAGAGCCTCTAATCTTTGGGAAAAATGAGTGAGGAGAGGGTGCTAAAATCTCAGGGCTGGGACAAATGGAGACATTAGTAGTGCCTGCTCGAGTAAATTGATGAAAAATGGGATGACAGTGACACAGTGATAGAGATGTAATTCATTAATTTTTATATGGATCCTTTTCGTAGCAATATATTTTGAAAAACCATACAAAATATATATTTTGGAGATAAAATTAAAATGTGTATATAATTATTGTTTCCCATTCCTCAAATATTTTCACGTGCCCTCCTGAATACTACACCACATGCATTTTAGTTACCCTCAGCTGGTATTAGGGTCTTTGTTCTGAAGATAAAGAGTGAAAAGAAAAAAATTATTTCAAATTTTCTGCATTTTTATTTTCCCAGGCTTTAAAGTCAAGGTCTAGTATGTGGGAGAGTTTTAGGAATTTTACAAAAGCTGCACAGAAATACATAGACACACACACATACATCAGACATATATATGTGCATTAAAGGACACATATATTTATCAGAGCACTAGTTAGTACTTTAAAGCCTTTAAAATATTATTCAGTCACTGAATTATTTAGTTGACCTAGAAGTGATGTGGAAAGTGGTGATACCCTGAGGAAAATTTTATCTCTCTGCAACTCAAACACATACAATATTGGATCAAAACTTTCTGTGTAATATCCTAGGAAGATATGAGTCAGCTTTGCATCAATGCTTTTTTATATTTTTATATTCTTCAAAATTACCTCTTCTTAAGTTTAGAATTGTATTCTTATGACAATTAGGTTAGGACAATCTGGTTCTCAAGGACTTTTCAGTATAAGGGTGGATAGCTAATGTTTAACTGTCAGGGAATGGTTTTATTACTTTTTTGGTCATCAAAGCATTCCAGACACAAAATCCCTGAGAGAGGGGTGTAATTATTGGCTGCATTTTATAGATAAAGAAGTAGAGGCATTTTTAGTTGAATTATGCCACCCCCCCAAAAAAAAAGTTGGCTTCCTACCTTCTAATACTAGGAACTTATTTGAAAATAAGATGTAAAGTTAAGATGAAACCATAGTATAAGAGGGTGGACCCTGCTTTAATATGACTTTTCTCCAGGAGACAGACACCTAAGGGACAAGGGCATGGGTGATGGAGGAAGAGACTAGAGCAGCCCACTGCAAGCACCAAGGCCTTCACTAACAAGAAGGATTTGCTTAGAGTTTCCAAGATCCGAAACTCCTGACCTCTTAATACAGTAGCCGCCAGCAGGGAGAGAGGATCTGTTTCCACTGTTTGGAGTCCCCCAGTTTGTGATGCTTTTCTATGACAGTCAGTCTTAGCAAACTCACATGAGAGGTTGACTCTTTGCCCTGAGTGATGGGCTAGAAAGCTTAGCTAGCAGAAAAGAAGTGTCAGCAGCCGAGCCTCGTCTTCTCCTGCCTCATGAGGACTGGGGTGTCACCATGTGGGTATCAACCTTTCTTGGTCAAAACGAACAGTTCTCTGCAGAGGTCAAGGGGATTTGAGTTGAGGAAAAGCCACAGAAATAGTTGAAGACTACTATTAATATTTTTCTGAGACACAAACCAGAAGTTTTTTTCCCCAGCTTTACTGAGGTATAACCAATAAATAAAAGTGTGTCATGAAATATTTTTATACAAGTATATGTTGTAATAGGATTCCCACAATCATATGCAAAAATCCACCGCCTCATATATTTATCTCATATATTTTGCAGCACTTAAGGTGAACTTCCTTACCAGGGTACTCACTACATTATCAATTATCATTATCAATGTCTACCTTAAATCTTCAGGACTTAGTTGAGGCTGGTGGGGTCCCCAGGTGACATAGGTGAGGTGAGTAGGAGAGAGGCAACAGCTTTGAGAAGGGAATCTGTCATTTTCTCTCTCTCCACCTCTGCCAACAGGCAACTGGCTGGGAAAATCTTGAGCTTTTACTCCTTGCAAGAAACGAAAGTCAGTCTTAAACCCTACCCAGGCCCTTCAGATTCCTGCTGTTCCCTTGCAGAAAAGAATTTCAGGAGACGAGCAGTGTATAGTATAACAGATTTTAAGCGAGTCGGGCATTTGCCCTGCATGCGGCTGATCTGGGTTCAATTCCTTCGTCCCTCTCAAAGAGCCTGGCAAGCTACCGAGAGTATCTCACCTACACGGCAGAGCCTGGCAAGCTACCTGTGGCATATTCGATATTCGATATGCCAAAAACAGTAACAAGTCTCACAATGTCACAATGGAGACATGACTGGTACCCACTGGAGCAAATCGATGAACAATGGGATGACAGTGATACAGTGTTACTTTATTTGGAAGTTCTGTGGAAGGGGATGAGGGTGGAGAGTTGGGGAAGGGAGGGAGGGAGAGAGAGAGAGAGAGAGAGAGAGAGAGAGAGAGAGAGAGAGAGAGAGAGAGAGAGAGAGAGAGAGAGAGAGAGAGAGAGAGAGAGAGAGAGAGAGAGAGAACGTGGGCTTCTCCAGAGTGGAGAGAGCATCCCAATTCACATCCATATTAGGTCTAAATATATGAAAGTCCACATCTCAAAAGGGGAGATGTGGGTGACAACATGTAATGGGGCAACACATGTGCTCAGCAGCAAAACGGGCACAAGAAGCACATGGTTAGGGCAGCATAGGTGTGTACTTCCTTTGTTCAAGTTGACTTTTATAGGGTTCCTCCCAAATGCCCTGTGGTAGTGGGGAGAAGGAGGGCTTTCACCTGGGTAAGAGCCTATTGCTAGGGTGGTACCAGGGAGTAGAGTTGGGAGTAGTTGATGGTTTTCTTTGAAATTCCTTTCCTGGTCTTTGTTCCTTCTGGAGCTTCTCTCAGGGGTTGTCCAGCCTTCTCTGGTTTTATGCTGGTGCCCGGTAATGGTGGTATCAGGCCTCAGTTCCCGTGCTCACTGGGTGGGCTTTTGTAGCCTTGGAGCTATTGGTTTTACTACTTCCAGGAAATCCATTGCCGTGGAGGGCAGGGCTGGGGTGGATGGGGACCTCCCTACCTGCCTGTCTGCCTGCCTGCTTTAGTTTGATTTGTTTATCTATATTGACTAAGAGATTCCGAAGGCTTGATGTTTGTCACTTGATGCATTTGATACCAATACACTCTTGAAACATCCTAAGGGAAGTAAAGATTTAAACTAAAGAATGGGAGAGTTTTTAAAAATGTTTTTTGTTGAAGAAAGCTAAGGACTCTTACAAAGGGAAGGGATTAGTAAAGATTCCTGATAAATAAAGTTTTAGAACAGGAATCCGGAAGGTAGAGAGAGAGACTATAAGAAAACGTTTTCTCCTCCGGAGCCTTTTCTGCCTTTCTTTCTTTTCTATGACCCCTGAGAATAAAGGTCATGCTCTTTCACGGACCTTTTGATAGGTGAGGAAAGGCCAGTTTCTGGGAAAACATGCATAAAACAGCCCCAAATCCCCCTCTAAAGGGGTATACTCTGTATACTTAAAAAAAAATGCTTACTTGATGTATATTTTCAAGTTAGTGGACCAAAAGAAAATGAGGTCAGAAAAGTTAAAAGATGAGCTAATGTGAAATTCACACTCATCTGTGGGAAAATCTATCCTTTATCCACACTATACTACTTGATGTGTGTGTGTGTGTGTGTGTGTGTATTTCATGACAGATTTGAAGTATGTTTGATGTGATAAATTTTAGTCCTTAGGGTCAGCCAAAATGTTGTGTCTTAATTTTCAGTTATCTATATTTCATCCCATCATCTCAGTAACAGAATTTGAATTGTAAATCACCTAATGTCAGTTGTCTCCTAGCTAAGCCTGCTTTAATAATAAACATATCAGGAAAATCTACAGTTTTATAATAGGTGCTTTGAATAGCAGTTTTGTGATTTGTTTCAAATGTTTTGTTTTACAATTGTAGTAGAGGACGTTTAGTTAACAGTTGATAGCTATCCTTGCCTTGTTTCAATATGTTTGTGTTTCTATTTGAAGAAATTAAATTGTTTTGTGATAAGAAAAAGAAGTTATTTTAAACTATTCTATGAAATTTGTGGGTGGGAGGGTTGGGTGCTCAGGGTTTATTCCTGGCAGTGCGCATGGGAGCATATGTCGTACCAAGGATCAGACGTGGGTTACTACACAGGCAAACACTTTACTTGCTATATAATTTCTCAAGCCCCAGTTCTAGGGAAATTATAAGAAGAAAAAAGAAGTTCCTAGAATTATTTAGTTGAGGTTTATCCTTTTTTATTTTTAGACGAGGTTTGAAATTAGATGACTAGAATATTAATTTTTTTCATCCACCAGTTTAGAATTATTTAATTTTAAATAGAAAAATCTATATAGCCTCACTATTAGACCAAGTTTTTTTTTTTCTCCAGGAATAATGAATTTAAAAATCCAGTTCTGGGTATGTGAGTACCTGTAGAATACAGAAAGAGCTAGACAATTTCCAGTTTTGCTGGCACTCCTTAGAGCAAAGGATTCGCCTTTAAATCTTTTTCACTGCAATTCAACAGATAGTATTGGCAGTAATGAAAAAACATCTTTTTTTTTGTTTACAAATCAACCTTGGGCAAGCTAATTACACTATACTTCTATGTGTCAATCAGGGAAACAATCATTTTCACTGGCTCCTTATGCAAATTAGTTGGCCCTACCCAGGTACAAAATTCGTATCTTAGTACCTGGAAGGGTATAATTAGAATTTTACTTTTTCTTTTTCTTTGGGGAAGAGGGGTCTCTGGGCCACACCCATCAGTGCTCAGGTCTTATTCCTGGCTCTGCACTCAGGGGTCACTCCTGGCAAGTCTCAGGAGACCACATGGGGTGCTAGGAATGGAACCAGGTCGGTCACTTGCAAGACTCATAGAGTTCTACCTACTCTACTATCCTACTGGCCTTAAACGTTATTTTATTTTTAATACTAGGAAAATTTATTTCCCTTGGAAGCAGTTGTTTATTATTAATTAGAAAATAAAAACCATACTCTTCTCTCTTGCACCTTCATATACTATAATCTGTTCACCACTGACTAGATTAGAGCTTCTGTATTGCTCAGGTGAAAAGACTCATGAAATCAAAGTCACAGTGCTCTGTAGCATTGCTCATTTAACACCCACAAGCTGGGGCTGGAGAACAAATACAGCAGGGAGGGGGCTTCCCTTAAACATGGCCGGGCTGGGGTCCCACCCTCGCATCCCATGTGTGTACCATGGGAGCACTGCCAGGACTGATACCTGAGCGCAGAGCAAGGCCATCCCTGAGCATTGCCAGTGGTGATCCCAAAACAAAACAAAGAAAGGAATCATGAACCTCCTTTTTTTTTCCCTCTGTTGAAATGCCTTAAAAAAATCCACATAGATCAAGATGTTAGCTCATCTGGGAAGCGCAGAAAGGCAGCAGGACTTTACGCAGAGAGGAGAATTACAGACTGGGGCTCCCTTTCTGCCGCAGGGCTCCCTTTTCAGAACCAGCTACTCCGCTGGCAGGCTGGGCAGGCTGAGGGTGGACAGAATAGCCTTTGCCTTTCCCACCCTTATCCCTCTGGCAGGGAATTGTCTTGGCATTTCTTTGACATTCTTGTTGTGTGTGTTTGTTTACGCTTGCCTCCGTGGGAACCCATTTGAAGGGCAACAGATTTATTGTCAAGCATGTTGGATTGTCCATTTCAGAACATATTTCATTGTCGTGGAAATGGGAGCGACCTGGAGAGGGCTTCCCCTCTCCTGTGAAACTGGAACCTTGCTTGGGGGCTCCTGTCATCCTTCTCTGCCCATTTAATGCTCTTGTAGCAAGGTCGGGCAGAATGGGGACATGGCCATTCGGGACCTTAAATTTGATCTTGTCTACCCTGTTGGGGACTGGAGCGATAGCACAGCGGGTAGGGCGTTTGCCTTGCACCTGGCTGACCCAAGCTCCATTCCTCCATCTCTCTCGTAGAGCCTGGCAAGCTACCGGAAGTATCCCACCCGCACGGCAGAGCCTGGCAAGCTACCTGTGGTATATTCAATATGCCCAAAACAGTAACAACAAGTCTCACATGGAGACGTAACTGGTGCCCACTTAAGCAAATCGATGAACAACGGGATGACAGTGCTACTCTGAGATTTGAATGGCCCAAATCTCAGGACTTCCTGACCCAAGGCACCCCCCTTTATTCTGGTTACTGCTATTGCTGTACCCCTTCTTTTCCCTGCCTCTCCTTGGTGGAGAGGGACCTGGCGGGACTATGAATGGAAGGTGCCCCATGCCTGGGTATCCGCAGTGACCTCCAGGTTTCTCCAGTGTAGAACGAACATGTGCAAGAGGAGTGGCTGAGGGTCAGCCCTAGCCCATTTGTCTTCATATCTAAGAGAAAACATTGTCCCCATATTGTATGGCATTTGAGTTAGAGAAGAGACACAGCAAGGGACGTTATTGGGATCTGTGTGTTGAATTGTGTCCCCCATCAACCCACCCTGCTCCTCCTCCAATGGGATGTAAATCTTGACATCTGGCACCCATCAAGGTGACTCTGGAGGGTACAGTTAAATGAAAATGAGGTCATAGTGGCATGGGGTGGGCTGTAAATTCATTGACCCATCCACCGATAAGGGGAAAACACCTGAGGACAGAGACACACAGAGCAGTGGCCGCAGGGAGGTAGGAACAGAGGCAGGATGTCGCTCACAAACAGAGCAGCAGCCAAGCTGAAAACAGCCCCATGGTAGGAGAGAGCACGGCAGTTTCTGAGAGCGTCTGTAGAGCAGCACCTTGATGCGGGTTTCTGGGTTTCATAACTTCTCTTGTCCTAGGCCAAGCTACACGGTGCTTCATATGGCAGCCCCCCCAAAGCTGATACACAAAAGGGACAGTATTTTTGTTTTGCAAGAGGGGATACTTTTGGGAATCACATTATTGACAGTGAAGTGGAGAAAGAACTTGCCATAAGCAGACAGCAGCCCAATCCCCTGTGGTCTGCAGTGCTCTCACTAACCTTGAATCAAGAGAAACATAGTGTGAAGATTCTTCACTTTAAAAAATATTTATTGCAAGTTTTGGACTGGAGCGATAGCACAGCGGGTAGGGCATTTGCCTTCCATGCTGCGGACCTGGGTTCGATTCCTCCGTCCCTCTTAGAGAGCCTGGCAAGCTACCCATGGTATACTCGATATGCCAAAAACAGTAACAAGTGTCACAATGGAGACATCACTGGTGCCCGCTCAAGCAAATCGATTAAAAATGGGATGGCAGTGCTACAGTGCTACATTGCACGTTTCTTTCCAAATACTTCTGAGTGGGATTTTCCTTGGTCCTCTGAGAGTCGAAAGTTGATTTTTGTTTGCTTCCTCAGTGGAGCAAACTGAATCAAGGTGGTGTCTCAGGGTGTAGATTTAGAAGCCATATAAAGGCAGGTGACCTTCTCCTCGTCTGGCTGCCATATTTGCCTCTGATTAGATGCTCAAGGGAAAGCTGGAAGCATTACCTGACTTGGTGCTAAGTTCATACAGTTTATGAAGAGCCCTGGAATATGAAAGAAAATGTATATTCTGGGCTAAATTAAAGTAAGTCATTCTTTTCATGGCAGGATATCATGGTTTCCAAGGTGTTGACATATATATATATGTATATATATATTTCATGGCAGATAGAAGAATAAAACTCACACATCTTAGCTGTAGAACATTTATGGCTGAAATTTCTGAAACTGGATTTCCATGAACTAATTTTTAGATATAAGCATTTTACTGATGTTTCAGTGGGTGAGTTTGAAACATGAATTAGTTACTCCCCATCATCTTTATGGCTTATTTAATTTTCCTCTATTTTAATCTCCATCCCTTTAAAAATCTCTAACTGCAACCCCATACAACTATATATATTAAATTATAGTCTCAGATGTCCATTCTAGTGTAGGGGATATGCAATATTTTATTCTAGTTTCAGCAAGTTATTACTGCCATTTCCCAGATGATTAAAATTTGTTTTTTATATTTTTACTGTTTATATGAAGCTTTTTTATTGGCATGAACAGTAAGAAGTCTTTGATATGCAGCTTATAAATGTGAAGGTTTCATGAGGTTCAACCTAATGCACTAATAATATTAGAGAGCCTTTACTCTTATTAAGATACTCCATTTATCAGAAGAGGTTTAGCTACTTGAAGAATTTGACTTTAATTCCCTTCTAAGTAGACTGGATGGTTGGCAAGGGAGATCACTTAGGCTTGCAAATGATCGAAAGTTGACTGAGATTGACAACATTAAGCAGACTGGACAGGAGTGGAAAATGACACTACCAGTTTGACAGATTCATGCTCACTGGACTAAATCCATTGCAATCAGAGGCATGGTTTTGTTTGTAAAATAGAGTAATTAACTTGAAAAAATGCAGCAGGAGTAAAAACATTTTTGAGAAGTGGGCCACAAGATGAGGCATTTTAAAGCCACAGCCAGTCACAGTTTTAGGCTTTTGCAGAGCTACCCAAATCCGATACCCAGAGTCGTTTATTCCCAGTGGCCATCTGGCTCTCATCATGTAGATTTTGGCTGCCATGCTAAATGACTCTTGGCACTAGATTAATGATTCCATTCTATTGTGGAATATGAATTTAGGCACTAAGATATTGCCGGGCTCTCTGAGAGAGCCCTGCAAGCTACCAAGGGTATCCCACCTGCACGGCAAAACCTAGCAAGCTACCCATGGCATAATCGATGTGCCAAAGACAGTAACAAGGATGGTCCTCATTCCCCTGACCTTGAAAGAGCCCCCAATATGCCACTGGACTACACTGGTACACAACAGTGATGAATGGAGATGTTACTGGTGCCTGCTCAAGTAAATCAATGAACAATGGGATGACAGTGATAGAGTGAAGATAGATAACTTTCTTAAGTAATATAATTATACTCTTCTTAACTTTCCACACTGCACTCACCTTTACAAACCTGATTAAAGATTAAGGAAACCCAAGAAATCTATCTACTCTTGTTTCTCTAGTTCATACTTGATATTCAACTTAACAAAAAATCCAAGGAGCATTTTTGGCTGAAGATAATGCCACCCTCTTCATATATCAGTGGCAACTTGGCAGTTTATAAGATCCCATATAAGGGATCAGAGAGATAGGATAACTGTGCTTGTTATGCTGTCAGTCAACCCAAATTTGATGCCCACCATACCATATGGACCCCCCAACCAGTACCACCAGGAGTGACCTTTGAGCACAGAGCCAGGAATAAAAGAATAAGCCTGAACACCACTAGCACTAGATTCATATATACGTGAACATAATATATATATATTTCTGTTCCTTAATAACAAGGACCCAGGAATATTACGTCTTTTACAGGTGAAACTAATATACAACCAATTAAAGTACTTGTGGATTTCATGAAGCAAAACTTACTCAATTTCCTGACCATAACAATATAGCAGTTCAGTGTTGATTTTGAGAATATTGAAAGTTAAGAAATTTCTGTGAACATTAATGAATGTACTCAGTCTTTTGATTATTAAATCAAATTTGCTATTATATGGATATTTCTATTTTTTATATGCAATCTTATTATTTTAAATGAGTATTTAAAATATTCATTAGAGTTTTATTATAAATCATAAATATAAGATCAATACCAGTAGCTTCATATAAGATACATTTCTCAGAGTTTATGGTTTTATGTATTATATAATACAGTTAAGTGAAAATAATATTTTGCTGTTCTTTTCCCTTAGCTGTGTAGGTGCTAGATATTTTTTAGGATTTAACTTTCTGACCTTCGATGTCTGGTTTATTATATATTAAGTTTTCTAAAGAGTGGTGTTTCGGGAATAATTGATCAAGATAGTAATTGAAGCAGACATCACATACTCCATGATGCTAGGTGTTGTAACAGTCTTCCTTTAGGTCACTGTGTTATACATGTGTTTGAATTAATAAAAGATATAATTCATTTAAATCCATTGTCCTGTGAGGTTAAGATTTCAAATTTGCTAACCCCCTTTTGAGTGGAGAAGTTTCATTTATAAATCAAGCTGATCACATTTAATTACAATGCAGTTAATTTGAAGGAAACGGCATTGCTTGCAACTCAATCTGATGCAGCAGGGGAGCAAAGCTGTTCCAGTTCTACTCTGGAAATAGCTCTGGTGGGTAGGTGCTAGGTACTCCCACTAGGTTGCAGGGTCCATGCACAGGGGGACCAGGCCCTGGCTGCTCTGTCCCCATGGGAAACGTTTGAGGAGTGTGAGGAGGAACCAAGAGGGTTCAGTTTACACCTTATTTCACAGCGATGTATTTTGGGACCAACTTTTAATTTTAGTTTAGGAAGGGTCCCTGGGTCCAGACAGCTTTTTTATCTCTTCATCCTTTTTCAATATCTGCTTCTCAGTGTCTTTGTGAATGTGTGAAGTTCCTTTATGCCAGCTGCTCCCACTTTTGATTACCCAGGATCATTATAATATTAACCTACATTATGGGGTTTCTCTGTCAGCCAGGCTCATTCTCAACACATAGGTGATGAATTGCCCACACGCAGTGCCTGATCACTGGAAGTGCTTTTCCTCCAAGACTGTAGTGGTTTACTTTGGAAAACAATCTGAGTCTAACCGGATGTTCTGTCCCCAGGCCATGGGAAGTGTGATTGTGGCAAGTGCAAATGTGACGCAGGTTGGTCTGGGAACGTTTGCCAGTACCCAACTCACTGTGACCTGACAAAGAAAAAAAGTAACCAAATGTGCAAGAATTCTCAAGATATCATCTGCTCCAATGCAGGTAAGAATCTTCTCCTATGAAAATTATCGAGAGCAATTATCAAGCTTTGGTTTTTAATGAAAATAGGTGGGCTACCAAGAAATGTTGACCCACTCATGGAGACCTCCCTGGAGTGTCCTTTTTAGAAATGAGCTTGAGATAAATCAATAGGGAAAATAACTCATCTTGCTTAGACTGGCAAGTTTGGTATTCTTCAGCTGTTCCAATATCTTCCTCCATGCGGGATATTATTACTGGAAGCAATACCATAACAGCACTTCCTATAAGTCGTACACCATAATTTTTTGAAGGCTGTCTTAAGATTTTTAAAGGGGATTTAAATAAAACGCACCAGGTCAATGGTGCTTTGAATTTATACCTTAGAATTCAATGAAACCAAACTTTTTAAATTTGATAGAAATTTCAGATGCACTCAATGTGATTATAGTGACAGCAAATATTTCATTGACCAAAATATTTAGAAGTCATTTAGAAATGTTTCTTAGAAGTGTACAGAGAAGCTTTTAAAATTAATTATTAAACTATAGAAATGAAAACAGCTGTGGTTTAGGTTTTCAATGGCAGTTAGCCAGCGTTACTATAATTAAATACCCTTTAAAGGGTGTCTGGAGTCTCAAAGTAAGCTTTTTTTCCCCCTGATCCCCAGTGAATGAGACGAAAGCTCTTGTTTAAGAACTGATTCATTGCTTACCAAGATGGTCTGAACTCCAGTAGGTCTTTAAAGCTCTAGAGCAATGCTTTTTTTTTTCTTTTTTGGATCACACTTCACGATGCACAGGGGTTATTCCTGTATTCCTGGCTCTGCACTCAGGAATTACGCCTGGCGGTGCTCAGGGGACCATACGGGATGCTGGGGATTGAACCCCGCTTGGCCATGTGCAAGGCAAACGCCCTACCTGCTGTGCTATTGCTCCAGCCCCTCTCAGAGCAATTCTTATGTAGAACTTGGGGAATTAAATAGCAAGCAATTTCCTCACATAGGTGAGGATGGGAAAGGCATTAGTCGCACAGCTCACATGATTGGAATAGTTAGTCTGTAAGTCTTAGCTACATCCTTGGTCTAATCTATTCTAGCCATTGCTACAATAGATTAGATTCAGAAGAAAGTTGTGTAAACTGAGAATAAATTTCTACTTACCCTCTGGGATCTTTGCAGGGTCTAGTAGAGCAATCTAATTGAGGCAGGACAGATTACTTTAGGGAGAGCAAATTCAATTGCATTCAAATACAAACCATGCTAGGCTGATATGGTTCTATAGTAAATGGGGCTTAAGTGAGAGTTTTATCAGAAACGGGATAAGGACTGGGGGCTTTCAGGAGAGAAGAGAGAAATCCAGGTGGGCAAAGATCCAGATAGTAATAACATATTTGCTCTCGTACTCTCATTTCTGATAGAAAGGTTTGACAAAAGGAAAGCAGAATCAGGGTGATACTCCCAACTTTCGCTCTTCTACCTGGTTTAGAACATAGTAGATTCCTCCCAGTAAAAGTGTGTGGATTCACTTTATCTCAGAATAATCCACATGCCAAAGGTCTAGTCTGGATGTCTTCAGAGGCTCGTCTTTCCATGATTTGCTAACGAAAAACATGAATCAACACAATATCTCGAAGAAAGTGGGGAGACCCGGGTCGTGGATCCTGAGAAATGCCTCTGGGCCGGTAGGAAGCCCCTTACTTCTCATTACTGGAATCTGTTCTTCTTTAGAGGTTAGCTTTTCAAACTTCTTTCAGTAATAAAACTTGAATTCTATTGTGTTTTTCTGTTTTTGTATCAACTGGTTGCTTTGCAATTGGAATCCATTACCCTCTTATCCCATACACCCCTGTTCTGTTTTGGGGTCATACTCAGTAGTACTAGGGGCTTCATCTGGCTCCTGGCATTTCCTTTTTGGTGGTGGTGGGTAGAACCTGTAGTTCCTGGTTTCCCCTAGATCTTCTGCTGTAAATCACGTGCTCAAATCTTTGAGCTATGTCTTCAGCACATCAAGGTTTATTTGTTGTTGTTGTTTAACAATGTTGTTTTTAAAATAAGTCCAAGGGTTAGTTTAGGACTTCATAGGCATTTGAACATTATGAAATAGAAACATGTGAATCATTATATTAGCATATTTTAAGGGACATTTTACAGTACTATTTCAATGGAAAATAAAATATACCTAATGAGATATATAATACATTCCTACATTTCTGTGATTGATGTACCTCTGTCATTTTTTCCCCCTCTCATCAATGGACCCGAATGAACTTTTTAGCATTTTTCCATCACTTGTAGGACCCACACTAGTTAGAGGTATGATATATTTATCATATCTCTTTAGTCTTTTTTCCTCTGAAATCCTGTAAAGATAATGAGCGGATTGAACTTTTTGAATAATCTGCTCCAAATTTTCATTTACTTTTTAATAGAATGCTACTTCTTCATTTGGAATTTGTCTGCAGTGTTCTCTTGATTAGCCTCATGCTCTATATCCTTAGCTTAATTTTAATCACTTAGTTAAAATGTTGCCTGGTGTCTCAGCTCTGTGGTGACTTATTTTGCCTTGGAAACAAGTGTTCCATCCTGGGATATCCAATCAAAATTACTTCAGATTTACAGAATTTACCAATCCAGTGTTTAGACTAAGATTAAAATAACTTCCAAACCCAAACATTCCCTCCATACTTACCAGTTGCCACTCAGCATTGCAGCAATGAGAATCTTCCCTCATCTGTCAGTTAATATTTTATGTAGTTAGTGAGTTATTAGCATCCTAGCATTGCAATTCCTATTTTTCAGTGGTTTCTTCTTATACTGAGTTGTGCTGATGCTCAGATCATCTGTAATAAGAATACTGAAATCCCTTTATACCATTCTCTCTGTCCCTTTTTCATGTTCCCATCAATTTTTTGCTTGGTTTATTTGAGCAATTCTGTACCTTCTGACATTGCAAAATATCACAAAATAATTCTCTGCCACAGCCTTACAATCAAACATTTCTCAAAAATTCCTTCTTTCTTTTAGGAAAGATGGTATCAGAGTAAAAATTGGAACATAAAGAGATGTTTATTTTCATTAGAATTGATTTTGCTTCTCATTATTTCTTATGAATAAGATGACACATAGGTATATGTAGATATACATAGAAATACACATCTGTGCCTTTGCATGCATGCGTGTTTGCATGTAGCTAAGAAATCATTAATTCTCATCAGAATTTACATCTTCTATCCATAGTCTCTATGCTTATTTTTATTTTCCTCTTCCACATTTGCCTGGGAAGAGGACAAAAGAACCCTGGATTCCAGCATCATTGATGTCTTTAACTCATTTCCTCATGCTACATCTAAATTATTTCAAACCAATTTACAAGTAAAGTCTTTTTAAAGGGAGGAAGAGAGAAATTTCCCAGAATTTGGTTGCAATTTATTTTACCCCAACTTTGCTCATGGTTGGGCTTTGTTGTAAAATTCTATGTTCAGAAATTACCTTGATTTCTTTCTCCTTATCCCTGCTTACTGTAGTTATGATCCACAGCTGAAATACTATAACATTGCAGATTGCTTTTAATTTTAGGACTCCCTCTCACCCCTAGACTCCTTGGTTTAATTTTATTTTATAATATGTAGGACATTACCAAGCTTCCAAAAGTCAAAATTATGGAAAAAGAGTTTTTTCAGAGAAGCATCCTACTTTTTCATGAAGTCTCTATCTGCTTCCTTGCCACCTTGTAGGTGACCAATTTTTTTGAATCCTACTTTATCTTCTTTATGTGCTTTATTATTTTTTGCAAAACATATATGTATATATATATATATATGTGGCTGCAGGATGACTTTAGGTTGACCTTGTGACCACTCACTACTTTTGGAACGAAAGCACAGTGGTAGGGCATTTGCCTTGCACACAGCCAACCCAGGTTTGATTCATCCATCCCTCTTGGAGAGCCTGGCAAGCTACTGAGAGTATCCCGCCCACACAGCAGAGCCTGGCAAGCTACCCATGTTGTATTGGATATGCAAAAACCAGTAACAACAAGTCTCACAATGGAGACGTTACTGGTGCTTGCTCGAACAAATTGATGAGCAACGGGATGACAGTGACAGTGATACAGTGATATATATGTGGCATTCTTCTTTCTAACAAAAGTAGCTTCCTGGAAGTGTCTTTTGTACTCTTTGCCACGCAACATTCACTGTATCACTGAACTATCATCCCGTTTTTCATCGATTTGCTGGAGCGAGCACAGTAATGTCTCCATTTATCCTAGCCCTGAGATTTTAGAAGCCTCTCTTTACTCATCCTTCCCAACTGTGCTGCATTGAAGGCTTTTTCAGGGCCAGGTGAATGAGACCCATCATTGTTACTGTTTTTGGCATGTCAAATATGCCACGGGAGCTTGTCAGGCTCTGCCATGTGGGCAGGATACTCTTCATAGCTTGCCAAATTCTCTGAGATAGAGAACTAGACTACAAGAGGTCGCACGGCCCTGAATGTGGCTGCACGCTTCCGGGAGCTTTGTTTCATAGTCTCTGGATCTTGGCAGTTGATGGGATTATATAGTGCCAGGGGAAGTTTGTGAGTGTGACTGCCTAGCTACTGGAAAATGGGGGATCTGGGTGGAGGAGACCCAGTCCCGATCTGAGCAGGCTTGGAGATCTCAACATTAACTCATGCAATTCATTCCAGAAGAGCTTATGAAAACTTCTAAATTATTATTTTTCAGATGGATACTATTCATGTTTTCATACAACTTCATGTCTTCAATCTAGTATGCTTGGGAAATTCAGCAATTTCGAGTTGAAAATTTACAAATCACTATTCACAGAAAGTAGGGCTTTCCACGTTTACCGAGATGTGTCATTTGGCATAATTATTAGTATTGAGATTGCTAGGCCCCAAGGGGAATTTATACTCTGTGCTAGAGTTGTTCTTTCTTTTTCTCCTACTTTCTTCTCAATCAGGAAGCCTTGCAAGTTGACTTTGAGAATCTCATTTTCACCTCTTTCTTTTAAATTGATTTCTGCCAGTCCAGCCGAGTGTAAGTTTTGTCCCAAGTTGCTTTAGTCGGTGAGTTCTTTCTACTGACGTTTGGCCATTACAATATGAAGTAATTTGCTAGAGTTGTGGGAAGCAGAAGGGGAGAAAAGAGGTAAGGAGCGGAATGGCACATTGACCAGATGGGCAGGTGAAATGCAACTGGGGAATGAGAAATTCCAGAGTCTGACATCAGGAAAGCAGCAGGCTTAAGGGCTGTAGGGCGGTGTTCCTATGTTACCCTCGCAGGAAGAGGAGGCTGTACTGGGCAGAATGAAAAGTCATAGCTAAAATAACCTAGCATACAGCAGAAGACACATTCTGAAGACTAAGTTAACTGGCAACCGAGAGAGGCAGAAGCACAGGAGTCTGGCACTGTTGCCTGTACTCCGTTTGCACTCTCTCAGAACCAAGTGAATTCTACTTGGTGATTGAGACAGGAAGTCTGAGTTGGTGCAAACTTCTCACACAGCCAGGAGTGGTTCAGATGTGTGGATGAAAATGAGCTGGCTGTGGGGGATGTCAGTGAGAAGTTGTAGAATTCAGAAACAGACTCTTCCTCCCACTTTCCCCAGTAACAGACACTACTCACTGCCTTAGTGATCATCCTCCTCTTTCCAATTCAGGGGGCTCTTGGTATCTCAGTACCATAGACAGTCTTTAACTGGTATCTTAATCCTTGACTAGCTGCCTTCAGCTGACACTTTTTGCCTAACTGAAGCCACACACATCACTGTTCTTTGATTCTCTTTCTTTCCTTTCTTTCTCTTTTCTCTTTCTTTCTTTCTTTCTTTCTTTCTTTCTTTCTTTCTTTCTTTCTTTCTTTCTTTCTTTCTTTCTTTCTTTCTTTCTTTCTTTCTTTCTTTCCTTCCTTCCTTCCTTCCTTCCTTCCTTCCTTCCTTCCTTCCTTCCTTCCTTCCTTCCTTCCTTCCTTCCTTCCTTTCTTTCTTTCTTTCTTTCTTTCTTTCTTTCTTTCTTTCTCTTTCTCTCTTTCTTTTTCTCTTTTTCTCTTTCTCTCTCTTTGTCCCTCCCTCCCTCCTTCCTTCCTTCCTTCCTTCCTTCCTTCCTTCCTTCCTTCCTTCCTTCCTTCCTTCCTTCCTTCCTTCCTTCCTTCCTTCCTTCCTTCCTTCCTTCCTTCCTTCCTTCCTTCCTTTCTTCCTTCCTTCCTTCTTCCCTTCCTTTTCTTTTTTCCTTTTCTTTCTTTTTTCTTTCTGTTCTTTCTCTCATTTTTCCCTTCTTCTTTCTCTTTTTGTCTTTTGTGAGTCCTACTCAGCGATACTCAGGGTACTCCTGAGTGGGCAATCAGGAATTACTACTGGCAGTGCTTGGGGGACCATATGGGATTTTGGGGTTTTAATTAGATCAGCAAATGCCCTACCTACTGTACTATCACTCGAGCCCCCCCCCCCATTATTCTTGAACCTGGATCCACCCTCAATATCCAAGTTTTATTCCCAATGTCTACTAGCTGAAATTCAGTTCTTTTGTTAAGTGCCAATTCTAGAACTGAATCCTTTTTTTCCTTCACAGAGACAGACCTAACTTTATGCTTTTTATGTAGAATTTGTCAGAAATATATGTGCATTATATATATGAAATCAGTTACATAGCTTTTTATTCCTTGTCTAAAATTGATTTATTTTAATTTATTCTTCTTATTATCTCCTATAGCATTATTACTAGTACTTTGCTAAAATATAATAGGTAGCAAGAAAATTTAACAACTAGATATGACGATGCTTGAAATACAGCAGGAATATATGTGAAAATGAATAAGAAAGGTGATAATTAGAAAAGAACGAGATGAGGCAATACTAGGAATTAGAGCATTAGACTAATTCCTATTATTTAAAATAGTTTTCAGAAAGAAAAACTAGAAAATGAAGTTTAGTAAGAGTAAAATTCACAGAACTTTTCTCAGAGAAGGAAAGTATAAGCTGAGTTTTTTTTCAGACTTCCCATTTATATATGATAGAGAATAAAAAAATTACAGGTAATAGCAAACTTCAAAGGACCAGAACCTTGCATAGAAATATGGAAATAGGACCTTGTGGGATCTATAAATATTAAATGAATTTGAAGAAAATACTCAGGAATACTACTGCGTGCATTCATTGTATGGATAGAGAAAAGGGAAGAAGCTAGCGCTTTCTGGAAGGCTGATGCTGCTGAAAACTGGACATAGATCCTGCTTCAAGAGCTTGAGGAAAAGGCAGCTGGGATAGAGAAGGGACCACTATGGCAAAGATCATTGGAAATGATCACCCTGGGTAAGAACTGCTAAAAATAGGTAATGGAACAAACATGATAACCTCTCAGTATCTGTATTGCAAACCATGATGCCCAAGAGGAGAGAGAGAGAGAGAAAGAAGGAAAGTGCCTGCCAGAGAGACAGGCTTGGTGGAGGGGATTTGGGTGGGGGAAAGCAGAGAGGCTTGGCAGGAGGGAAACTGGGAACATGGGTGGTAGGAAATGTACACTGGTGAAGGGATGGGTGTTAGAACATTGTATGACTGAACAGCCTTGTAACTTTATCTCAGTGATTCGATTAAAAAATAACCTAAAAATAAAACAAAAATATCAGACATAGTAGATAATTAGAAAAATGAACCAAATATCTTAGTTCTCACAGATTGAAATATAAATTAGACATTATTTGAAGATAAGGAGTTTTAAAGATGAAGATGAAACTTCTTCCCACAAATCTGTATACCTAGTGAGGATTAAAATCAACCAGACTTGATTGCATCTGAGGGCCATGTTTTTCCCAATGTACCACATGTCAAGATGCCAATACCCAGTCTCGAGTCAAGTGTCCGTTGCATTGTTGCATTTGTGGTCCTTCTCTGTTCCTTAGCTTCCACACCCACTCACCACGTGTCTAGTCTTTCTACTGAAATTTTCTCCAGGAATGTTTGCTTCTTCCTGAAGTCTCACAGCAATTACCCAATTCTGTCATTATTTTTCTTCCTACAGACAAATGAAATAACTCCTTTCCTCCTCTCTACTCTTGCCCCACTGTACTTCATTCTCTACCATGTGACAACCCAAACAATCTGATTAAAAGGCCTTTCCAATCGCAACCTTCCCTTGCTGGGAATATTACTATGGCTTTCATTAATCCAAAGTAGAAATTATCACCTCACATGCAAGTTCTCTCTGATCTGAACTTAAAATTCTCGAAGTCATCTTATGCCATATTTTACATTCATTTCTATACTCCAAAATTATTTTCCGATTTTTCTCTTTAACACACAAGATAGTACTCTTTGCAGTGGTGTCTTGCTAGAAGTGAGACTTTTCATTGTCTCATTTATTTATTTATTGTTATTAATAATAATAATAATAATAATAATTTTTGCTTTTTGGGTCACACCTGGCGATGCTCAGGTGTTACTCCTGGCTCATGCGCTTAGAAGTTACTCCTGGCAATGCTCGGGGGACCATATAGGATGCTGGGAATTGAGCCCAGGATGGCCTCGTGCATGACAAATGCTTTACCCATTGTACTATCGATCCAACCCTTGTCTCATTTATCTTAGCTGTTATTTTACTTGACTTTCAGTCAAGTAAATAAGTCTAAGATTTATTATCCAGGGAAGAATCTCTCTCCCACCCCACCCCCATCAGACCTCTGTTTCCCAGTGAAATGTTATTGCTATGTATTTCTGTCATAGTTTTTCACATATCACATAGTTTGGTTTTGTTCTACTGATTTAAAACTTTGAGAAACTACCTATAACCAGCTTTATCCCCTGTTACTTTTTTCTGTCTACAGAGTTGTTGGGTAAGTGTTAGGATCTCGCTGATGTTTTATAGATTTTATAGATTGCTCTGATAATAAATTAAAATTTGAAAATAAACTATGCAGCTGTCAGGAACAGTGAAGCCTTAGAAATTTTCCTATAAATGGATGGACATGGAGAGTATCGTGCTGAGTGAAATGAGTCAGAAGGAGAGGAACAGAGAGAGAATGACTGCAATAATTTGTGATATATAAAAATATATATACAGTAGAACACTAATATCCATGGCCAAGGTAAACAGGGGTTAGGAGGACTTGTCAATGGTTAGAACTAACCATAAGCATGTGTGTGGTTGCAGGTAGATAAGAGAGAGAAGAGGCCAATATGATAATAATAGCCAGGAATGATCAGGCTGGATAAGATCTGAGGGTTAAAAGTAGGTAAAGGTATATTCTTGACAACCTTTCGGTATCAATGTTGCAAACCACAATGTCCAAAAGGAGAGATAGGGAGAGAGAGAGAGAGATAGGGAGAGAGACATAGAGAGAGACAGAGAGAGAGACAGACAGAGAGTGGCAGAGAGAGAGAGAGAGAGAGAGGGAGGGAGGGACGGATGGAGGAGGGAGGGAGGGGAAAAGCTCCTGCCATAGAGGCAGGCAGGGGGTGAGGGGTGGGAGTGATGGGAGGGAACCTTGGGGACATTGGTGCAGGGGTGCTGGGAAGCTGGAGATATACTCTGGTGGAGGGATAGGGATTGGAATACTGTAGGACTGAAATCCAATCATGAACAGCTTTGTAAGGGTGTGACTCAATTAAAAAGTTAAACAAATTTGAAAATAAGTATAAAAGAAAAGATTTTTCCTACTACTCAATATCATTTTAATGCTATATTACTCGAAGTGAAATCATTCAGGAATTCTAATAAAATCCTGTAACTTGACTTAGTATATGAAGTGTGGTAGATCAGATGACTCTAATGCCGCCTCATCACCTGAGTTTTCCTAAAGTTTACATCATGTTCCCTGGTCCCCATATCTAGGAAAATCCATTTTGACCCCACTGCCATTAAAATTGTATCTCAGCTTAACATTGTGGATGAAAAAATATTAGGAATATCTAAGTTTGTCATGTATGCATTTGATAATAATGTGTTATACAAATATTATTTACATAAATAGCATGCCCAAATATTGTGAAATAATTGAATAAATATTGGTAAAGATGATAGCAAGCTTACTTCTGTTACTAAGCTTAGAATTTTATGCTTTAGTTCACTTGAGACCCAGGTATAATCAGACAAAATTCATTCAGGCACTGATTGAATAGACATGTATAAGATAACTTTGTACTTGGGAAGGTCAAATTGACATTTATGAAACTATTAGATGTCAAACAGAATAGTTTTGTGCTATGAAGTATAATTGCTGTGCTACACTAATCTCAATAAAGAATGTTTTTAATCTTATAATGCCCACAGAAATGCATGATTGGAATATTAAACTGATTTAACTTTTGTCTACTTGATAAAGATAAGAATTCATTAATTTTAATTCTTATGCACTTAACAAATAATCTTTGCTTTGCTTTAATGATTTAGGTACATGTCACTGTGGCAGGTGTAAGTGTGATAATTCTGATGGAAATGGACTCATTTATGGTAAATTTTGTGAGTGTGATGATAGAGAATGCATTGATGATGAAACAGAAGAAATATGTGGAGGTATGTATCTTAACTTTGCAGAAATTAATCAAAACAACTGATTTTTCACTTGGTACACTCTAAGTTGTTGTTGTTGCTGTTGTTTTGCTATAAAATTCTCTAGCAGGTTTACTAATTTAATCTGACCTTATATTTATTTGTAAATATTTTATCTAAGGAGGGTCAGACTAGACATTCAGAGTTTGAGTAGTACTTTTTAAATGTAAAATCAGATTGTTTTCAGAGGAGATCCAGACCAGTATTAAATATATCATTTACAATTCTGGAGTGTTCTACTTAAATTTTTTCCCTGCTCATCTCAGCCACATAAGTTCTTTTTTCTCAATCTTCTAACTACATATTTTAATTTCTTTCTTTCCTTCTTAAACGTAGACTTGAGAGCCTTATATCAAGTTATAAGGTAGCTCAGAGGCAGAGTGAATTGTTTGTATGTTCCTAAGTTCCGTCCTTGAAATCACACAAAAAATAAATGTATAAGTAAATGAGTAAATTAATTAATAGGTAGATATTGAAAACTAGGAAGATTTTCAGCTAGGAATTTCTTCTCTTTATTCCATATATATGCTATGATACTGTCTTTCATGATTTTTTTCAATGTGCTTAATTTTTTTTTAAAGTTGTTTTTTCATTGATTTATGAAATCAATTTTTGCTAGGATTTAGCATTCTCCCCTTCATGTATATAAGACTCACTTGATCCACCGCCACGTTTTTAGTACCACTGCAGCACCAAAAAGACCACTTATCCATTCTACCTATCCTTCTCCTTTCCTTCTCATAAACACCATGGTGTTAACTCAAGGCTGAGTTAGAATTGTCTTTCTTTATCTTTCTCTTTCTCTTTTCACTGGACAGTTTGCTTTACTCTTATCTGACTTGAGTGCAGCCATCTGGCAGTTTTCTCCTGTTTCCTGTTTTATGTGTCCCCTTTGGATCCATGGAGGTTGTCGGCAGAGCTTGGCTTCCTGTTTTGTCAGGGCAGAGTCTAGCCCATTGCTGCAACTCACATAGCAGTATTGTTTGCTTGCTAGCATCAGGCACCAGAACCTGCCCTTTCCAGGAGCTGCGGGATGGCACACATCACTCTAGGCCAAGGATTATTTTATACCAACAGACCAGAGTTTAAGTGAGTGAGATGATCGGTGCTGAGTCATTCCAGGAATCAGGGTGGCATTCAGACTCCTGTGCCTCTGACCCCAGAGATGGGACTCTTGCTCCCTCGCTGCACAGAGGACTGCATCAGTGCCCTGGAGTGTGGGCTATGGAGAAGAGCATTTGCTCATCACCCACTCTGGCTCTGAGGATTCTCTGTTTGCAAACCTGTTCCCAAGGTTCAAACTGCAGACACTACTAACATAAGAAAAAGAAAGAGAATGGGCCACTCCCCCCTTTCATTGGAAAAAAAAAAAAACTTCTCTGCTATCACTTAAAAATATAACCTATGGGCTCCGGGAGATGGTTCCGGGGTCGAGGAGAATGCCATGCACTTGTTGGACTCTTTTTCAGAGCAGTCACTGCCTAATGTAGCCCCGGTGACTCCGAGCACTGGAGAGTCGGAGCATCACCACATCTTCAGGGCTGCCAGCCTCTGGCCTCAGCTCTCTACTGATAAGCGTTTGCTCACTTGCCTTCTCTCTGGCCTTCCAACCCGGGACAATGAGACCAGGAGGAACCAGAGAACGCAGCACTAGAGTCTGTCACGCTCTCTCTTTTGAGTAGAGCGCATGTGGCTTTGCTTCCTGCAGTTCTCCAGGCACTCTCAGGTTGGATCTGCCTAGGATGTTTCTGGTCAGCTTGCTGCACAAAAGCTCTTTTAAATTTTTTTAGCCAGTGGCCTAAGTGAGGTGGTGTTCTGACAGTTCACCTACAGGACAACATCCAAAATGATCACAACCATTCCATCAATCCACCCACAAGGATTATGTTTGCATCTTCTCTATATTTTTCTTTCTGATTTTTACAGAGAGAAAAGTGGGGGAGCACGGGGGCTAATGAGCTCTGTACATTTCCACACGGCAGTCTATTTGCGCGTATAAATGAGAACATTTGATTTGAAACAGCACCACACAAAATGCTTAACTCTCACATTCCCACTTAGGACCTCTGTTTGTTTGAGGCTTAAGCAATTTCATGGTACATAGTTCTCCCCGATACCCCCCCCCACACTCACACACACACACACACACACACACACACACACACACACACACACACACACACACACCAGTCCTGCAGTCAGCCTGCTGCTCTGGGGGTGGTTCTGACAGGCCTGAGAGATTTCACCTGTTATTCACATGAAAACAGCCCCAGAAATGTGATTCTACACCCCACTGCTGAAGCAACACAAAGGGAGATGAGACTTTTTTTTAATTCTATCAGTGTACGGAAGGCTAGCAACGATGTCTGTTATCTAGGATATGTCTTTTCCTGATACTTACATTTTATCTTGGATATCCAAATGTTACTTCTTAATGGTATTTCCATTTGAAGTAAGATATACAGATAATTCATGAGCATAGAGAAGTCATTCAATGTGTTTTTAAATGAAGGAATAAATTTATACATTCATACAAGTTATCTATGCAAAATACTTTTCATCTGTATTATGTGGAGATCTGCTTAATTTTCCATAGCTGCATGTAGTCGTGACATTGAAGCTTCAATGTAATATTTATTTTCTTACCCATTTCTATTTCAGTTGCCTTTTAAAGACCTGGTTTATTTATTTTTATTATTTATTGATTATTTTTTTACTTACAAAGTTATTCATGTTTGGGCTTTAGGCATACAATGTTCCAACACCAATACCTCCACCAATATCCCCATTTTCCCTCTCAAACCTCCAAACCTGTCTCTGTGACAGGCACTTTGATGATAAATTTTATGTGCTGTGGTCTATATTGCTGTTACTGATAGCGTCTTGTAGTTTAGCACTTCACCATCCTTCACCCATTCTCTAGACTGACCCCTTTTCTCTACCATTCTCTTAGTATTTTCTTCTTTGTCCTAATCCCACCATCAGCCCTTAAATGGCAAGCTTCCTACTGAAGACTGATTCTCAATTTCTTCATTTCTATTGTTAAAGTCCTAATTTAAAGTTCAATCTTATAAATAAACTAGGAAATTTGTGAAAATGTAGATTTCGGTCATTTGTCAATATCATATCAACCCTTAAGTATATAGCACCTTATAAATTTCCTGAATTGACATGGGAAATAACTTGTGATTTAAACAAGTAATAAACGTTTTAAGAACCTCATTCTGGGCAGACAGATAATCCAGGGGGTAAGGGATGGCCCTGCATGAGGTCTGACTCTGGGTGGATCCATGCTACTACATAGTCCCTGAACGCTGCCAGGAGCACACACAGAAGTAAGCCCTGAACTCAGCCGTATGTGCCCCCAACCAAATTCAACAACAACAACAACAAAAACATAAATTTTTTTTTAAAAAACGCCCTCCTTTAAAAATATTTTAGTACCACAGTTGTCTTGCCTTTTTCCATTGTAATCTTCATATTTCTGAGGCTTGTGACATAACGTTGGGGATACTTTTTATGTGTGTGTATGGATATATTTTGAAGTTCATAAATGAAAGATCCAGTATATTTCTGATGAATTCATTTGAGAGCTTCATTTCTGTTTGCTTTGAACAAGTTGGATTTAAATTTTGTTGTTGAAATGATCCTTGACTGTTTGGGTAAAGGAATTTTATGGATCCCCCACATATGGCTTGTTTAGTCAGAAAGCATGATGTAGTTGGCTGGGGTTTCTTTCTCTTCCTCTCTTTCTCACTATAGCACTTATAGCACTGATGTCTCTTCAACTCTCTCACCTCCGGTCTCTCTGACATAGTCTGCCTGAGGAAAGTCCCATCTGATACACAATAATGGAATAATGCACACTCCATTCTATGTCCCTTTGCATACATCCTATTGAATTGAAATATGCAGTCGGACCTGAGATTATTCATTGCCGATGCTTTTATCATTGGTCTGCATTGATATTATATTATTTTATCATTGCTCATGCTTTTATCATTGGTCTGCAGCAGAGATTATCATGAGTCTCACAGTCATTTTGCCATTACCTTCCAGGATCATGACTGTAGAAAAAGAGAAAGGGAAAAGAAAAGACTTTAGCAATGCATTCTAGATAAAACATAGATTCCAATAGAGCAGTAAGAATAGACAAAACAAAATTCTATCTGTCTCTGGTTTTGTTTATATTTACCAAAATAACAAGATGAGGCACTCATGATTGGGTAGAAACAGTACAAATAGGGAGCCCTTAAAGGGTGAGTTTAGGTCATTTGAGTTTCCATCTTTGAGAAATTTATACAAGGGTTGATAAACATGGGTGCAAAGATATGACAGCTCTTTACAACTTATGCTGAAATGCCAATGAACAGGATAACAGTTCATGGAGGATGAGGAGTTGAAAGAGTGTGATGCTGTCGGGGCAATGGATGAGACGGGGTTCCCTTGGCCTGGCACTGTTACTGTCTTAGCAAGCAGAAAGGGAACTTGACTTTGTGAGACAAAGTAGCCAAAAAATCTTATTGAGCTAAATGAGCACTAAATGTTGTTTTCTCTAAAAGCCGTTTTTTCATCCACACGTCTTGGAGGAAACAATTGAATGGAAAGATGACATATTTCTTCTTTCTTCAGAAATTATTCAATCAATACTAATGTTCTTCCAAGTAAATATTCACCATTGGTTTCTCAACAGTTGAATTCAAATGAAAAATATTTTAATTGAAGAGAATGTTATCCCATAATATTATGTAGGTTTCAGGCATAAAGGCATATCAGAAATTGTATATACTACAATATCCTCATCATAGAAAGTCCAGTAAAATAAAATATTTTCATGACTTAAAGAAATGTCCTGAGAATGTATGATAACATACATTTAGATGCTTCCTTCCATGGAGACTGGAAGATAATTTACAGTCACTATCTATCTATGTCATTTCTTTGAAATTCTTTTATTGTAATCAACTCCTTGGCTGAGACAAGTAAGAGAACACTTGGGCTTGCTTCAGTCATACAGATTATTAGGTCTTGGCTAAAAGCTGATGGCTAAGGGACAATTGACATGATTTATCTAAAGCAAGTAGTCATGGGGAAGTTTTATTATTATTATTATTATTATTATTTCAAAAGGCAAAACGGAGCACAAAGAAATCGAAAGTTGATTCTGCTTTAAAAAAGTTGCTTTTCTCTCTCACTGTATAAATTCATTTTGGGTAAAGGCCATGGAAAGTGTTACTGTGGAAACTGTTACTGCGAGGCTGGTTGGCATGGAGATAAATGTGAATTCCAGTGCGCGATCACCCCCTGGGAGAGCAAGCGTGGATGCTCAGCCCCGGATGGCAGAATCTGCAGCAACAGAGGTGTGTCACTCAGACATGTTACTACGAGACTGGGAGGAAAACACAGCCCTTCCTTTCCCTCCATGCCTTTAGCTGGGGAGGACGTTGTCCTTTGTAGCTGTTGACTTTGGTGAAAATCAACATTTCCTACGCACCCTGCTTGCTTTTCCTCACATTGTGTTGGGTAGAACACAGAACAAGGAGAAAGTTGTGGTCAGTTTTTAGGCTTCACTGAACAAAGAGTTAACACAGGACCTGTAATTTCTTGGGCGGCCGTCCAAAAATGGTGCAGTACCGCTAAGAGGCAATTCGTGTAGATACTCCCGCTAATGTCTCTTGTCTCACAGAACCATCTACAGCAGGAACATCTAATTATACACAGAGGACGAGAACAAAAACCTCTCAAGTCTTAATTATAACTAAATTGAAAGCGTGGTTGAGACACAGGATGATATAGAGTCATTTGACTTTTATATGCAACAATAAAAATTTGATATAGTACACAATAAACTATGTATAGCAGCTAGACATGAGAAATTTAAACCAACCTTACACATGAATTTAAAAATATTATATTTGAATTGATAGTAGGTATCACACATGTTATTATACATAATAATACAGATGTTATGAACATATATTTTTATCTAACATGCATATTCATATGTTAGCACTGCTAAAATATAAAGTGAGTATAGTCATAATAAAGCAGCTGTAAAGACTTTTTTGAAAATACATAGAGCTTTACTCTTTGTTAGCTGTATTGGCAGATAAAAGAAAACTAAGCCAGATTTGACCATATTTCCATCTTTAGAATATAAAAAATTTTAAACAATTTTCTAGAAAAAAAATTAAATTTTCCAGTAAGCTGGAAAGTTATTTCTTTCATTTATAAGGACATGTTACATTTTAACAAATAATGCTTGCTTAGAAAGCCTTCACACATGACTGAGTTTATCCATTTAAAAACTGAAGTAAAATGTGACACATTTCTGTAGAGAGAGAAAGAAGTCATGGCCTGACCTTGGAACAAAATAGACGAAGGAAATTCTTCCCTTGATGCATGATAATTCGGATGACAGAGCCCATGAACACAGTTTGTGTTTGTATCTGGCATATTAGAGTGTATTGCTGCTCAAGTTGTTTTAGTTGTATCAGGTTAAATAGTCACCATGAACAAGTCAGTGCATGGAGCTTGAAGTATTCCTGTGGACACTGAACCTATGTGGATGCAGAGATGGGGGGAGAGAAGTACGGGGCCGTGGATTCTTCAGTAAGGACAGTGGCCTCTGACAGATTGTCCTGAAGAAATTCATCCTTCTTCCCCCCTCTCAATGGGCCCTTTCTTTTGTCCCCCACTTCTTGGCAGAGCTGCTAACCCTTTGTTGGGGGGATGAGGAACTATAGAACTGTCCAACCGTTGTTCATTGATTTGCTCGAGCAGGCACCAGTAACATCTCCATGGTGAGACTTGTTACTGTTTTTGGCATATCAAATATGCCACAGGTAGCTTGCCAGGCTCTGCCATGCGGGCGTGATCCTCTCAGTAGTTTGTCGGGCCCTTCAAGAAGGACGGAGGAATCGAACGTGGGTTGGCTGTGTGCAAGGCAAACGCCCTACCAGCTGTGCTATCGCTCCAGAGGTAAAAAGGGGAAGGAACAGTGTGCCTGAGTGAGGCAGGTGGCTAGTAAGATTCAGGCTTATGGGAAGGTGAGTTGGTGAGCCCCTTGTTCTCAGGAGGTTATACCCTGCCTACTCCAACATTTCTCTTTTTTCCTTTTTCTTTTTGCTTTTTGGGTCATACCCAGCAATGCACAGGGGTTACTTCTGACTTTGTACTCAGGAATTATTCCTGGAGGTGCCCAGGGGACCACGTGGGATGCTGGGAATCGAACCCAGGTCAGCCACGTGCAAGGCAAATGCCCTACCCGCTTTGCTCCAGCCACCATCCAACATTTCTCTTAACTTCTTCCCTGGTCAGAAAGAGACACTCCTCCCTGCACCTACCTACCTTGTCTTCTTTTCCAATCAAAACTTTACATGACAGACGCAGCTGACAGTTCATGGTCTGGGTGTGACTTTCAGACCAGCCAACATGACCTTTAATACACATCCTGCATCCCATGGACTACAAAGATTGGTCACTGCTGCCTTTGATTAAAGACGTTCTAAGTTGAGGCATTGCATGGTGTTTTTTATTTATACATTTCTCCTGTATTTGCCAAATATAAAATCACCAATGGATAAAGAGACTGTATGTAAGATATTAGATTTTGCTTCTCACTGGTCCCATATAAACTGTCAATCTTCCAGGAACTTGTGTGTGTGGTGAATGTTCCTGCCATGACGTGGACCCCACAGGAGACTGGGGAGACATCCACGGGAACACCTGTGAGTGTGATGAGAGGGATTGCAGAGCTGTCTATGACAGATACTCGGATGATTTCTGTTCCGGTAAGTGCTCTCCTAATACTCCTTTTAAAATTTCCATGTTACCACTTTTAAGGTTCATAATATTCTCAGGAAAACTCAGAAGAATAGTGTGTGTCTTGTGCTGTGTTGGTGATATGCCAGTTAGGCTTTGGTTAACATGGGGAAGCCTGAGAGCATCCCATTTGCAAAGGGGCAAAGGTGGGAGGTGAATGTGTGCCCAGTCTCTCTGAGTCAGCCTTACTCACCTCCAGGGAGAACCATCACCTCCAGTTATCTATGATTCAACAGTGCCCAATGACACTGTGAAGTGTGTGTACCGTGAAGACCTTTGTGTTAATATCCAAATAAGACCTTGAACTGTCCAGGTTGGAACATGAATCCTTTTAAACCTATTTTTAATATAGTGTGGTACTGTATGCTTGTTTTGTATTTCTTATGATTTTTAGTAGCATCTATTTTCTAACTTGTTTTATTATAATAATATAGTAAATAATATACAGAATTGGTGTTAATTGTGTTATTAGCAAGGCTTCTTGTCTAACAACAACAGACTAACAAAATTCAAGTTTTGGAGAGCTGCATAATAATGTATGGATTTCTGATCTCACATATGTTTCTCAAGGGTGGACATATTATAAGATATAATGTGGTTATTGTAAAAATATTAAAGTATTAATTATTTTATAGAGTTACATGCTAAAACGGGCTGGAGTAATAGCACAGTGGGTAGGGCGTTTGCCTTGCAACGTGGCCAACCTGGGTTTGATTCCGAGAGTATCTCGCCTGCACAGCAGAGCCTGGCAAGCTACCCGTGGTGTATCCGAAATGCCAAAAACAATAACAACAAGTCTCACAATGGAGATGTTACTGGTGCCTGATCGAGCAAATCAATGAGCAACAGGATGACAGTGACAGTGACAGTGACATGCTAAAACATTTCTACAGTTCAGTGTAGTGTTGAATATTAATTAGTGGATGAAAACATTCTGTGCCGTACGTACTTCTGGAGCAGATCCTCTTCTTGTCTGGACTGTGTCTTCATCACTCGTTCCTACAGTGCGGGAGAGAAACATAGGCCGTGACTTGATGGAGCTTGCAAACAATGTGCAGAGAAAAATCTGCCAGAATTTCTGATAGGGCAAGGTGGGAGCTTAAGCACATATATCTGTGGGCTTTGCATGCAGAAAACATGGTCCTCTGAGCATGGAACTGGCTGTAGTGCCTTAGTACTGCTGGGTGCGTTCCTCTCCAAAAAACAAAAAAAGAAATAAAGAAAAGAAAGGAAGATTTATCCTGAGAAGCTTCAGTGTGGCTATCATCACAATCAGGGGGATAGGGGAGGCGCCATGCAAATACATCTCTGTAAGCTTGAAAAAATAATGCGTGTTTTATTTTTTATTTGTTTATTGAGTCACCATAAGATACAGAATTACAAAGCTGATCACAGTCCGGTTTCAGTCTTACAGTATTCCAACACCCATCACTCCACCAGTGTACATTTTCGACCAGCAATGTCCCCAGTTTCCCTCCCACTGCCCTCCCCGCAGTCTGTTTTATTGAGAGACACTTTCCTTCTTTCTCTCTCTCTGTCTCTGTCTTGTCTCTCTGTCTCTATCTTTGTCTCTGTCTCTGTCTCTCTCTGTCTCTCTGTCTCTCTGTCTCTCTCTCTCTGTCTCTCTCTCTCTCTCTCTCTCACACACACACACACCACCTTTGGGGCATTATGGTTTGAAATACAGGTACTGAGAAATTATCATATTTGTACCTTGACTAGGGGACTCTGCTGGTTTCCACGCACTTTCCCAGCTTCATGCAGCTGTCAAGAACTCTGTCACCTAACAGACCCATCTGATAGTGGGTCCCAGCTGCCACTCTTTCCCACAACAGAGAATTCTTCCTCCTCATCCTGCACCCACTTGGGAGAACTTTCCCATCATCTTCTAGATGCTGTTCTGCTAAGAAACTGCTTTGTTCACCTTTTCCTCTCCACCTTATACACAAAACTTTTCATCGTCATCACATTCAACATCCTAAGCGAATCACCTCTGAGTGGCCTGCCCCTTAGATCCTATGGACTGTTCATTTTTCATCAGACTAGGTGAGGGTGGGTGCACATTTGCCATAGGATATCGAGGCTCAGGAAAGTTTCAAAACATGCTGAAGATTTCCAGAGCTTAGAGACAGAATCAATGTTAATGAGGTCTAGGAATCTGAAAAAAGTTGATACTTTCTTTACTGAAAAAATATTTGTTTAAACTGCAGTTTAATATCACTGTATCACTGTCATTCTATTGTTCATTGATTTACTCGAGTGGGTGCCAGTAACATCTCCATTTGTCCCAGTCCTGAGATTTTAGCAGTCTCTCCTTACTCGTTTTTCCCAACAATTGGAGGCTCTTTTCAGGGTCAGGGGAATGAGACTTGTTATTGTTACTGTGTTTGGCACATTGAATATGCCATGGGGAGCTTGCCAGGCTCTTCTGTGCGGGTGGGATACTCTCTGTAGCTTGCAGGGCTCCTCTCATATATATATATATATTTATATATATGCATACATATATATACATATGTGTGTATATACATATATATGTATATACATATACATTCAGATATATATATCTCTTTATGATGATATGTCATCATATGGGATATGTTCACTCACACCAGAGCATGTGGAAAGTGGCCTGGAGCATGGCAGCAGTTGGGTAGTGGAGGTCGGCTTCTGGGGGGGGCTGGGTCCCTCGGGGCAGGGAGGGCTCTCACCCACCCCACTCTGGTGCAGAGTCCAGTGGCATGGTTATGAGGGGGTCTCATTTTATGCTCCCTTCCGGGAGAAGCATCCATGAGTTCTGGAGGCCGATGAGGACTCTGGGCTCAAGGGGACCCGGGACCCGGGCGCCTAGATACTCTGCCAGCTTCTCCCAATCTCCGGGGACCTGGGGTCACACCCATAAGCCACCTCCCGCTGGGCCAGATAATCTCCTCATTGGCCACCCTCCAGAATTCTATGTAATATTCAAAAATATTTCATGACAATATAAATTTCTATCTCCTAATATGACCTACAATTTTACCTCTTAGTTCTTTACCTTGGTCAACTACTGACTTTAATACATTTAGAAGTAAAATAATTGTCACTACTTTGATTACCCCAGAAAATCACAGACAACTGCAGGGACCATGGGCCCTGTCAGTGAATCCGAGTAACCCCGATGACTTCCACAGAGGAAATGCCTAGGGCAGCTTGTCCTCGAGCGGACTGAGAGGAGCTGCTGTGGGCAGAAAAGAAGAAAAAGGAAAGAAAATAAAAGGAAAGCAAAAAGGAGGCATTTTTTCCCCTAGTATTGTTTGAACAAAAAAATGTTACTATTGCTTCGTGACTAAAACATTGCTCTTGCTTATTCTACTTAAATCTGAAGTGCGGTTCGAGCGTCAAGGCGCGACCCTCTCAGCAGTGCCCACTTTGCTGGAGAGGACCGACGCTTTGGTTGAACTGCGCATCACCAGGAGGCGGGAAGGGAAGCCTGTCCCTGAGTAACGTGGAGCCTGGAGTCGCATCCTCCTGCCTTGCCAAAGCATCGAGTCAGAAAACGCTTCTCCTGAGAATCCTGCTGCCTCTGGCACTCCGGGGCTCCTTCCTGAGGGGCAGTTTAATATCACCAGCTTGTATTGAGAGGCATCATGTTCGAGAAAACTATGCACAAGAGCACGGTATAAAGATATCAGAAATCATAGGTTCTGCTCCCCCAAATTTTGCTGTTTAATCAAGGAAACTGCCACATAAATATAAGCACTCACTCTCCGATAGTGCAGGAGGTTTCCATTTGTATTCATTGTGACTTATCTGTGGGTAGGGCAAAGAGCACAGCAGATAGGTTCCTTCTTTCTTGCAGTTTCCCTCTCTGTAGGGCTGGCAAGTCAGCAATCCGCTGGAATAGGTCAAATGTGTCCTGGGTTTGTGCTGTGTGTGTTTCGCAGGCCAAGTGCTCAGATGAGAATGAAGACAGAATGGAGGTTGCAAACTTGGAATAACCATATATTTTACTTGAGCCTTAAGTTATGGGCTCTTCACAGAGGAGCTGGTGACTCCTGCATTGCAGGGTGTTTAGGGACCAATTATGCCCTAAAGTGGAGGACAAAGGTGCATTTCAGGCAGAGAAAAGGGGTGCATGTGATCTGTTCAGAGAACTAGGACTGTCTTGGTTTAGTTATTGCTAATCTGTGCAAGGAATAAAATGTTCCTGAGAAACAAGAACTGAAGGTCTTTTCACCTCCCTACAGAGCCAGATTTTATATGAATGACAGTGCAGGACTAGGGATGGTTTTAGGTAGTGCAGAACAAGTGCAGACTTCAAACCTGGGAAATGCTGGTGTCATGTACGTCTGTGGAGGATATAGAAGAAGGTTGGTATATTCGCTTCCAGACATATGGAGCAGAAGAAACCAGTGACAACTCATAGATGTGTTGTCTCATAGATTTTGCACTGTTAACTCTGAGTCTGATTGTCAGAGATGAGCATGAAAATTTCAACTATAGCGTCAAGTTGGGATTCAGGGAATTCTGTATAAGAGATAAAACACAAATTCAGGAGATAAAGGATGTAACTGATCAGAATATACAATACTTCTCCCTGTTCTGTGATCTGAGACCTTCATTCTCAAAGTAAATACTGTAACAGAGGATGTACCAAATCCTGTGTGTACTATACCATTTTCCAACATTTACTTTCTATAATAAGGTTTGGCTTTAGTAAAGTAACAGATTAGCAGTACCACATTAGCAATATAATTAATTCCAAAATAAAGCAAATACCGTGATATGCTATGATAAAAATTATCTACAAAAGTGATCAATTCCCAGGTACGATGTATGGTCCTTCAAACACCGTGGAATGATCCCTGAGCTCATTCAGAAATTGGCCCAATCCCACTGAAAGAAAGTTGTGAATGTAAGGGAAAGCCACTAAGAGCCCAGATCACAGGAATCTCTCTGTCTTAGAGATCTTCAGCAACTTTTTGGACCTTATTCTCTTCCTGCTTCCCCTTCAGAGAAGGAAATACAATCACCTACATTTTAACAGAAGAAAGGGGTCAGAGAAATCAGAGATCTTGCAAAGTTCACGTGGTAATGATGTGGTCATCTAGAAATGCAGACTCTAAATGCTTTCATCTCCAAATGATGCAAATAGCATTTCTAAGTTTTATCTTATTTTGTGAAAAAACAACTATCTACTAGATACTCAAATTCTTAGAAGATGAGCTTTCTCTGAATATCATTAGAGCTGGGTAGGCATCAGTCTCTGGATTATTTATTTTTCCTCAACATGTAGAATTTCCTGAATTGTGATTACTACATTAATTATTAGTCCTCACAATTTTTCCAATTGCCCATCTGAGTTACACCATCAGGTGGGCATCAGGCAGTTGTTCTTGAGGATGTTACTACCTCAGTGTTATGAGACATGAGTTATCATATGCGTTAAGATTCCCTGGTGATTTATGGAAGGCTGGCATATAAGAAGGATCAGATGAAATGCAATTTATTTTTAGCTCCCATTCTTCCATCCTGAGTGTGTTAATCTTATCAGGTCCCAGGAAAATCTGATAAATTAGTTTAAGCTTACTCATTTAATTGACATTTTTTCATTCATGCCCACTTCATCCATTGATTTAATCAGGTGTTTAAATATAAATACATTGTGTCTACTGAATCATGAGTATGGCAGGTGAAATATATAAAAACAAAGAGAATGATTTTATTTAATTTTATAGTCATTCATAATGTTATTCACTCTCTACATAGGAGAGTGTGAAAACATGCAATCCATCACCCGTACGGTAATATGACTCACACACAGATGCAGATATACTTCAAACATCACACTGTGTCAGCATGGCCAGATGAGTCTGAAATTTTCGTTGGCTGCCCACAGTACCAGCTTCTCTGTTGGTCACATTAGGTATATAAGCTGCTTCACTAAATTTCCGTGCTGATTCTGAAACAATCCTTTTGTTCCTGATGGCTGTTTACCAGGCTGGTCTATTTTCCCGTATCCCATAATTGGAAAAAAATATGCTGCTGTGTGACCTCAAACTTTATCTTTCCAGCTTGCATTTCAACCAAATGATGAAAATAATACAAGGCTCCCTCTGGCTCTGATTGCCATTTGTTTGGAAAATGGACTCGTTTGTTTGGAAAATGGAACCCTTTGATAGCACCGTGTTAGGTGGGAAAATTTGTCATTTTGGATTATCAAAATAAACTGAAAGAAGTGATGAAGTATATTCAGTTTGCGTTTTCCTGAAAGGAAAATCAATATATTGAGTGAATTCTTTTTTAATCACAAGCACTGTTTTGTTCGAATGTATTCTCCAAAACATTTCCTTGTTGATGGATTTTATTCTACTTGGTCAGAAGCTACTTGGAAACTTCACATTCAAATTCATGAAGCGCTTTGGATCATTTAAAAAATAAAAAGGAAATATTCCCTCAAACAGGAGTGATGTTTTGTATTAGCTAGATCTGAATTTGTCCTGGAGGGATATTTTCTGTGTTGAGTAGCTTAATTCAAAGGACACAGTGATTTCAAAAAATAAAGAAATCTGCTGTCCAGAATTAAGATCAGAGCCACCTTTACTCTTCCTGCCTGCTGAGACAGGGGTTATGCCTCTGGATGTTGCATCTTGCTGCCAATTTCCCAACCATGGCACAGAGATGGAAGTGTGAAACCATTTACATACTGACACCAAGTACCCTGTTGTTTTCTGGTGCATGTGTGCTTAATGCGTGCTCAAAGGACCTTTGAAACAAATTCTCTACAGGATATTCTCCTCATGTTCGGTATCAGGGAAAACAACAATATTTTTTCTTTTCTGTCTCTGTTTTGTTGATCTTATACTGACAAAATGTGAAGGAAGCCTTGTTAGAGAAAAAGACATTAACTTCGACAGGCCCAGCATCTGTTTGTAGATTTGACAAACATGCATAGAAGCATTGAACCAGAGAGGCAGAATTCACCTCTCATGCTTTCACCTTAGAGCTCAGGTGAGATGAGGTTCAGGAAGGTCAACTCTGAGCACATAAAAAACAAGGTTTCAGGTCTCCTTGGGTCTTCTTTTTTGTCTTTTTCAAGCTTAATGTGTAAAAAATCCCAAGATGATAGGTTATGGCACCCTAACAGGTTTTCTTGCTAAAAATATTGCATTTCTTTTTAAGTTCTTCTTTATATATTGAAACCAAGCATTTTCACCTTCTTCATTCTGTCTTTCTAAAATGCTCACTTCTTACTTCTCACTGTGACATGAATTTTATGCTGGAGTTGGGCAAGGAGTAGGTCCACAGGAGAATTTGCAATTTCATTTCATTGGAAATGCTTCAGAGTCTGAAATTAATGCCTTGAATTTCTTACTGATTTCCCAACACTACCCAGCAATATTACAAGGAAACTTATTTTTAGAAGGTACATTTTTATTTAAAGTAGGAACCATAACATTCTAAAATATATTTAACAGCAATGACTGAATTATTAAGAGACAAAGGACAACATTTTCCATTATCAGGCAAAAGTTATGTTTATGTTTTAACTCTCCAATTAATCTCTAATAAGTACTTAAATTTGGCAATGCTGCTACCAATACTAATTTTCATCCTGACACTAAAATTATTCAAATCTTTATTACTTTTACATTTGTATCTTGTATGATCTTCATTAGGATTTTTTTTTCTTTTTGGGTCACACCCATCCATGCACAGGGATTACTCCTGGATCTGTGCTCATGCGCTCAGGAATTACTCCTGGCGGTGCTCAAGTGACCCTTTGGGATGCTGGGAATGGAACCCGAGTTGGCCGAGTGCAAGGCAAATGCCCTACCACTGTGCTATCGCTCCAGCCCCATGATTTTTAACTTAGGCATTTCTACTTTTTACAAAGGATCAGATATTTGGAAAATATCTTACATCCACTATTTTATCATTTAAAATGTTTGTCATACAGTCACAATGCTCAGGGTTTTTTCTTTATAAATTGTCTACCTATGCCATTCATATGTTAAAAACCCTTTATTTTTTTCCCCTGAGCTTGAACATGCCCAATTGATGTTGACTCATGATGACACCCTGAAGAAGAGATAAATGTTTTCTGAGGAGCAAAGATTCTCTTGCATTATATGATGCTTCCACTTTGATACTCTCCTATTTGGGGAGGAGGGGTGTTCAGAGCTTGCTTCTGGCTCTGTGATCAGGGATTAGTCTGGGCAAAGATAAGCAAACAGGGTGTATTATACTAAACGCCCCTGAAAATAAAATGATGTCACTGTCACTGTCATCCCTTTGCTCCTCAGTGTGCTCGAGCAGGCACGGCACACCAGTAACATCTCCATTGTGAGACTTGTTACTGTTTTTGGCATATCAAATTCGCCACGGGGAGCTTTCCATAGCTTTCTGGACTTTCCGAAAGGGGTGGAGGAATCGAACTCAGGTCAGCCCTGTGCAAGACGAACACCTCACCCGCTGCGCTATCGCTCCAGAAATAAAATTTCTCTCTCAGAAATAAAATAATAAAATAAAAATTTTAACTCATGTGATAAAGTGCTTCTTCCAAGATCTATAAAGCCCTGATAGAACTTTACAAAAAAATATGACAAACCCCAATTTATAACGGGGTTTATAAGAAATGAACAGAAACTTCCTCATAGAAGACATACAGATGATCAGCAGACACATGAAAAAGTGCACTTCATTACTTGTCATCGGGAAAATGCAAAACAAAACAACCAAAAAATATCACCAAAAATAACAACCAAAAAATATCAAATAACAAATATCAAATAACAACCAAAAAATATCACCCCAGAGAGACTAGCACACCTCACAGACAACAAAAGAAAGTAGTCTTGGCATGGATCTGGGGAAAAGAGACCCTCATCCTGTCATCACCGCTGGTAGGAACGTCTATTGGTAGAGCCTTTCAAGAAAGTAATACAGGCACTTCTCAAAAAGGAATTGAATTTCCACGTGATCCAGCAACTCCGCTTCTTGGCATCTACTCCAAGGGCCCAAAAACTGTATATAGAAAAGACATTTATGCTGTTATGTTCATTGCAGCACGATTCGCAGTGGTGAAAATCTGGAAATCCAAATGTCCAAGAACAAACGACTGGATAAAGAAACTATCACACTACACACACACAGACATACACACACAAACAGACACAACTCAGCTATGAGAAAAGATGTAATAATTTAATTTGCTGCTACATGGATGGTTATAGAGAAAAATCATACTAAGTGAAATTAGAAGGAAGAGGAGCAGGCTCAGGATCTCTCTCCTATGTGGGGTATAAAGAAACCTATTAGGGAATAACTGATGTCCAAAGGCAATAAAAACAGAAAACCAGTTCAGTAGAAAGCTTCTATGGGGCGCTGGGGTAGGCAGGAAATGGACGCTGGGACAGTGACAGAAGGAAGCGGACAATCTGGTGCAGGGTGTGGTAGCGTAGTGTTTTATGCATAAACCTTTACCATTAACAGTTTATAAACTACAGTGCCTAAAATAATTGTTTTAAATGAAAATCAATTTAAAAACTGATTAAAAATATAGGAAGATAGGAATCATCATACACAGAGTCATGTTGTTTATCACATGCCCGGCCATGCTTGGGACTCACCATGCAGGGAGCTGAAGCGTAAATCAGCAGCGTGTTCTCAGAGAAGATCGCATTGAGATGAGACGCACAGGGAAGAGAGGAGCAAGGTCTTAACCACCCCAGGTCTGCCGAGTGATTACAGATGAGCAAAGAGAAATGTGAAGGTGCAGTAATTATTGGAGGTAAATAAACATAGAAATGAAAAGCTGAGTAAACCAGAATGAGAAGAAAACAGGAAGTGAATAGGGGGTATAAAAGTGAAAGTTATTCAGAAATTTCTTTTTCTGGATCAAAGGCAGCTGTGTGTCTTAAACACTTGTAAATGTATCCAGAGTAAAGCTGACTTTTATTTTTTCAGTTGTTCTTAGGTCACATTACAACCATAAAGTCTCTTGTGAGTGGCTTCAACTTCTGACTACTCTCATAGGTTTTACCCCCCAAATGTTTAAAATTGTGATGTATTTGCTCATAAAATTATGCAAATTTAAGTTACACAAGCTAGTTGTATAGTTATCTACATTTATATGACTGCCCTGATAGCAATAATAGGTCACTGTCACTGTCACTGTTGCTCATCCAATTGTTCGAGCGGGCACCAGTAATGTCTCTCATTGAGAGACTTATTGTTACTGTTTTTGGCATATCCAATATGCACGGGTAGCTTACCAGGCTCTGCCACACAGGCTCGATACTCTCGGTAGCTTGCTGGGCTCTCTGAGAGGGGCGGGGGAATCAAACTCGGGTTGGCCGCCATGTGAAAGGCGAACGCCCAAACGCTGTGCGTTAGCAATAGCTCCAGCCCGCAATAATAAGTACCCTGAAAAAAGTTAAATATTGATATGTGAATAAATTACTATTAGAGAGTAACACCCTTCTAAATTTGTGCTCCAATTGTAGAACTTGAGGGAGTTCTGCCAACACTAGGCTCCCCTACCAGTGCTCAGCTTCATTCTGTCTGGGGATTGGAACCCTCGTGCTGGGCATCCTCCTTGCCTTTGAATTTGGGGCAGCTGCAGTGACCAGTGTCATCCTTCTGTTTGGTTGAGGTTTTCTAGCTTCTTTGTCTACTGCATGTCTTCTTTCAGTCTCCACAGCTATTTTTAGCTTTCAGGAGTTAAATTTCAGAAAGCTTCTTTCCCTTTTATGCTACATCTGTTTTTCTGTTTCATCGTTCCCGTGTCAACAAGTCTTCCACAAACAGCAGCCCCTTCTGTACTCTGTGAGATCCTGGGGCAGACACGAGTGTCCTTGGAATGACACCTCTTGTCTTCAACATTTCAAAGCCACTGGCGCCAGTGAAACAGCAGAATTAAAATGCTACAACGTGTTTTAAAAACAGTACGTATCTATACCTTTGAATGTGGCTCTGTTTGCAAACATCCCCTCAAAATGGCACAGGGTTGAGAAGAAGGGTTATATAATTTTAAGCTGAGTTAAATGGTTAAAAGCCACAGAATCCAACCATCTCTGAAATATAATTTCTAAGAAATGTGAGCTATTTAAAATGTTTCTAATTTGAAGATTTCAGCCATCATTTCACAAGGTTATTCAATAATAATCATAAATGTCTTTTCTTTTTAAAAGATTTTTTTAGGCACCATTATGTTTGATTCTTTTTCTTGTATTTTTAATCTTAAATTGAATCACCATAAGATTCACAGTTACAAAGCTGTTCATGATCAGGTTTCAGCCATACAATGTTCCAATACCAGTGTACATTTCCCACCACAAATGTCCACATTTTACTTCCCACCACCCTCCCACACAACCTACCTCTATATCAAACAGTTTTCTTCTGTCTGTCTATCTGTCTGTCTGTCTATCCGTTCTTCTCTTTTTTGGGGAATTATGGTTTGCAATGCAGATACTGAGAGGTTATAGAATTTTTTTTCCCAGTAAATGGAAGATCAAAACAGAGATGCACGGAATGTGCCAGAGCTATAGGACAGTGAGTCGGAGATTTGCTTTGCATGTGACCAAGTTGAACTCAATCCCCTGCAGCCCATGAGGTCCCCCAAGCTCCACCAGGCATGACTCTTGAGCACAAAGAGTCACAAATAATCCCTGGGCACTTCTGACTGTGCCAGAGAGAGAGAGAGAGAGAGAGAGAGAGAGAGAGAGAGAGAGAGAGAGAGAGAGAGAGAGAGAGAGAGAGAGAGAGAGAGAGAGAGAGAGGGAGAGAGAGAGATGCACAGAATAGTATCTGTAAATCCATCTGAGATAATATAAAATACATCAAGGAAAGATATGTATTCTCGGGCAAAGTATGAATGATGAGAGCAGTGAATAATCCTGGCCAGTGAGCACCACAAGCTGGAGAATGCTCCGGACCCCAGACCAGGCCGACAACACCTGGGCGCCCTAGATGGAGAAGGTGCAGTCTCCCCGCCTTCTCCAAATGGTGTCCTGGTGACACTGAGCTTCTACTAACATGGTTCCAGTATGTGGGGACTGGTACTTTTTCTCCAAACCATATGGTCACTTATGGGGCCGCACGACCTTTCCTGATATACAAAAACTACTCAGGAATGGCTTCTCCACCCCTAAGCGGCCTTTATCCCAGAGGCACAGAACCCAATCTCGGAAAGCTGTGGCTGCTGGCAGATATACTCCTGGACTGTGAACTAAGCTACAGCCCTGTGCAGCCCTGGGAGGGGAAGGGTTTTTGTCCCTTGGCCTTTCCCCCTTTGTGGCAGCATGGTGACCGCCATCTTTCAACGCCAATGGGACAGAGAGGTAGGAGCTTGCAGTGATGGGATGCATGGGGAATCTTGTGATCAGAGGGGCAGAACTGGCCCTGCTCCCTGCCCAGACGAGACCCTGAGTGGCCACCCACAAACGGCTCCTCCGCTCCTGAACAGCCATGATCCCAGAGGCACACAAACCAATCTTGGAATGCAGCGCCTGTGGGCAGAGATACCTCTGGACTTAATTACTAAAGTACCAGAATCCCAAAACTGGGCGGCCACTTTCGCGACCATGCAACATCATATGCTCTTTGTTATCAGCAATAGAAAACATATGATCTAATGATGCCATTTTGACAGGTCTGGATGTTAGGGAAAAACTCCAAATAATAATAGCGGGTTTCCTGTCGAAAATTGAATGTAATCAAAGTAAAGAGAGAATAAAGTGAAAATCATTTGCCACATAGACAGGGGGGAGTGGGAGGGGGGTATGCTGGGATTCTTGGTGGTGGAACATATGCACTGGTGAAGGGATGGTTGTTTGATCATTGTATGGCTGAGATTTGATCCTGAAAGCTTTGTAACTGTTCTCACGGTGATTTAATTAAAAAAAAAAGCATGAATGATGAATGCAATTTGTTGTACAAACTAAATTATATATAGTTGGTGCTCAATAAATTCATGTTGAATTAAATATCGTGTTAAATGAGTGATTTGGATTTAATGATCCCTGACATCTCGCTTTTGTTATCAGAGTCACCCTCCTGTGGTGACCAGCATCCACTGGTGCATTCAGGGCTGAGGACTGTTTCCTTGACTGTTTCCTTGGCCGACATACAAAAACACAGGGGTGTAAAAAGCTGGTAACTAGTGGTTGGTAATCAGTGACTGCTTATTCAAATCTCTCAGAATTAATTATAGAGAAATCTTGAAGGTTTCGGGAGTAGCAATTACTCATAGGTGTGATTGACATAAACATAAACAATGCAGAGATGGAAAACCCTTTCTTCAGGGGAAGTTCTCCTAGGAAATCCACCCTACGGGAGAATCTCATCTAGGGGCTCCAGCACTCTAGATTCCTACTAGGAGATCCTCCCAAGAGTGGAATTCCATCTAATGGCATGTTGCTTTCTGCTTTCCTTTGCTAGTCATCCATTTTTTTTTGTTTGTTTGTGTTTTTTTTTGCTAGTCATCCATTTTAACAGTCATATTAAATTTACTTTTTTATAAAATTTCTAGTCATTTGACATGAAGACAGTAAAAGATTATACCCTAGACTATGTTTAAAGAGCTCAAAGGGTGGCTTTTCCTGGGGATATCTCACTATATATCTCAGACTACAGGCCTCAGGCCAGGTTAGTTTTCCCTAACCCCAACAGAGTCCGTATTCAGGTACTTCTTTTTGGAGCATGGCAGAGTTTGTTTCATGTATTGTGTATTGTACTTCTTATGGAGCTTAGGCTGTCTCTTCTAGAAGCCAGGGTAGCTTACGGCTTGCCCTGGATCTATCTGAGTCTCTCAGTGGGATGCTCCTTTTGGGATCTTAGGAACTAAGGTCAATCTAAGGGCAACTGAGGCTTAAGTTAAGTAAATATGACAAATGCCCAAGAGTAAATATGATTTGGAGGCAATTAACTCCTATGTTACAAAAGCATAGCATTTACTTTCTTCCTGTATCTATACAAAAAGGACGCTCCTCTAAAATAAACTATACAGAGGAAATAAAGAAAAGAGAAAAGCAATATTTCACTTTCTTATATATCCAGCTAGAGCCCTCAGAAGGCTTGAGTTTACAAGTTCCAGTGTCTGATCTGGAGATATTTTTACTAACAGATAGGGGAAGAAGACGACAAAGGAGAGGTTAAGGGTAAACAGAGGATTGGGAATGCCCCTTTGAACTAGTGTGCCTCAGGAGCACTGCTTGGGTATAACTTAATTAACTAAGCTGCCTGTGGGAGAGGAAGGTCAGTTCAATGTTAAACCTGAAATGTTTGGAACCTTAGTCTAACACCTGACATCTCACCCTCCATAGACCAAGGTTTCATGATTGGTTCTGTAAAGAACAAGGAGAATGACAGAAAGCTCCCAGTAGGCAACATGATTTATCCTACTATTCAGAACCAGATCTCACAGAATGTTGACAGAATGGACCAGTCTTGATTGAAGACTAATCCCTGCGTTGTATGACATATATTTATATCACATAGCAAGGAAAAATAACATGACATTTTTTCCTAGTACAGTTGTATTGGATTTACTAAAAGAATGTGTGGTTCTGTTTCTTTTAAAATTTTGAATTCCTATTCTTTACAGAAGATACAGAATTCCTTTATTTTACATCTAAAATAATTAATATGTCATTGTTTGTTAGTATTTAAGAGGAGTTCATTTAAGCTTACTTCACTTTTATTTATTTTCTCATGAATCCTGAATCACGAAATCCCGTTAATCATCAATTTCTCGAGCAGGCTCAGTAACCTCTCTATTCTTCCTTTCCCTGAGATCTTAGAAGTCTCTCTCAACTCTGCCCTCCCAACGATGTCACACTGGAGGCTCTTTCAGGGTCAGGGGAATGAGATCCAGCTTGTTACTGGATTTAGCATATGAATACACATGGGAAGCTTGCAAGCCTGTCCCATGTGGGCAGGAAATTCCCAGAAGCTTACCAGTTTCTCCCAGAGGGAGAAGTAGGCTACAAAATATGCTTCTGGGAGCTTGCGTTTAAGTCTCTGGATGTTGGTCGTTGATAGGATTACACATACCTGGGTTCCTCTGCCAGTACCTTCATGCGTGAGGCCTGTCCGATTGTGTAGAGAGGAGCCTCCAGCATGGCTGTAGCTAGGTTCCCGTGGTCTTCGGCCGCCGGGAGCTCTGCTCGGGGTGGGGAGGGAAGCTGGAGCCTATCTCCTCCGAGGGGCCCCGGGGAAGACAGTCAGGTATTTGGGCAAGAGAATCTCTGAACAAATACTCAAATTTATTATCTACATATATAAACTCAAATGAATAAATATTACAACAAAGCACTTTTATTTTAAATATATAAGACATTTCCCGATAAATGTGAGTAAAGCATGTATTACCTTGTTTTAAAGGATGAAACTAAATTTCAAAGAAATTGTCATTTAATGGTACTCTACAGACCTACTCTATAGGCTACAGAATCTGAATTTGAGCCTACTTTGATGGATATCATAGGCTGGCATTTGCTCTATGTTGGCAATAATCCTGATATGCTGGCTTTTTTTAATGGATTCTGAGTCCAAATTTTTCCTTTGAGTAAGAAAAATTTATTTATTTTTCCCCTCTCTTGTATAAATAAAATTAATTTAAAAGAACTGTGAACTTCACATATATGGTGTTTGGCCATGGGTACCTAGGCTTGACAGGCAGTGTGTATTGAAAGAGTAAGGAGTATTAAGTATGGGCAACTCTGGTAGGTAAGATCCTATCTTTTGTTTATTGGTTGCTTGGTTTAGTTTTGGAGCCACACCCAATGGTAACCAGAGCTTATTTCTGGCTCTGTACTCAGGGATAAATTCTGGCATGCTCAGGGGTTCATAAGTGGTGCTGAAAATCAAACCTGAGTTGACTGTGTGTAAGGCAAGTTCCCTACCTGCTGTATTATCACTCTTATTTCAAAGCTAATTCTCCTCTTCCTGAAAGTTTTTGTCCACATACATTAACTGCTAAATCCGTCAAACATTCTCTTTGACCCCAAAAGACCGGTGCAATGTCATGCAACTGGATTTTGCTAGATTCAGGTTTATAGTCCTGTAGATATGTTTATCTTACCTTCTCTACCTCGCATGCTCAGTGAATAGAAATCAGATATTCAAGAACTTGGGAAAATGTGCCTTTGCATTTGTCTTCATATTTTACATTGGGTTCATTAGTCCTCTGACCCATGTGCCACATTCACTGTTGCAGTGAAATGAATTGTGACTTCCTGATGCAGTTTTCTATTATTGCTCTCTTTGTGAAGGTCACGGACAGTGTAACTGTGGAAGATGTGACTGCAAAGTTGGCTGGTACGGGAAAAAGTGTGAACACCCACGTTCCTGCCCGCTGTCTGAGGAAGAGAGCATCCGAAAGTGCCAAGGAAGCTCTGAGCTGCCCTGTTCTGGAAGGGGTAAGTGAGGTCTCTCTGGCCTTGTCACCACCACCCCCTTATGTGATGAGTCAAATGAATTCTACTTTTTTCACAAATTATAGTTAATCTCCTGTTCCCATTATTGAAAATGAAGATAGAAATATCTCACCTTCTCTCTTTCTGCCTCTCCTTTTATACTCACCCACATACACACACCGTCCATTTGAGCATTGAGGTCTGTTATTGTCATTTCTATTCTGTCTAAGGCTACATTAAAAGGAATAAAGTTTGGATATTTTCCCAAAAGTTTCTAAATAATAACATATAATTGCCCACTGACATTTCTGAAATTCAGTGGCATTGTGCTAAGATGATGCTTCTGAAAAAGCATTGTACAAAACAGACAGTTCTGCAAGAGCTTTAGTTGTTTTTTGAAGGCACGTAGCTTCAGGTGTGCCCTTGGTGCCGGATGAGAACAAATTGGAAGAGAAAGAAGAATTCATGTAGAGGAAAGCTAGTTCCATTCTTTTTCATTTATCAAAATAAGAAATGCAATTTCACCTCTCCCATGAAAATGGCAAAGTTAATATGAAATATGTTTTTGGAGGAAGTGGTAATTGAAGTTATTACACATTTTGTTCATGAAGGGAGGCAAAGAAGAAGGCCTTCCTTTTTATGAATGTTAGATTAGAAATATATCATTTTATGTTCTAGCTTTATTTTTTTGTGAAATCAATTTTGAAAAATTTATGATCCTGAAGGTAATGTATTCCCAATGGGGTTGAAATTTATGGTCTTTGTTTAAACAGTCACCACTATCAAAATGCCTGAGAGACCCCCAGCTAATCTTGTATTCTCAGTTTGTACTCCAGTCCCCAGAGTCTGTTGTCAGTTGATATTATCCCATCCTTAAATGAAATTTTGAGACAATGCTAATGCCCATGAATTCCTTCTTTTAAAGATGGTGGTTTTCATCTATCCTCAGAAGTACATAATAATCAGTCACTGCTATCTCAAAAATATTTTTGTCACCACAATAGAAAATCCTATTATATTTCTTTCCAGTTATGCTTCATTTTTCTCTCCCTTCAACCCTTACAAACCATTAACCTACTTGCGGTCTCTGTGGATTTTCCTATTGCAGATGTTTTTGCAATGCAATCATCAAATATGTGGCCTTTTCGTCTACTTTTTTTTCATGTTTAGCATATTCCTTACTTAGAATTTTTTTGAGACATATACTGGTAGACATTGTTGCCTGTATTCATTCCTTTCCATTAGATAATATTTATTTGTATGAATAAACCTTATTTGTCAATCTATCACTCTGTTAAAGAACACTTGGATTGTTTCTACTTTTTGGTCAGCATAAATTTCCACAGGCACTCATACATTAGCTTCCAGTGGACCCAACCATCATTTCTCTTGGGTATTTATCTAGGAGTGGAATTTCTGCATCTTATGTCCCTTGAATCTGTACTCAGAGAGGCCATACCTCTCATCCCCCACATAGTGTGGGGGGGTTCCAATTATGCCACAGCCTTACCATTATTTGTTATCAACTTTTTGCTTACTTAAGATTTCCCTCTTTAGAATATTTGCAATCTCTGATATCAATTTTACCATAGATAATTCCACAAATTCTGATATTTGTCACTGAAGATTGTAGGTAAAAGGGTAGGATATAGCTAGAAGAAATTTTTTATTTCAGAAAAATTTCTGCGTGTCCTATCTTTTACCAGTCACTGTATCACTGTCATCCCTTGCTTATCGATTTTTTCAAGCAGGCACCAGTAACGTTTCCATTGTGAGACTTGTTGTTACTGTTTTTGGCATATCGAATACGCCACGAGGAGCTTGCCAGGCTCTGCCATGTGGGTGAGATACTCTTGGTAGCTTGCCAGGCTCTCCTAGAGAGACGAAGGGTTCGAACCTGGGTCAGCCACGTGCAAGGCAAATGCCCTACCCGCTGTGCTATTTCACCAGTCACCTTAGAGAAAATCACTGTTCTATCTGAATTCCTAAAACAATGTCTTTACACTGTTTGAGTAAATCCGTTTTACTGGGGCCAGGGAGATAGTACAGCAGGTAGGGCACTTGCCTTGCGTACTACCGACCTTGGTGGGTTAGATGCCTGGCACTCCTTATGGTACCCCAATCACACCTGGACTGATCCCTGAGTGCAGATCCAGGAGTAAGCCCTGAGCACATCTTGACATGCCCCTGCCCCAAAATATTACAAAGATGAATAATTAATTCACCTCATTATTATTTGTTCTTTCTTAAAAAACATTCATTTGCATGATGGAAAAATGAAGAAATCAGTAAATATATCAAATATAGAAAGTAAAATTAGATAGAATAATTTACTGGCAGTTTAATTTTTCTGAACCTTATTTATTTGGGGGTTTGGGGCCTTACTCTTGGCTTTGAACAGGGCTTACTCCTGGCTCTGCCCTCAGGGATCACTCTTGTCAGGGCTCTACAGGATGGGATAGAGGGATCAAACTAGATTGGTCATGTGCTAGGTAAGCATGCTACCCACTGTACTATCCTCTGGCCCCTGTCTGTAATTTTTAAATTTAATGTAAGTGCAAGACAATTATTGTGATCTTTTTCTTTGTTTGTTTTGTTTTTGGGTCACACCTGGCGATGCACAGGGGTTACTCCTGGTTCTGCACTCAGGAATTACTCCTGGCGGTGCTCAGGGGACTGGGATGCTGGGATTTGAACCTGGGTCGGCCGGTGCAAGGCAAATGCCCTCCCCGCTGTACTATCGCTCCAGCCCCGACAATTATTGTGATCTTTAATAAACTCTGACAAACATGTATTATTTCCTACAACTCTTTCTCCTAGCAATGCTTCTAGAGATTTGCCATTTTAACTTCTTGATGGACTTACTTGGCTTCGGTTTAACATTTTGTTTATGAAAAATATGGTTGAATGTGAACCTAGAATTTTATTTCTTATTTTCTGTGATTCAGGTAAGGTTTTGGAAGTCCTATGCACATCTATAAGCTTCCCTATTCTCCGTGCAGAGAAGTGGGAGCATCTACGAATGAAGTAATTTCCTAAGCATCAGAACAAAGCAGAAGAGTCTTAGGGATGAAGAGAAGGATTCTGTCAGGCAGTTCAGGGCTCAGAAATTTTGTTGGAGTACTACATCCGCACCTCATTGGCTCTGTGTGCGCCCAAGCAAGTGGCTAGTCTGAAGCCTCTTAAAGGATTTGTTTCACAGCTCGTGAATGACAGCCGCAGCTGTGGAGACATACACGAGGAAAGCAATTACCGGGCCCATTGGTCTCACCCAGGGGATCTCAGCAGCTCACCAGCTGGGACTGATAAACATTCTCTGGGTCGGCCTTACCAGGATATACCGCATGGACATCCGCTTAGCCGATTTCCGGGGGCAGGCGATGGCGGACTGTTTTTTCCATCAGAAATCTAGTTGAATTACTTGTTTCCACTGGTGAGGTCTACATGTGACCCTTAAGTCTTTTTTTTTTTTTGGCTTTTTGGGTCACACCCGGCGATGCACAGGGGTTACTCCTGGCTCTGCACTCAGGAATTACCCCTGGTAGTGCTCAGGGGACCATATGGGATGCTGGGAATAGAACCCCGGTCGGCCGCATGCAAGGCAAACACCCTCCCCGCTGTGCTATCGCTCCAGTCCCCTGACCCTTAAGTCTTTGAGAGAGAGAGGCTCTATTCAGTTTCTGTTAATGCTGTGTGCATGGAAGTGAATTCTACCCATGCTGCTCATGGATGGAGCAGAATCCATATTGTTCATTGAATAGCTGGCTTGTTCCTAGTCAGTGTGAATAGAGAGTCACTCACCCTGATTTCTGCACCCGGAGCCTTGGGGTAGCCAGTGATTTCTCTTATTTCTTAGCAGGGTTCTGCCCTCACTATATCAAGTGGTTTTTCAGAGGATACACGTTACTTTTAAGCTTTTCTGACTTGAAAATAAACTTTCATTACTACTGAGCTTCTCTTCAGAGATCTCTGACTTTAACCGAACATTGTAGCACTGCACTGTCATCCTGTTATTCATCGATTTGCTCGAGCGGGCACCAGTAACGTCTCCATTGTGAGACTTGCTGTTACTGTTTTTGGCATATCAAATGTGTCATAGGTAGTTTGCCAGGCTCTGCTTTGTGGGTGGGATACTCCTGGTAGCTTGGTGGGCTCTCTGAGAGGGAAGAGAGGAATCGAACCCAGGTCAACTGCGTGCAAGGCCTGTGACACAGGTGAGGAATAGACCTTTGTCAACTGAGTTATTGGTGTTATTTGTTATTGCAGGCAAACTTCTTCCTCTCCCACTCTCCCACATACAAAATTCAGCGTAAATACAACATGAGCTAACAAACAAGTAACCCCAAAGAAATGCCACTGAAACCCAGAGGTAATAGTCATCAACACAACTGAACTTTCATCAGATATATATATATATATATATATATATATATATATATAATATCTAGGGAAAACAATGGTATGGCAATTTTCCCATTACTAAAAATTTCTGATCAAGGGGAAAATAGGATTTATTTAATTCTCTTCTATTAGACATCTAAATTATCTCTTGTTTTATTTAAGTTCAGAAGTCTTAAGTTTACATTCATTGGACAGAATATTTGCACAAGTCTTTAGTAGTCCTGTAGGACTGGAGCCATAGCACAATGGGTAGGGCATTTGCCTTGCATGCGGCCAACCCGGGTTCGATTCCACCATCCCTCTTGGAGACCATCCTGCCCACACATCAATGCCTGGCAAGCTCCCCGCAACATATTCAATATGTCAAAAACAGTAACAACAAGTCTCACAATGGAGACGTTACTGGTGCCTGCTCGAGCAAATAAATGAATGACAGTGCTTTAGTAGTCACTCTTCAATATGGATTGGATAGGCATATGAATATTAATATAGTAAAGCATTTCAATGAAAAAAATCTCAGCCCTTTATTCTTTAGAAAAATTGTAACAGTATATTTTTCCAGTAGAGGTGGAAATTGTCTTCGCCCACCATTAGTAATAGGTTAAGTAACCAATGAACTGCTTCTTCTCTCCTTTCCTTTTGAGCATTAGCTACTTTTAGCACTTACCCAACTCCTTCACTGACTTCATTCTTCATTAAAAGGAATGACTTATCTTTAAGCAGACATGGTGTTTGCATATTTGCGACTTTGATCCTCATTTGTCCTTGAGTCCAAGTCCCTGTGTTTAGTACCACCTTGGTACTAAAATTCCACATGTTTTATTGCCTATCCTCCCTGCCCTTTGGTTTTCTTTGATCAAACTTGATCTGAGAGGTATTGCATATGTTTTAGCTCTTAAACACATATAACCACATAATCACACAGCGAGATATGGAATGGGGGGAGAATGATAAATTGAAACTAATTATTTAATTTTTTAGTTTCTAAAAAATAAAAGCAATGTCCTCATTTTTATCAATTAGTATCCTTTAATTAATGGATTAATCAAACCAATTCAATTCTCTGATCTAGAAACATACTTTCAAAGAATAATTACATGCTCAATTCCCACCATCTGGAGATTTTTCAATTTAACTCATAATTCATGTCTTCTATTGGCTAACAAGCCACATCTATAAACATTCTAGCTTTATTTATAGGATTAAAAAATGCATGTATTTGAAGGGATTTGTGTGTGTGACTATTTTTCACTTGATAATTACTTTTCTTTTTTTGGCAGGGTGGGGGGCAGCTTTGGTCACACCCAGCAGTGCTTAGGGCTTACTCTATGCTCAGGGATCACTCCTGGCTGAGCTCAGGAGTGATACAATCTGGGAGACAAAATGCAGGTTAGCCCGACTCAAGACAAGCCCCCTGCCCCTGTTTATCTCTCTGGCCCAACCATAATTACTTTTCTTATTCAAATGTGATTATTTGGAATACAGAAAATATGTAAAATATTGTAAGCCTTGAAATATTTTGGGAGGAGATCTTTTTAAAAATGTTTATTAGGAAATATTTTTGCAGCTTTATATTAGTATAATTGATATGCAAAATCTGCACTAACAGCGTACACACTTCGACGAATGCCAGACTCTATCAAGGTAATAAACATATTCACCTCCCAAAACGCCCTTGTGTCTGTTTGTTATGTTTTGCCTACATGTGGTAAGAATGCTAAAAATAAGTATCTAACATAGTTCAGCTGGTAGAAATTAAGAAATGAAGTTTCTACCTCTTTGTCAGGGGTTAGAGGCAGGGTTAAGGGAGGATTTATTTTTAATGGGCCTATAGTTACAGTTGCATAAACTCACTAAGTGCTAGGGATATGCTACATAACACAATCCAACAGTTATTAAAGTGGTGCTGTGGACTTCAAAATTAGTTGAGGGCAGATATCCAAGCATTTTAATCTAAGCACTCTCTCACCTATTAAAATTTTGATTATATTTTTGAAAAATACATTTACTAGCCTCATTAGATAGCTTATTATCAGTTAACTGCAGTATGCAATGCACAGCTTGCAAATGACAGGGCAACTCAACATATTCTTCTGGCATTATCTGGAGAGAACAAATGGGATTAGGAGATACTCTATTCTCAGTGCCCTGACTGGTTGGCCTTCCAACAGCCCTCAAGGGCCCTGGGAGAGACCTGCATTAAATTATGTTTTTTCTCTCTTCAACAAGAGGTGATGGGAAAACTGGATGGCTACCTGCAAAAAATTTAACTCTGACCTCTGTCTAGTTCCAGGCACAAAAGTCAGATCAAACTGGATTAAAGACCTCAGTATCAGACATGAATCCATAAGGTACAAAGAGGAAAATGTAGGCAGAACCCTTCATGACATTGAAGCTAAAAGCATCTTTAAGGGTGAAACACCACTGACCAAGCAAGTGGAAACAAACATAAACAAATGGGACTACATCAAACTAAGAAGCTTCTGCACTTCAAAAGAAACAGTGGCCAAAAGAGAGAGAAAGAAAAAGAGCCCACAGAATGGGAAAGAATATTTACCCAATATCCATCTGCTAAGGGATTAATATCCAGGATACATACTACCCTAGTAGAATTATATAAGAAAAAAACCTCCAACCCTATCCAAAAAAATGGGGAGAAGAAATGAACAGAAGCTTCTTCAAAACAGAAATGCAAAGGGCCAAAAGGCACATAAAAAAAATGGGGCTGGAGAGATAGCACAGCGGGTAGGGTGTTTGCCTTGCACGGGGCCGACCCGGGTTCAAATCCTAGCATCCCATATGGTCCCCTGAGGACGGCCAGGGGTAATTTCTGAGTGCAGAGCCAGGAGTGACCCCTGTGCATCACCAGGTGTGACCCCAAAAAAGCAAAAAAAAAATGCTCCACATAGCTAGTCATCAGGGAGATGCAAATCAAAACAACAATGAGATAACATCTCACACTACAAAGACTGGCACATATTCAAAAGAACAAAAGCAACCAGTGCTAGTGTGGATGTGGGAAAAAAGGGACACTCTTTCACTGTTGGTGGGAATGCCTCCAGACTGGTTCAGCCTTTTTGGAAAACAATATAGACAGTCCTTCAAAAACTAAAATTGAGCTTCCATATGACCCCACAATTTTATGTCAAAGATAGAAATGGAATCTATCTATAATAAAAATCTATAATAAAAATAGACTATTTTTTATTATTGCTTGCATGATTTTTAGTGGCAAATTGAAAACCAGTGGAATCATTTGGCTAAGAAAACTTCTGGTAAAAGCTGCAACAAATATTGTCAAAATCTATTTGAGATAAAAATAGAAAATTGGACATGAATTTAATCCCAATTTCTCTATGTGACCTTAAAATGGAATTGCGACAACTCTGACAATTTTGGTACTGTGATTATATATTTATTTCTATTAAAATGCTAAATACAGAGTGAAAGATGCAGTCAGGTCTCAAAAATTTTACTCAATTTTATTTAATATCAACAGATATTCTTAGTAGAAAACAATCTGGCTCGGTGATCAGTCCTATACTTTATACTTTGTAGAGTGATATACTCTACAAACTTTCTTTTTATTTCTTTGTTAATTTAAATTTTTATTATAGTCAGACCTTTCAGTAGAAAACCAACTGGACAGAATATTATCTCTTTGTCTGGACTTAAGGGTCACGTAACTTATCATGTGCTATTGTTCCTTCTTTGTGTATTTAAGATGTAATTCAAAACTGATTAAGTTGATTTGTATTATGTTTGCAAAATAGATGTCTTTGAACTTCATTAATACGATAATACAGAACTAACTTATCCATAATATTTTCATTAGTTTTGTTTGCCAAATTTAATCAATCTAATAATTCTTTTGATCAGCTTAACCAGGTATCTCAGTGTCAACCAGGAGAGTAAACTTCACATACCTGGTTTCTGCTTTTATAAATAAATTTTTATTGGCACAGAGTTACTCTCATTTGCTTACCCAGGGTTGCTTACTTGCTCTAAAGGTGGAGTTGAAGAGTTACTGCTGAGTGTGGAGCACACAAGGACAAATATATTTGCCACCTAGTCCTTTGCAGAAAGAGTTTATTGATACATTAAACATTTGTGATAAATATGACCAACGTATTGGGAGATGCTACTGAATGTCTTAAAAGTCAGAGAAAGAAGATATTGTTTTTCAAATGTTTGTAAATTAAAGGACTGAGGCTAAGTTGAGTAAGTAAGAATAAGCAACATTGGATAGTTATTTGGAAAAAATGCATATTAGAAAGAGGAAAAACATGGAGAGAAGCATTGAATTAACAAGAGAATAACTTTTGTATGGAGCATAAAATATTTCCCTCTGTGTGTGTATGTGTGTGTGTGTGTGTTTGTCCTCAGAATGCATCTTCAGATAGAATTCAGGGTCTCATACAAACATTATCAAGTCACATCCCTTGCCTGATCAATATACTTCTGATGACTTATAAGAAATGAATCACCAAGAGCCGCGGCACGAGAAGCAGAGCCTCCCGCCTACTGACTGTGATCCTGAGGTCTCCTAACCCATTTTGGCACCAGAGCAGATTCTTGCAGCCATCCATTTTGACTGTGAACTGAGCTAAAGTATTAGAAACCCAAAACCGCGTGGCCGCTATCGCGGCCGCGCGGGCTCAAAGTCTTCACTTTTACCAAGGAAGAGAAATTATTAGATGATGCTTATTCAGCAGGCCTGATTGTTGGGGAAAATTTCCAATCAACAATAGTGAGTTCTGTATGGAAATATGAAATGTACTCAATATATAGAGAGAATAATGGGAATATCATCAACTACTTAGATGGGGGTGGGGTGGGAGGGGGGTGTATTGGGGGTCTTGGTGGTGGAACGGGTGCACTGGTGAAGGGATGGTGGTTTAATCAGTATTTGACTGTGACTTAAACCTGAAAGCTTTGTATTTTTTTTGTTTTCACGGTGGTTCAATAAAATATTTCTTTAAAAAAAAAAAAAAAAAAAAAAAAAAAAAAAAAAGAAATGAATCAATGGTGGGACATGGCCTCTCCATCTCCCAGGCCTCTTTTCCTTGTGACGGTTTGAGGCAGATTAGGCTTTGCAGAATTCTTATTTTCATAATTGTATCGTGGGATCAATTGTTAGTACAAAGGATCACTGTCACTGTCACTGTCACTGTCATCCCATTGCTCATCCATTTGCTTGAGCGGGCACCAGTAATATCTCTACTGTGAGACTTGTTGTTACTGTTTTTGGCATATGGAACATGTCACGGGTAGCTTGCCAGGCTCTGCCATGCGGGAGAGATACTCTCAGTAGCTTGTTGGGCTCTCTGAGAGGGACGGAGGAATTGAACCTGGGTCGGCCGCGTGCAAGGCAAATGCCCTACCCACTGTGCTGTCACTCCAGCCCAGTGCAAAGGATACATGTGGTAATTATGTGAGTTATAAATACTCTAGAACCTAGCCAAAGGAATGCCAGATAAACCTTAGTACCTACTTCATTATGTCATTGCTCAAATATGAAGTTTAATGAGATGAAATGAAAATAAGCAACATCCAGATCTTCCCATGGATAAGCCTAACATTGTGAGCAGCGTATTATGTGCCCCCTTTCCTCCTTCCTGTACCTCAAATCATGTTTGCATATCTTCTGGCAGAGTATTAGAATACAAACACATATCTATAGTCGTTATTTTATCAGGTTATTTTGGTATTAGCCAAACAGTAAAATGACAACTGTAGGAGTTAGATTATTATTTGAAGGACATGTAATCTGTCTTGGGTAAGTATGTGTGTGTATATATCTTTTAAATTGCAAAGGTGGGCATCAGAGAGATAGAATCGGGTTTAATATGATTACCTTGGTGCAGCTGACCCTGGGAGGGTTTATTTGTTTTGTTTGTTTGGACACCCAGCAATGCTCAAAAGTTACTCTTGGCTCTGCCCTCAGGGGTCTCTCTTGGCTGACTTGGGGGCCCATATGGTCTTCTGGAGATGGAACCCGGGTCTGCTGAGCGCAATCCTTAGCCACTGTCTTATCCCTTTGTCCCCATGACCCTGGTTTTATCTCCAGCACTGCTATGGTCCCTGAGATCTGCCAGGAGTGATCCCTGAGCACAGTGCCAGGAATAATCCCTGAGTGATGCTGGGCGTGCACCTGCATGGCAAAGGAAGTGACACAGCAAAGCAAGGCGCTGGATTAAGATAATAGGAGAATTGCCCTAACACAGATGGGGCTATACTTGACGGGGCATGTGAACCAAAGTCTTTGCTTCAAGTTCTTTCTCCTCTCCTTTATCTATCTCTGCAGTAAGTGACACTATTTTGAGTTTCGGTTTATTTGCTTTGTTAGATGCTATGCTTACTCTTCCAAGCTCTGTGCCTTTTAGCTAACTAGACAGAGCTGATCACTACCAGTGAGAGTCTGTGACTGGCCCGGTCGTTCTTCTAGATTCTGTTTCATATTAAGTACCTATTTTGGTATGGAGTAATATATTTTTCAGTTGTGGCATCCTTTTCTTTGGATTAAAGCAGCTAAACTGGATAAGAGTTTCATTTTTCATAAACAATGATTTCTTAAGAGACATCTTTGATTTAGATAGAGGGACGGAGGAAAGGGAGGATTCCTTGGCGAATTTTTTAAGTTCCTACATAATTTAGTCTTACTGGTTGTTCACAATATCCAGTCCATATGGATATTCGTAAATAGAACCAAATAAGTCTGTCAGAGTATAGTTGTTTAAGGTTTGAACCATCCCAAGGATGTAACAGCAAGTATTTGAAGTCAAATATAAAGTCCTTTACAGGAATGTTAAACCATTTATAATCATCAGTTCCTCTGGATTTCTTTCTGAGGTCCTCTTTTGAGGAATAGATTTAAAAGGATTCTTAACAGATACAAGCAGATTGAGCACAGATGACTTCGGGCTACTGATAGTGCTGGTTCAACTTACAGCTTTACAGTGGGTTGAAAGTGATACACCCTCAGTAGAGACCATTCTTTGATTTTAAGATTTTGATCTTTTCCCAGGTCAGCAATGAACTTGACATTTGCTGTCTCGTAATCCATTGCTCCACTGGGAGCTTCTCTGAGTTGGTTTCTGAATCCTTTTGATATGAATATCACTGTCCTGACAGCCTCCTTGCTACCTGATAGGACTATGATGTGATGCTCCAGTTTAGATGTACTCTTCTGATTCCACTTCGGAGAAGTCCTGACCTGAGGATTATCCATGAATGAGCCTTTGATGTTTTGGTGGGTCTGAATTCTTGTGGTGGTGCGAGGTTGTGTCTGGCAGGTCTGCCAGCATAACTCAACCCTCCTTTCAGCTGCTGCTTCCATGCTTTGCTGTTATGATCCCTGGGAAAACCATCCATGGATGCCAACTTCCTGTTTGGGTAAGGAGGTTCACCCACATGACTGTTATGGTGCTTCTTCTCAGCACATACGGAGTTAGCAGTTAGTTTTTAATAGTTCATGCAAACTCTAATTTGTGATTGAATATAAAATCAATGGGAATCTCTTAACATAACACACATATATTTCATTTATGTTCAATATGTTATGAAGATAAGCTACATAGTTTCTGGCCCCTAAATGTGTGTCACTGAAGGGACACACATCAAAGAAGTGGCTTGTGATTGTGACCTGTGCAACTCTCTGGCCAGTGGGTACATCACTTATTGACAGTGCATGACTGGAACGATTTTTTTTTCTGGTTTTATGGATCTTCAGTTTTGTCATATGTAAAAATATAATATAATCCCTATTATTTGCTCTAAAATGCTACTGTGAGGGTCAATTAAGATGGTGTATAAAATTACTTTATTAGTTTGAAAACTAATATGCTATTGTATGGCAAATATACGTGAAGACAGGCTTTAATGGGGAAAACAATATTAGTATTCATTCATTCTTTGGTCCAATTTATTTTTCTTACTAGCCACAAGATAGAGCCTGTCTAGGTACTGTGGATAGACTAATAAATAAGATAGCAAATGTTGGAGCTCTTCTACAGCTTCTGTTGAGTTAAATAAGAAAACAATTTCACCATGTGGTAAAAGAAAATGAGGAGGATGTAACAGTGTGTTCCAGAAAGAATTGGCAGAACTGGGGGGCTACTACAGAGAAGGGGTTCAGAGACTCTCTCTGAGGAGATCCTATTGTGCTAGGCCTGGATATTGAAAAGGGGAAATGGATGGAAGGAACATGGCTGGAAAAAAATTCAGAGGAAGTGGCTTATGCAATATTTCAAACTTCGGTGGAGAAGAATCCATGGGAGAGATTCAAGTCAGGTGGACTTTGTCCTTAAATAATCCAGATAGGAGACTTCCAGTTTGTTTAAGAAGTATTTTTAAAGTACCAATGTGGCACACTGAGCTCCCACTTCATTTAATTTATCTGCAGTGTGGCCTGGGCATCGGGACTCTTAACAGCTCCCTGGTGAGTAGATGGTGCAGCCACATCAAGAATCAGTGCTCAGCAGGCTTTTATGGCCTCAGTCCTAGAGCAGGACTGTCGCTTTGGTTTTGTCCTACTTCCCATAAAGCAAACAGGGCTTTGGGGAGTTCTTAGGAGTTGCAGAACAACGTCCATCCTGTACAGGGTCTTTTCCTGGTGCTCTGTTGAGTAGGGAAGGAAGCTGTGAGAGGGGGCTTGGGGAAAGGCTGGGAATTGTGGGGAAGTTCACAGGCTGCAGGTGGGAAATATTGTTATGTGGCACAGAAATGTGAAGGAAAATGGTAGGTTTGTTAGAGAAGTATTCCTCCCATGGTCTTGGATATCTGAGTTGAGAGTAAGGGCCTCCTCTTATACACATTTCTCCCGTGTAAGTATGAAGCATTTGAATAGAAATGCGGGGGATATATCTCCTTCTCCAAAATGTCCTTCTTTAGGACTCAGTTGCTCAAATGCTTTGCACCTTCTTTCCACCTTTTGTGGATTGTTCTATGAGAACTTCTCTGTGATATATTTCTTAATTTCTCAGACCACAATAATTGATGTTGTAATGAGAGGTTTTTTTTTGAAATCTATATCAGGGAGTCTTAGCTTGAAATTCATAAACTCTGATTTGTGGTTGGATATAAGATCAAAGAGAAGCACTTAATATGGCACAAATAATTTGCACTTACCTTCCAATATGTTTTGAAGATCAGGTACACAGCTTCTTGCCCCTGATTCTAAAAGATCTACATAAGATTAACAAAGGGTGACAGTGATTTAGAAACCACTACATCAAAAGCACAGTGCGTTTGGACAGATGTCACAATCGATTATTAAAAAACTTATTTTATGTAAGCTGAGCTTTAATTTTATGCTGTGCAGTTTGATGATTTAAAATAAGTCATCAAATCATTATCAAATATAGAAATACTGGGTGGTATTTAGTGCATTTATAGCTTTCAATTGGACTTATCTTCCTCTTTTTTTTTCTTAATGTGTTGTACAGGTTTAAGTTTGGAGTGAAAAGAGGGTCCAAATGCAAAGCTGTTTCATATACTAAGTCATGAGAATGTGTTGCTGAACTTCTTTTATAGAATGAGTGGAAATCCGGATAAAAGTTCTGTGTAATCACAAAATACACAAGCAGCCAGTGGTGGCACGGGCTCTCACCCGCCATGTGCCTTAAGTGGCCCTGAGTCACTTCCTAGCCCCTGCCTGCTGCTGCCGCCAACAGACACATGGAGGGTGGAACAGGGCTGCCAGCTGGTTGGTGATCAGTTGCCATTTTTTCCAATCTCTGTCCCGCCGTTTACTGTCTCCCTGAATGCCTGCTCCAGTCTCACTGAGCACCCATTCCAGTCTCGCTCTGCCCTCATTCCCATCTCCAGTCTCTCAGCACTCCATCCCACAGCCTTAGTCTAGAGCCCAACTTCCAAAGGTTGGGGGAGCAACACCCCTAGGTCAGATAGCACAATCAATATTTGAAAAGCCCTGCCTCTCCGAAGCTCTTCTAAGACACAGGTCTCCTGCTAGGAGATCCACTCAAGGGTGGAATTTCATTTAAGGACAAACTTCTTCTTTCCTTAGTCCATAAACAATCACCTTAGATTTACTTGCTTAATAAACTTTCTAGTCATTTTGTATGGACACAGAATCATTAAGCATATAGGGTGGCTCTCCTGGGGATATCTCACTATAGATCCCAAACTACTAAGTGCTCAGCCCTTCCTAAGCCTAGCAGTAACCTTGTCCAGTTGTTTGTCTTTGAGTCAGGGCAGAATTTGTCCATGATCGTGCTCTTAACTTAAGTATTATTTCCATTCAATGCCATTTCGTTTCGTAGCTCACAGCTTGTCGGAACCCTGCTTTGGGATGCTAGAAACTAAGGGCAACTGAAGCTTAAGGCAGGCAAAGAGACGCCCAGGAGTGAATATTATTTGGAGTCAATTAACTCCCAAATTATAAAATCATAGCATTAACGGTCTTCCTGTGTCTCTACAAAAAGAACATTGTCTGAAGTAAACTATGCAAAGGATATAAGGGAAAGAGAAAAGCAATACTTAACTTACAAATACAAATCCAGAGATTTCTGAGGAATTTGACTTTACCAGTCACAGGTACTGCTTGGGGGAAATAGGCGATTAACAGGTTGGGGAAGAGAGCACGAAGAAGATAAAGATAAACACAGAATAATGGGAGTGCCTCAGAAGCACTGTGAATGGTGTAACCCAACAAACCTGAGCTCCCTACAGCAAGGGAGAAAGAATATGCCAATGTTATCCTACATTCAAGCAGGGAAAAAGTACATTGCCATTCTTCTCTCAATGGAGGGTGACATATCTTCTGAAATGCTTTAGGCCTCTACCCATGAGACGGGTCCACTTTGATTCATCAATTATAAAGTGTTATCCATGCGTTTCTTGCATGCAGCTGACCTGTATTCCAACATTTGGTTTCCCAAGTACCACTGGGAGTAATCTCTGAGCTTAGAGAGATGTGTAAGCCCCGAACACAAGCCAGATGTGCAAATAAACGGAAACTTTCCTTGTCATAAATTACAGTGCTCAGGCTATAAGAAAATTGATTTTAATGAAGAATTTTTAATACAAGTTCAAAAAGTCTCATTCAGGGAGCTGGAGCGATAGCACAGCAGATAGGATGTTTGCTTTGCACGCAGCCAACCGGATTCGATTCCCAGCATCCCATATGGTCCCCCGAGCACCACCAGAAGTAATTCCTGAGTGCAGAGCTAGGAGTAACCCCTGTGCATCGCCGGGTGTGACCCAAAAATAAAAAATAATAAATCTCATTCAACCAGAAACAAACAAATGAATTATGCGCTCATATAACCAAGAATGAAAACTTAAGGTGGAACTTAAGGGTGAATGGAAAGGGCCTCACTGAACCATCTACCTGTTGCTCTCCCTCACTTGTTTTCTTTCTCTATCAAACATGTATACATACACATATCCACAATTTCTTCTAACACATTTCTCAGCTCATCAGAAGTTTGCTCTCAATATTCTCTACTGAGGATGAATTTTTCTCCATGAGGGAGGACTATAAATTTATCGTCCTCTGAACTTTTATTTTTATGATGCCCTAACCAAGGAAGTTGAGAGATTCTTCCCTGGAGGCTCAGTGGAAGGAAAAGTAAATGATTGGATTAGCTTAAAACCATGGCCAATTTTGTGTCAATCAAAGTGAGTTATTAAACTTGGTCGATCCCTGAGCACATAGTCAGACGTAAGTCCTGAGCACCACCAGGCATGGCCCCTAAATAAAACCAACCAACTGGACAAATAAATAAAACAGGAGTTTGGAAAAAGAGTGATATTCCAGCAGATAGATCACTGGTGTTGCATGCAGCTGACCTGGATTCGATCTCCAGCACCCCTTGTGGTCCTCTTATTGCCCCAGGGGTGATCCTTGAGAGTGATGCAGAAGTAATCCCTGAACACTACCGGGTGCAACCCATAAAACAAACAAATAAGCTTGATCCATCTTGGGATAAGGCTGATTCGTATGATATAAGATTGAAAGACTTTAAGGAGCTCTGAGCAGACGATAAATATTTTTACTGATATAATTGCATTTCAGGTTGAATGCTAATCTTCAGGATCTTTTATTACTCCTTGGTAAGTAGGATGATATATAACATGATTTTAGACATATACCACAAGACAAGGAAAGTCACTAATGATTGTGGTAGGTAAGAAAATGGCTCCCAAAGACATCTGATATCTTTATCTCTGGAATCTGGGGATATCTTAGGTTAGCAGGCAAAGGATAAAATATTATCCATAGAATCAATATTACTATTCAGAATAATATAGCAGATTATATAAGAGTACCCGTATAATCAGTAGGGTCTTTACAAGTGATTTAAAATGGCAGCTTCAAAGTAGTTAAGTGACTAGTAGGAAGAAAAAGTCACATTTATTATATTCTAAAGGCATGCAAATGCCACAAAATTATAAAATCTAGAATATTACATAGTTATAATTTTATACATGTCTTATCAATGACCCTTTATAGTTAAAATTTTTTTTTCAATTTCCCGATTGTAGGTTGTATATTCAAGGTGTCAATATCATGATTTTAACCTCTGACCCCACAAGTACGCTTCAGGGGTCTTTCTAGAAGGCAGCTCTCTACCTCTTAAACCATGGAAGTGACAGTAGCCCCACTAACCAAAGTCCAATGTACCTTTGATAGCACTCTTCACTGTCTCTATCCTAAAGGGGATTGGAGCCCGTGGATATGAGGGCAAGTGTAGCTGAAAAAAGCTGGAATAGAAAGAGTAATTCATCTTGATTTAGCAAAAATGTCTTAACTTTTTAAATTTAAAATTACATGTTACCCTGTGAATAGTCTCACTGTTTTCTTTTTACGGTAAGAATCCAGGCAGATTAACATTCACTATAAAAAAAACTATCCATGGGTCTGTCCTCAGACCCTGTTCATTTCCTACATAGGTCTAGTCTTCTAAATTTTGGTGATGGGGCTGGAGCGATAGCACAGCAGGGAGGGCATTTGCTTTGCACCTGGATAACCTGGGTTCGATTCCCAGCATCTCATACAGTTCCCCGAGCACTGCCAAGAGTAATTCCTGAGTGCAGAGCCAGAAATAACCCCTGAGCATCTCAGGGTGTGATGCAAAAAGCAAAAAAACAAACAACAACAATAAATTTTGGTGACAAATCAAGTAAAATTTTTAAAAATCTGTGCTACTGACTGTTGTACCCTCTTCTCTATGGTGAAAGGGCCCCCACAAGTGAAGAAATCTAAGGGTTCAGTGCCATGGGCCCCACAGACCTAGTGCCTGTCCCCAATGGTTGATGTAGAAGAACAGCAGGACAGTCTGTCCCAAAGCTGAGGACAGGTACTTTCTGCATTTTATCTTTGCCTTTCTGTGTTTTCCTCTCCAGAATAATGGTAAGCGGATCGTTTGCACAGTGAAACACTTGCTGTGGCTCTTTCGATCACTACGAAAGCTAAAATCCATCTGTCACTGTTCACGATGGTCCCCAAGGAGCTGCTATCGCCTTTAAGCCTGGCTATGTTCTGCTTCCTGATGTTAATCTCATAAACATCTTCCTGTCTGTTTAGATAGACAGTTTCACACAGATCCGTGCCTCCAGCCAAGGCCGCCTTCCATGTTCTGAGCATGTGTGGAATGAGAAATATTTGTCACATCATCTCTTCCAAATACAGAAAAAAAAATACTATCTGGGTATGGATAGCTTGGGGCCTTTATGTTTCTATTTTTATTTATTTGTCAAGACAGAATGTCACTTCTCACCTGAGCCCCTGGCAGACATCAAGCTCTTCCACAAAATGTAATCGTGACCTTGAGTCTTCCTTTCACAGTCCATAAAAGGCTCAATTTTTGATGCTAGAGATTCAGAGATAGCGCCCTCCTGCCTATTTTTTCCCCCACTTAAAAAGAGATAAGGAAGCTGATCCACCCAGATGGGTGCAAAGCCTGAACCGAGTGTTGCATGCTCATTGAAAAGTGTTCCCACAATCAAGAGTCTTTATTCCACCCTTCAAATGCTCTTGGCTGTCTCTTCATAGGGCTTTGGGGATGAGAGATTTTCAGGTCTTAATGTATTGGGATGAAGATAATACAGGAAAAAAGCCTTTCAAAACTTTTTAACTCTGTGATGTCTCAGACCTTTATCTTGACCCACTGGGAATAACGACTGTTGGCGATGACAAATTAAGATTTGAGGGGATCATTGAAATGAGGAAGTGGAAGAGTCCGGTGGATTATACCCTAAGTCTGAATCAGACACGGAAATAGACACAGGTTTTAGTGAAGACGAGCCCCTCTCCTCAACCCTAGAGCCTGGCTTGCAGTGAGCATAGAAATACAACAGGGCGGGAAGCAAAGGGAGGGAATGTCTTAACCAATTAAAATCAGGGATTTTTCATACAAAAGTTATGTTTCCTATTTCTCTTGCTTCCTTTTGCACACTGTGCCTGCCTAGGGATGAACAAGAGGTTTAAGTTTAGGAAAAAATTCAGTTTACTTGTATGCAAATCTCCATGTTGTGCTTAAAAGATTGACTTAGGTGAGGGAGTTATGTTTAATTACTACTTACGATGTGTGAGGCACTATGCTAAGAGTTCAGACGCTCTCAATGTTCTCAGCAACTCGTGATGGATGTAGAATCATGCCTAGACAGCAAGTCCAAGCATCGATCTTGCTTTGTCTATAAAAATTCTGACATTTCTATTTCCATTAATTCTAGTCCATGTTCGTGTCTATGTCCTTCTCTGACACCTCCAGTGCTCACGTCACCTGCCTCCACCCCAGGGGGATTTAATTGCATCCTTCAGGCACCAGCTGTACCTACATGTACTTTTGCTTTTGCATGGACATGACTTTAATTATTCATTTATATTGCTCTCTTATTATTGGCTCTCTGAGCTGTTGTGTTTTTCTTTGCATGTCTAGATTTTAGCATCAATCAAGTATTTGACTGAACGTAAAGAGTAATGATGAGCTTTTTAATAAATGACTAAGAGAATGCACAGACAAATCCAGTATTTCCTCTTTTAAGTAAAGGTCCAAGTTAATCAAAGTCCTCTGAGCACGGATTTCAAAGTAGTTACAGACTTGTGAGTGGTAAAAGTCTTTATGTCAGTGAGTGCAGAGCTCCTACTTCCGGGTTTAGTGCTAGATTTCTTGACAATGATCAGGAGGGGAAAATGAAATAAAGTTGGTAGATGTGTACTTTCTTATATTTGTGACTAAATCTAATGTCAATTCATGGTAATATATGAAATTTTTATTGTTTCTTTTCTCTAGTTGAGAATAGATTGTATTTGTAGTTTGCAGACATGAACAAAACTTTATCTAATGAAAAATATGTAGTGTATTAAATTATCCATATTTCTTATTAGAATAGTTATTAGAATATTTTACATAATATAAAATGTATATAATATAATAATTATTAATTATTATTAGGATAGTTTATTATTATAATAGTTTATTCTCTAGTTAGTATGCTCTAATCTTTCCTATTAAACTTTTTGCTGCCAATTTAAAACCTTGAAAATGAATATAATGATGCATCCTATTTTTACTAATTTAATTTGATCATATGATAGAATAATATAGTATTCAATATATGATAAATAATCCATAAATTATGCACAAGGCTGATTGCCTTATAATGTTTTATCTAAAAGTAGGAAAAAATTAGTAAATGGCTAGTTTTCTTTTCTGTTTTTGCTTTTTAAACAAAGGCTAACATTGTTTTGTTTTTTCTACCCAAACATCTGATGTATAGCTCTATTTTATTTCTCATTTCACAAAGATGAATGTTTTGTCCTTATTTTATAATGGGTATAGACATTTAAAGAGTTCCCATTTATGTGTAATTCCATGCAGTCTTGAAAAATGAGTCTCTAAGTTAGAACAATACCTTTTCCTGTTGGCTTCATGGGATGGCAAGTCAGTTCACTCATGTGTCACTGTCATTCCAAAGACATAAAGAAATCCTTTGAAGCTACCATCCCTCCTTCACTTTCACATAACACAGGTTTTAGGACACCCCTGTGAATTTTCAATGGAGAGTGAATATATGAGTTTTCTCCTCCACCTTGAGGTAGATCATCAGGGTAATCTAGTGAATCAGCTGATTGTAGAACATTTTAAAGGAATATTTTTTAATTACTCTCTCCTTTGAACCTGTTTTCAATCGCATTTCAAAATACTGCCGTGTAAAAGAATAATGGAGACAATTTTATAAACATGCCACCAGACTGGTCAAATGTGCCCTTCAGCAATATAAACAGTCTTTTGTTTGCACACAGGACAGTGGTTTGTTCCTTGGCACCCTGATGCCCATAATTTCTAGAGCTCTGTTAGGAAAATTGAAAAGAGTAAGAAAATCTGGGATCTTTGCAGCTCTGTTTCTCCTAGTAAATTTCTCTGATATGTGTGTGTGTATGTGTGTGTGTGTGTGTGTGTGTGTGTGTGTGTGTGTATTCAATTCAGGAAGGCTCTACTAGTAATGTCACTGGGAATACAATGTTTTCACTGGTTTCTTATTGTCGCTCAAATGTGAAACCGTTTGCTTTAGTAATAGCAAGAACCATGTCTTCCTGAATCCCCCTTCTGCTCTAAGATTCTGTGCCCCAGTAAGGACAATACTGCTAATTCAGTCTCTGCCTTGAGTCTTAGTGACCACCCCCGAACATGAAAACATTGCCTGTCTTTCTAGACACAGAGTGTCTCCAGAGAAAAAAGAGCTCTGGATGTCACATTCACCTAGAGCTGGTCATGGATCGAGATCCAAAGAAAAACCAAGTCAGACTAAAATAGGAGAAGAATGAGTGCTGGTGATTTCTCTCTGTCCAGTACTGACATCTGGCTTGCAGTCCCCCTGCGTTTTATTCCTGTTCCATCAATGACATCACTGAGAAACAGGCACTAAGGATTTCCTCTCCCTTCAAAGGCTGGTGCCTGCAGTCAGCTGGAGCTGCACACACGTTCCCTGTCTGGATCTGTGGTTCCGCCAGGTGAGGGAAACCCTCAGATCCAGAGGCAGCCATGCCCTGAGCTACATAGTGTCCAGTTCACAACGTGGCTAACATTGACCCTCTTTTTTGTAGAGGATGGCAAAGGTATTTTATTAGTGGTAATTAGGCGCAGTCTATAAATTCTGCCATATTTGCCAGCTTTCAGGCGCTTTTGCAACTCCAGCAGCCCACTGAGAGAAGAAGCAGGTAATTATGCAGAGATAATGCATTTGCAGCAGAACCTTGTCACCATAGAATGGTCCCCTACTGATAGATAAATGTAGAGGCAAAGGCAACGTACTTATTTTTTAAAGCCAGAGCCATCTTTTGGGTGACACAATTGCAGCTTTTGTAATTACCTATCCTGTTTTAACAAATGGAAGGTTGTAGATTTAATCATCATGCCTGATGGAGGACTGGTGTCTCCCAGAGACGGGAGTGAGGGCGGCGGCAGCAGCTTGCTGTGTGCAGACCTATTAGTAAACACTTGCACCGACCTGAGCCATTCCGAAGGGCTTTCTTTCCAATGGGTAGATCTTTGATTATACATCTGCTCAAATCCTAAATTACATTCCTGCCAGTGAGGACGCACTGTGTCTTTGCTTGTCAGTGAAAAGTCATCTGGCCAGTTATTATAATCTGGCACTTTTATTTTATTCCAGGGGTGGAGATTGCTTCATCTGTAGATTGAGGGTTGCATGGAGTGACTAGATCGATTTAAATGACTCTGGTCCGCCAGAGTTCCCTGTGGACATCTCTGTATTGTACCCAACAATAGCAATAGGTCACTTATATAAGCGCTGTGTGTGAAGCACCCTTCTAAAATCTTCATACAAAATTCGTATTCCAGCTATCGTATCATAAAAACCGAGTGCCAGATATTCTGATTTGACCCAGGAAGAACTCAGAGGATTAACTTAGATAAGCTCTTAGAGCTGAGAATGTGTGGACAGTTGCTTCTGTTGAGTGGTATTACTTCTGTCTTCCTCACTGTGTATCACAGTTACTGTAAGTGGTAGGGCATCACATCCCCTGTGAGCGGATATAAACTTCAGCCTGTCCAACACCATCTCTGGTGACTGTACCCTCTCCCATGGTGTAGCATGAATGCCAGTGATCTTATGTGCCAGATCTGCCAACATATTTTACTTCCAAGGGATTTCAGTACCTGGGAAGTTGGGAGTGACTTCTTCCCGAAGTTTGGTATTTTACAGCATTGAAAAGGTTGAGACTTTTCTCTTAGCCTGAAGGAGAACACAATACATCTACTTTCTAAGACAAAAGGCAAGAGAGTGCTCTGGAAATAGCTCCAGGGAATTCTTTGGGGTGGGGGGTGGGGGTGGAGGTATGGCCACACTCAGCAGTGTTCCGGGCTTACTGTTGGCTCTGCATTGAGGGGTCATCCATGGCAGGGCTGGGGGGACCATATGAGGTGCTGGGGATGTTTGGTCATAGTGCAAGGCCAGCACCCTGTACTAGCCACCCTGTACTAGCACACTGTACTTGCCACCACCCCCTACCCGCACACCAGTAGCTCTAGAAAATTCTAAAAGAAAGTCATGATGTTAAATCAGAGAGTTTGAGGTACTCAAGTTGATTTTAAAAAGAAAAATTATTTCTTCTCATGGCACCACACAAAATATTTGCCAGAGAGGAAGGTTGGTATCTAAACATTGGGCAAACTAAATTTAGAAAAGGTGATATTTCCTTTTTTATTTGGATAGACCACCTTCATTATTGGGAGATGAGAAATTACAGACCTGGCATGGTTCTGATGCAAACAATAACATAGTTTGGGAGAGGTCACTCAAAGGGTTGGGTACATGCTTTGCTGGCAGTTGCCCAGGTTTGAACCTGGACACTATGTGGTGTGTGTGACCCCCCATATCCACCACCCCACTATGATATCTCTGAACATGGTCCCCAAGTATTCTGCCCGCACGGCAGAGCCTGGCAAGCTCCCCGTGGCATATTCGATATGCCAAAAAGAGTAACAACAAGTCTCACAATGGAGAGTTACTGGTGCCCGCTGGAGCAAATCGATGAGCAATGGGATGACAGTGCTACAGTGCATGATCCCCAAACTGAAAAAAAAAATAAAGACAAAAAATTACAGTTTTGTGGCACATTGCAAACACAGGACGTTAACTTATAAATTTTTAAAATAAAGAATACTTAAAAATAAAATAAGTGAAATACTACTTTTTCCCAAATAGGCAACTTGTCTTATAAGAAAGCTTTATGGTTGCTGAATAAATTTTATTTTGTTTTCTTTTTTTTTGTTTGTTTCTGGATTGCACCTGGTGATGCTCAACTATTACTCCTGGCTCTGTGTTCAAGTATCATGCCTGGTAGTCTTAACCATATAGGATGCTGAGGATAGAACCTGGGTGGGTCATGTACAAGGCAAGCATCCTACCCACTGTAATATAGCCTCACACTGAGAAATATATATATATATACACACATATATATGTGTGTGTATTTACATATGTGCATGTATATGTATTTACATATATATTTTGAGGGGTAGAGGAATATTGGGTTACAACTAGTTGTGTTCAGGGCTTAGTCCCGGCTTTCCTGGGGCTCCAACCCAGGTGGGTAGAATGCAGGACAAGCACCCTGCCCTCTGTACTGTCACTCTGGTCCCTGATTGCTGTATGATTGATGATGATACTTTGATCAGTAACTTTGAAATGCACTACCCACTGCAGGAAACTTAGTTGTGTCTATGCTTGCAAGCAATTTAGGGGGTTTTTTTTGAGGTGGTGGCCATGATAGTGTTTTGCAGATACAATGACTTTTTTATGATTTGTTGCTTTATACAGTTATTTTAAGTACAATTGAAAGATTTAAATGAAATGAAAATAAAACCTCACACATTCATATGAAAGTTAGTGATTTGGATTCAGAAAATAATGTAATCAGTAGGGTTTTTTTAGGTATTTTTTTCTCTATTGATGTTAATTTACCTATTCATGGGCAAAGAAAATCATTTTTGTTAAGAAAGCATTTTAAGATTCTTCCCAACTTCAGAAAAATTATCAAAACTATAGTGTTACATAAATTCCTGAAGAGTCTCTAGACAAGATATGGGTTGAAGTTCATGTTCAGCCCTTTTAAGGCTGGATGCATTTGTAGAGGTCAATTTACTTTATTGAACCTCTTCTATTATGTCTGCAAATGTCGATAAAGCTCTTGTTAGATTTTAATGAGGATTAAAGTATGGAATTTACTGTTTTACTGTAAAGTTTTATAGGTTATTTACATGTTTGCACTGCTTTACAACACATAGTCTGAGTTGTGGGAGTTTGCGTATGTATACATACATACATACACATTTCTATCTAGAAAGAGAGAAGAGAGAGAGAAATAGACTCTCAAGCCAATGGAATAGAATTGAGAATCCAAAATAGATTTTCACATTCCTTTCCTAGGCATATGAACAATTTTACTTCATGTTTTATTCATGATGTCCTGTATAGAACACATTTTTATAGGTTTTCATCTCAAGTAACTTATTTTTCCTAATGGTTACCTTCTCTTACGTTCATACTTTAAAAGTTTTACAGGTCACTCATCACTGGGAATCCTGCACCTTATGTTTTGTGTAATTTTTGTATTCCATAACGGTCTACTATGAGGGCCCCATGTCCTTGGGACAAGCATTTCCTTTTCTTCTTTGCCTCTCTCTCTCTCTCTCACTCTCTCGCTCTCTCACTCTTGCTCTTCCCCATAAGTCACATTCTCCTTGGAATTAATATCAAATCTTAACAAAACTTAAAAAAAACTTGATCAAAGTAAGTTTTTCCCATTTAAGTTTTCAGATCAATTTTTTACATTGGTCTGTTATGAAAATTCATCACCATTTAATTTTCTTATATTTATTCACTAAAGGACTGGAGCGATAGCATAGCAGGTAGGGCGTTTGCTTTGCATCTGGCCAACCTGGGTTCAATTCCTCCGTCCTCTCAGAGAGCCCTGCAAGCTATCTAGAGTATCCTGCCCACACAGCAGAGCCTGGCAAGCTCCCCGTGGCATATTCAATATGCCAAAAACAGCAACAACAAGTCTCACAATGAAGATGTTACTGGTGCCCGCTTGAGCAAATCAATGAACAATGGAATAACAATACTACAGTGCTAAATATGACCTTTTGAAGTGTCTACATTTATTTCTTATATGTAAATTTTAGTTCTGTATTATATGAATCTTAAACTTGATCTTTCTATTGAACATGGTGGGTTTAGCTTCATACTATGATATGTTACAAGACATATTAACTAGTGATTCCTTTAATATGTCTTCTCATACTGTCACTGTCACTGTCATCCCGTTGCTCATCAATTTGCTTGAGCGGGCACCAATAGCATATCCATTGTGAGACTTGTTGTTACCGTTGTTGGCATATCGAATACTCCACAGGTAGCTTGCCAGGCTCTGCTGTGTGGGCGAGATACTCTCCGTAGCTTGCCAGGCTTTTCGAGAGGGATGGATGAATCAAACCCAGGTCGGCTTCATGCAAGGCAAATACCCTACTCCACTGTGCTATCACTCCAGCCCCTTCTCATACTATTTGTGCTTATCTTCCTAAAGAATATCCAGGGTTTTTCAACCTAGAATTATCTTTGCAATCAGGTATTCCCTCTGATATTTTTGAAAATATTGTCATATTTGTATGCCAGATCATGGGCTAGAGCAGCCCCTTGTATATATTGCTTTTTATTGTTTCCTTAGAATTTAATTTCACAAACTCCCTTTACTCTTCACTCTTCCTCTCCCACTCTTTCATCCTAGCTAATTCTTTTATTACTTAAGATGAAACCATATATTTTTATTGCAATCAATAGACCAAACAAAGCTTTGGTACTACAAAGATTTTAGAAGCATGCATTCTCTTGATTTGTGTTCTTTTGAATCTGTCCTGTGCGCTTTCTTTTTTTCTGCAGCTGCTCTTCTCCTCCAACTAGGGAAGACCTGTGTTGATTACTTTGTCCATTTTTTTGAAGAATTAGATGCCATAAATTGATTAGAGACACTGATGCATCCTGCAATAAGAAAAACTTTAGGTCTAATCCAGGTTTTCCTAATTGATTCTTCAACTTTCTTTCCATGTCACAGAGCCTGTTTCATCAAATTGATCTGACCAGAAGTGGTTAAAAGTATGTCATTTTGCAATGCGTGAATTTAATGGGAAATTCCCTGACCACTATTATATTTGCCAGAGCTCCTTTTCTGCTTGATGCTGTCTTATCATAGGTTTACATTTAAATTTTCTTTGCACATGAAATAATTACGCAGTTTTCCAATATTTTACCTTGTTATATAAAAATAATATAGAGTGGCATATATACTTTATAATTCTGTAAATGAGTAGGAAATCATTTAGTGGGTTTTACAGACACTTTTATCAGATACACCCACAGAGAAACTGCAGGTGAAAATTGCAAACATTGGGGCTGGAGCAATAGCACAGCCGGTAGGGCGTTTGCCTTGCACTCGGCCGACCCGATTCGATTCCCAGCATCCCATATGGTCCCCTGAGCACTGCCAGGGATAATTCCTGAGTGCAGAGCCAGGATTAACCGCTGTGCATTGCCAGGTGTGACCCAAAAAGCAAAAAAAAAAAAAAGAAAATTGCAAACATTTATTACATGTATGTCTTACTATCATAGATCACATTGAACTGTGAAAAAGTGCTAAAAGATGTCAAAGTAACTCATTACCGAATGTGAACTCATATTTTTGCCCAATTCGCTAATTGAAAAACTCTGTGTGTGTGGGTGGGAGCACTGCAAAGCATCAATGATTTAGCTGTCGTATCCCCCGAAATATGCTGTTTTATTCAATAAAAGTAGAGAATATAAAAATACATAGAAATAAGGAGATTATCTACTGGAATACCAAATCAGCAAGGCAGGCCAATGACAACAGTAAACTTTTCTAATAATGCTGCAACAAAGGATAAATGTATTGAAAAGAATGAATGGAGCTCTGCCACACACCAGACGTTCATGAAAATCTTTCCAACATGAAGGCTAATGCAACAGAGTACCTAGAAGACACAGAAGGTAATATTTTTGTGTGTAGTTTAGGCTGATATTTCTCAGGGGAAACAGAAAATACAAGCCATAAAATAAATATCGACAAACCAAACTACTTCAGAATAAAAACAAGTCTAGTTCTCACTAGACTAGACACTATTAATAAAATGAAACAGTAAGTTTCACATCTGATAAAATATGGTCAATGCCTGTAGCTGACAAGACCTTGTGTCTAAAATAGTGAAAAGCATCTTTTATGATGCAATAACAAAAATAAAACTACCCTATTACATAAGTAAAAGACTGAATCCAACTTTGGTAGAAAAGTCATAGTTGGCATAATCAGTAAAAGAAATAAATGCTTCATCAAATCAACCCTGCACACCAGTGAAATGGAGAGAAGGAAAGAAAAGAGAAATGTTAGATGTTGAAGGGAATGTGAAGCCCAGACCTTTCATACACGACTGTTGGGAGTATAATACGGAATATCTGTTCTAGGGAAAAGTATTCTTGGTTCTATGGATGACCCAGTGATGTCACAGGGGTGTTGATTAAGAGAAATGTCAGCCCAAAAATGCTTCTGGGTAAATGCATAGTGGAATCTCATAAAATGGAATATTGCTCAGCAATAAAAAATGTAAGACAGGGCTCTAGAGACAGCTCAGCAGGCTGGAGCACATGCTTTGCATGCCTGATGTCCAGGTTTCATCCCCAGAACTACCTGGGGTGCCCTGGGCAGCACAGGCATGAACCACCTCTGAGCACCAAGATAGGAGTAACCCTGAGCACTGCTGGGTGTGACCCCAAAACTCAAAAATATAAGAATCAATGGTTCAAACTTCCATAGAATTTACAGTAATAAGAATTTAATTATGCTTTAATTATGTCACTGGAGCGATAGAACAGCAGATAGGATGTTGCCTTGAATGCTGCTGACCCGGGTTCAATTCCTCCATCCCTCTCAGAGAGCCCGGCAAGCTACCAAGAGTATCCCACCCACACAGCAGAGCCTGGCAAGCTACCCATGGCATATTCAATATGCCAAAAAACAGTAACAATCTCACAATGGAGAGACTGGTGCCCGCTCGAGCAAATCGATAAACAACAGGACAGGACGACAGTGCAGACAGTTGTACAAATGAAAAAAAATAGTTTCAGACAGCAGCTATGTCATTTTCTTTCTTTACCTGAATTCTTATCAAGTTTTTATTTTTTGTAAATAAGATTGCTGTTCTAAAACATCAGTTTGGAAGAGGGCGACTTTTACATCCCAGACTAATTTCACCTGGCAATACATTTTAATAACTGCTAATGACAAAGCAGTAATTGTCAACCCTAAATGTGCATCAAAGTCCCCTAAAAACTCCCTGGGATTTGGTGTCAATCAGGTCTGGGGTGGAGCATGAAGGTTTTCATTTCTAAGAAGTTTTCATGTGTTGCCATAACCGTGGGTTAAGGAAGGAAGAAGCATTGAGGCTTTCTTGGTAAAGATGAAAGAACACAGAAAAATCGTTCCTTTTAATTTGTATTTCAAAGAGAAAGTGACATCAATATGCTGCACCTCCTGCTGCGTCCTGCCCTGGGAGCTAAGTCTCACTTGTCTGGCTGTGGTGAGTTCTGACCAGAGGGCACATTCCAAATAAATGCATTGACTTTTGCTGATAATGTGCTTCCCTCATATTTGTTCAACTTGAGGAGGGATGATCATAAAATGATATTAAGTCATGCCTTTGCTTTGGCTTTCGAAGGGGTTGCATGGCGTGTTTGAGCTCTTACTGTGCTCAACTCTTGCTTCAGTGAATATTACCATTGCACTGATGCAATGTCCAAGGTGAAATGCTGGGGAGGAGATTTACTTCTCCACCCCAGGGCAGGTTTAGTTACCTGAGTTGTCTTGGCCGATGAAGCATGAGTGGAACAGACAGTTCTGATAGAAGCAATAGACTCATCTGGCTGTTTTACCATTCCTTTATTTTCTTTCCGCTGGTAAAATAAAATGTCACAGATAAGCAACTCTTTCTTAAACAAAATGAGAGAAAAATAGACTTGCAGACAACATGAAACATGAATAGAAAACAAAAACTTATATTTGTATGTCAGAGAAATTCAGAGATTGCTATTATAGAAAAGTGTAGAGAAAATTGGAAAATACTTTCTACTTATCGCTTTTTTGGCTGGTTATGTGTATTATTTTATATATCATTATTACAATAATAACCTCACAAAGTTTGTTACAAAGAGTAGCCCACAAAGAAATGGCAAGATATTTCTTTCATATACTATTTCCATAGTATATGAAGAAATAAAACAAAAATAATGAGCGATAATTAAGTACTATTATATATATAATAGTATTAAGTATTGCATAAATGTCAAGTATATATAATAGTACTTAATTAAATACTGTAGTATTATATATATTAGTACTTGATTATTGTTCATTATTTTATGAATTATAGATATGTTATCTTATATATATGAGTTCATATATGTATAAACAGCAAACTTTATTAAGAAATTTGTTTCTTTAGGGGTCAGAGTGATAGTACAGAGGGTAGGGCATTTGCGTTGCATGCGGTCAACTTGGGTTCCATCCCCAGGATTCCATATCATCTGCCAAGAACTTCCAAGAGTAATTCCTGAGTGATGTTCCTGGAGTATCCTGACAGTGTTGCCAGGGTATGACCCCAAAACCAAAAAAAAAAAAAAGAGGAAAAATTTGTTTCTCTGGCACCAATATTGAAATTAATGGGCAAAGTTAAGACAAATACAGAAAATAACAGAAACTCCATATTCATCAGAATTTATTTTCCCATTCACAGTTGATGAAGGAAGGGCTGGAGCAATACTGAGTAGTTAGGACCCTTGCTTTGCATTCATATGACCCACGTTCCATCCCTGACATTCATTCCAGATGGTCTCATGAGTACCACCATGAGTAATTCTTGAGTACAGAGCCAGGAAAGACTCCTGAGCACCTCTGATATGACCCCCAAACCAAAATTCAAACCAAACCCAAGCAAACAAACAAAAAAATCCATAAAGTTGAGGAGGTATAGCAAAAACTTCCAGTAAAAATATATGCCCTTCAAAAATTTGGGCTCAGAAAGATAATACAGGGGATAAGACACTTGCCCTTCGTGTGGCTTACCCTGGCTTGAAACCCCGTACTCCATACGATTACCAGGACACTGCCAGAGTGATGAAAGAAGACCCTTAAATTTTAGAGATGTTTGTGCTGAGGGAGCTTGTGTTAATGCAGGGACTAGTTTAGTGAATTCCAGGTAGGTGTTTTATTATTATTGGGAAAGGTCACAGAAAACTTGTATGAGGGGAATAAAGACCTGTCGAATAAGATAAGGTTTCTCGATTTCTTTCTTTCATCCCCTAAACAGGTGTCCAGAGGCACCTGCTCCTTTCCAGGTGTGCTGTGTGTATTTTCTGTGGTGTGAGCAGGAAATCAGTCTGCCCTCACGGAGCACTTTCACTCAAGGGCACAAAGCAAACAAAAGGAAAGTTCTTTTGGAAATGGAAAAACTGCAGTGAAGACAATGATGAAAGCAATGAGGAAGGGACATGGCTGTTGATGGAAGCAGGAGGGAATTACAGGGATGAGAGAAGTTGAAGGAGTGAGCAGAGAAGGTCTCATCTCCATGAAGACCAGGTGTTTGAGGTCTTCTGCCTTGTGCCAGCTATTAGGTATGGGCCTGCCATAATCTCCCTGTGGCCAGGGCTTCCTATGACTAGTACAATAGAGAGAACTAGACAGATACATATCCCTTTGAGGATAAGGGATATATGAGGGCATTTCCTTTGTTGGACTCTCTTCAATGATCAGTTTCAGAGACATGTATGCCTTATTTATTTATTTATTTATTTATTTATTTATTTATTTATTTATTTTGTTTTTAGCTTCATGAGCCTGTTTTGGCCGTAAAGCATTTATCGGGACATGTTAAGTTGTACATTATAGTTAAAATGAAGATGGGAGTGTACAGTTATCTGGGAAGTTGAATATAAGCTCTTTTCTTTGGAATATAATTTTGGTTGCACTAAATTGTATATAATGCCTCTACAAAAGAGTTTCTCAACCTTTAGGAGCGCAAAATATTCCGTGCTGCCAAATGTTTAGTCACCAGGATATTCTCCTGCTTAGTTCTCCTTAAAACAATGACAGGAGAAAAAAATAACTTAAAAACCCTCAAACCAAATTATATAAGACACATGTTAAACCAAGGAAAAAAACTAAAATTTGCAAGTATTTCAGTAGAACAATCAGTAGTATTATCTCTGAAATAAATCCTAATTTAGTCAAAAGCAAACTAAGTCACAATAATTTATTCTATGTCATATTAGGTATACATTAAAAAATCAATCTCAAAGTTTTATTAAAGGAAGTATAACTGGGTCATTTGCTTTGCGGGTTGGAAAAATGTGAAATGTGGTCCCATTTCAATGATTGCTGTTGTATAAATAAATTAGTGGTGCCCATCGTGGAAACTGAGAACACATTTCTTAATGCATTCAGGTGAAGATGAAATGCATAGCATTTTGTGGATTTGCTCTTATATCTCTTATAAGTCTGACCTATATCGTAGTGATTATATATTTATAAAGATGAATGGACAGATTAAGTCCTTCCTAATACTTGAAACAAAGTCTGGCTACATTTTCCACTTATATGAGGAAATGAGCACATAAATTCTAGCCTTCCCCATTTATATTCATCATAGCTTAATTTTGCATAGTTTGACCAATTATCAAAAAACTAAAATAAATATTATTTATCTAATCATCATTCCAAAACTCTAGACTACCTCATTGAGGTGAGATATTTTTTCCAGTGACTTCTTAGACATAAGCACACACACATATGTAAGTCGCTAAGAATTAATAATTAACTTTTGATAAAATCCTATTCCCTCACATTAGGTAAAAAAGAGCATATTTTAATACTTTACATTTTATTCTTTTATGTAATTCTTTTGAAAAGAAAGAATATGTTTCATTTCTATTTTGACCTTGATGTTAGCCAAGAGAGTCCTTGTGGTAACTCAGAACCTCTGGATATAGAAAAGTAATTATGGGCAGCAAACACCTTTTGCTCATGCCTTGCTTTTTCGGGAAGAAGGGCTACTTTCTAATTAGTTGTGCCAAGGATCTAATTTGCTGCTGCCAAGTCCACCTGCTCTTCTAATCACCAACATGTTTGTGTCTAGTGGTAACATTACCTTCATTTATTATCATCTAATCTTCAGATTCATTTTCAAGTTGAATGACTCAGAAATTTGAATGGCTGCTGTTCCATCACAGTTCCTGGGAGAAACAAGCAAAATTTTTTTCATGATCTAGATTCTTCATACTCAATTAGAAGCTGATTCAAATATTTATAGATTATAGGCTTCTAACAAGCTGGGTCTCATTCCCCTGACCCTGAAGGAGCCTCCAGTAAGGCATCATCGGAAGGACGAGTAGAGAGAGGCTTCTAAAATTTCAGGGCTTGGACGAATGGAGATGTTACTGAGACCGCTCGAGAAATTTGATAATCAATGGGATGATGATGATGATGATGTTGTTGTTGTTGATGATGATGATGATGAGGTTTATAAATAGAAAACACACACACACATTTGGGCTACACCTGGTGGTGTCCAGGGACTATTCCCAGCTTTGTATTCAGGGTCTGATCCGAATGGTGCTAGAGGGACCAAATATGGTGCTGGGGATATAAAATCTGGGCCTCCTTCACACAAGTCTGTAGTGAGTCTCGTGAACTAGCTCTCTGACCCTAATTTAGTGACAGTTTTAAGTTCTCTGAAACTTAAACATACCTTCCAGTTGTACTTTTTTCAGGTTGAAGAAGTAGAAGCTCTAAGGAACAATTATTTTTCACTTCCATCCTGTAATCAGCTAGTTATAACAATTTTTTAAAAAACATCTGAGTATTCCAGAATCTATGAGCTTTCAGTCTTGGTGTTGCTGTGTTCTGTGTTGGCGAGACATGTCTTAGTATTTGTTTGGATTCACTCTGTGCTTTGCCCTAGTTTATTATATATAAGGGAATTTAATTATTTTACTTATAATACAATGAAATAATCACATCCATCTAACTGAAATTAACTCTTGTGAAATGTGTTTTAAAATCTAGGCATCATGGTTTAAAATATGTTAATGATAGTGTCTTACACATACAATGTTCCAACACCCTCCACCAGAGTGTCCCTCGGGCCTCACCAATCAAACCCCATCCTGCACCAGGTAAGAAGTTCTCTAGATTGGCTCTCAGATTCTGTTGCCTTCAACCATTTTTATTCCTTTTCTCTATATCCCATTCTATGTGAAAGATCATTCCATACGTGTTCTCCTTCTGAAACATGTTACTCCCCATGAGACATTCATTAACGCACCAGCAAATTAAGTAATTTCATGTTGAAATGAACTCTTTACTGAGGCAAAGGTTTAAATCTGAGTCCAGACACTTTAATGGCTATTAGTTATAAAACTTTCTTTTAACGGGCACAAACATTGCATGAGTTGATCAACATAAAAAGCAAACCGAGAAGATGCTTCGGGAGTTTGTAAAGCTTGTCTTGCTAGATCTGAATTTTTAGTACATGTTGCACTTAGGCAAGTGACTCTTAGGTGATGACATTTTCTTTCAAAAACACATGTTTTTAGCCCACTTCGCCGCGCCCGCAGCCCCAGTATGACTGAGGAAGAGGAGGGAGCTGCTTTGGACACCAGCAGCCCGCCAGCAACCTGCAGTATGTGACTTGAGCGTTTCCGCCAGGTCCCCCGTGCGGGGGCCCGGCGTTTCTCTCTTTTTTTTTTTTAATCTCTCTCTCTCTCCTTCAACCTCTCCTGAGCACAGCACAGCCTCCACCCCACTTCTCTGAGCACAAAATGGAGAGACGCACCCAAATACACGGCGCGGCTGGCGGGAGATCGAGGGCAGGGAAGTACCGGTCTCCGCCCACATCGGACACTTAAAGAGAGTGCAGCCACATGGGCTTTCCCACTTCACCTCGTCCGCAGCCCCAGTATGACGGAGGAGGACAAGGGAGCTTTCCCACTTCCGCCCGTGCGGGGGGCCTGGTATTTCTCTAGGTTTTCCCATCTTATGAGCACCATAAAAGGGTAAAAGATTGTAGTGATAGAATTTCAGACAGAATTTTCCCTGGATTTTAGACAGAAACCCAAAACCGCGCGGCCGCTGCTGTGGCCGCGAGACCTAATGTCATCTTAGTATCAGAAATATGTAATGGTTCCTTCTTAATGGGTCGGACTTTTGTGGGAGATCCTAACAAGAATAGTAAGTATTTTGTTGAAATATTGAAGGCAATCAAAGTGGTAGCCATCTCTCTAGACTGAACTAAGCTATATCCCCAAACCGGCTGAGAAGAAATATCCTTCTTTCTCGGGAAGAAACACGGCGTGGTGTCAAACATAGTGTGATGTCCATTAAGCAAACAGACCTGGTGGCGTGGGAATGGGATATAAGGGGAAAAATTATGTACATGGACCAGCGGGACACTGGTGGTATCTCGAGCCGGAGCCGATATCAGCGCAAGACCTTTGGTTCCAGAAACTGCTTGCAGACACTCTACTAGACTATCAACTAAGCCAGAGCCCCACGCCGGCTGATGACGGGAAATAACCATCCTCTTTGGTTTTTTTTCCCTTTGACAGCCATAGACAGCGTGGCGATTACTAAACAGGCGTGAACTCGGTGGCGCGGGGCAAGGGGGAAAAAGAAAAGTTATGTAACAAACAGCGGGACTTAATATCTCTATATTCTTAGCAATGGAGAACTATCAAATGCCTCCTTGGCAATAGGACTGTCTTTTTCTTTTTGGGGGGAAACCCCAGCAACGGTAGTGAGTTGTGTGTTGAAACATGGAATGTAATCGGAAAAAAAAAAAACACATGTTTTTAAGTATAGAAGTTTTCATTTAAGAACACATGTAATGTATAACAGCATATTATACATATGGACTGGAGCAATAGCAGAGCAGGTAGGGAGTATACAGTTATCTGGGAAGTTTAATATAAGCTCTTTAGAATATAATTTCGGTTGCACTAAATTGTACATGGTGCCTCTACAAAAAAAGTTTTTGTAGAGGCACACATTTTACATTTTTCCAACCCTCAAAGCAAATGACCCAATTATACTTCCTTTAATAAAACTTTGAGATTGATTTTTTACTGTATACATAATATGGCATAGAATAAATTATTGTGACTAACGTAGTTTGCTTATGACTAAATTAGGATTTAGTTACCGTTTGTATAGTTAGTTGCCATTTAGTTACCATTTAGTTACCATTTGCCTTGCACACTGCAGACTGGGGTTTGATTCCTCCATCTCTCTGGAGAGACTGTCAAGCTACCGGGAATATCCTGCCCACACAGCAGAGGCTGGCAAGCTACCCACGGCATATTTGATATGCTAAAAACAGTAACAAGTCTCACAATGGAGATGTTACTGGTGCCCACTTGAGCAAATCAATGAACAGGACATCAGTGCTACAGTTAATACATATAAATATGTATAATAAGTGCCTATATGTGTGTATATATATGTATACGTTCGCTTTGATATCAACTTAATGATAAAGGAAACATGTGAGTTTTCAAATGAAAAACATGGGGGAGCACGAAGGACGAAAGCATTTGATGGCGAGAACTTCCCCTGACTAGCCCACAGTGATGGACCCAGGGAACAGAGAAACAGGGCCTGGGCCCCAGACTGGTTGGTAGTGAGTTTATTTCTCTCTCCTCCCCAGCGTAGTCCAATCTCTCCCCTCACAACACAATCATAGTCGTAGTTTTGGTCGTGGTCCCAAGTCATCATAGTTCCATCACCCTAGTCTCCTTGTAGACCTCAAAGTCCTCTACTTCTTCCTCATCTTCTAGTCTCCTCTTTCCCCTTATACCATAGTTGTACAGAAATCATGAAGGGTGGGGGCACATATAGGTGGGGTTGAACATTGTCATAACAATAAACAGAGGTAAAGCCACTCCTTCAGGGGAAGTTCTAAGAGATGAACTCAATGACAAAATCTCGTGTCAGGGTTCAGCACTTCAGATTACTAGGAGATTCGCTCAAGGGCGAGATTCCATCCAGTGTGTACTGCTTTATTCTTTCCTCAGCTAGTAATCCATTTAAACAATCATAGTAAATTTGCTGCTTGTAATATTTCTAGTCATTTTGTATGAACACAGTAAGAGACATATTAAACTTAAAGGTTGGCTTTTTATATATACTTCTTGCTATATATCCCCAACTACAGGCCTCAGGCCAGGTTGCTCTTTCCTAACCCCAGCAAGGTCCTTATTCAGTTGCCTCTTTTTGGGTCATGACAGAGTTTGTTTCATGACTGTGCTCTTAATTTATTTTACTTCTTATGGAGTTTTGGCTGTCTCTCCTAGAAGCCAGGGTAGCTTATGGCTTGCCCTGATACATCCAAGTCCCTCGGTGGGATGCACCTTTTGGGGTATTAGGAAGTAAGGGAAACTGAGGCTGAAGTCAGGTAAATATGATGGATGCCCAGGAGTAAATATTATTTGGATCAATTGACTCCCAGTTACAAAAGCATAACATCAACTGTCTTCCTGTGTCTATACCGAAAGACCATTGCTAAATCATACAAGTGACATTAAAGGAAGAGAAAAGCAATATAGGATTATTAGTGCTTGATGGAATTGGGTGTGCCTCAGGGGCACTGTTGTGGGAGTAACTCAATAAACCAAAGCTTCCTGCAGGAGGATAATAGACAACACAATGTTATCCAACATCTTCCCTTTTCTGTTTGCAAAACACACACAAAATGAAATTTCAACCCACCCCTGAACCCAGAGCAGTGTTTGTAATAAAATGCCCGATCATTACTCAACATCATGGTTGACAGTAGCCTGCACTGTCCAGAGGTGGTGAAATCATTTTGCCACATTTTAATGAGATGATGCATCTCGATGAGGTTTGAGGAGCTGTTCCTGCAACAAGAGCGGTGGTGATCATAGCAATGAGTCTCTGGAGAGGTTCAACCAGAAGTCTAACAAATTTGGGGGGATGACAAAGCAGTCTCGGAAGGGAGCTAAAGAACCTTTTCCACAGGTCCTCTGATGCTGGCTGACTTCTTCTCTGATTTTCTTGTAACTTCCAGCTGAAATTCGTTTAGTGGGCTGGAGTTTGGAAAGTTGAGGAGTCTCTGGTGATCTGAGGGTCATCAAGTCAGCTGGATAAATCCGATTCCTGACAAGATGTAACGGAACCCAAAGTTTCTTTGTGTGGTTGTCATCTGTTGGAACAAAAGCATAGACTTTTCCTCCTACAAGGAAACTCTCCAATACATTCAAGTGAGGAAATACCTTGTCTTTGTTTTTTTTCAACATTCTCCATGTCCACTGAACGTGGAGAGGTGGGCGTAAAGCTACAGTGTCTCCTAATAAAAAGGGGTGGCCTCAGGATTAGGGGGGATAGTGGGAGGTGGAATGGGAATTCTAAATCTGCTTGACATTGTTCAAGTAAATCTCGTCTGCATAAATTCAGAGGTACGGGTGCTACGTAGATCAGGAAAGTGTCTGTAACGCCCTCGGGGCCAATACATTCTAACCGTCTGGCACCCTGGCGGACAGAGAAGAAGGCATCATGCCTACTCTATGCAGACTGTAGGGTATTGCCTGCATGGCCCAGTTACGGGGCCAATATTGGGTAGAGATGATAGAGATGTCAGCCCCCGAGTCAGTCATTCCCTTAAATTTCTTTCCATGGACCTCATGAGTTTCAAGTAGGCAGTTGTCCTCCCTAAGAGCAACAACATGGACGATCAAAGGGTTAGTGCTACCAAAGCCTCCCATCCTGGGGAGAGTGGACTGACCGGGCACAACAAAAGGAAGTAAGAGAAGCTGAGCATTTCACGCTCCCTTATCAGATGTCCAAACAGTTGGCACTGCAGTAATAATTACTATCACCAGTATAATCAGAATCAATGACCCCAGTATGAACAGTAATTCCCTTAATAGTCAAACTGCTTCTCCCTAAGAGTAGGCCTACAGTGCCCCATGGAATTGGTCCCTTTACACCAGAATTTAATGTGTAGGGACACTGGGCTGGGGTTAGAGTAACTGTATCAGGGCAGGAAATATCCAAGGAGGCATTCCCTGCTATGGCGGGCTTCAGTGAATCTACTGACTGGAGCTCTGGGACTCCACAACCACATTGGGAAGAGGGGCTGCAGTCCGGAATGTCCCCTGTTTAACAGGGCCTGAGGCTGGCCCCCTTGCTGGTCCTGCGAGATAGGGTTACATAGCATCAGATCTGGCATGGCAGTCCTTGGCCCAGTGGTTTCCTTTCTTATACCGGGAAAGGGGCCAGGGAGGTGCTTTTCTCTTATACTGCGGAAGGGGCAAGGTCGTGCTTTCAAAGAAGCAGGAGGTTCCTTACAATCCTTTCGAAAATGAGCTGATTTCCCACAGTTGAAGGATCTATTCTGAGCTTATCTCTGTACTGCATAGGCCTCAATGTCATTCATCTGCTCCTGATGTTTAACAGAACCAACATTACGACATGCTTTCATGTACCCCATTATGTCCTCCTTTTCCATCATGGGGTGCAGAATGGCCTGGGAATCCTCATTAGCATTCCCAAAAGCCAATTGTTGCTACAGGTTTTGCTGAGTCACTTTACACCTAACCTGCCTCTCAATTGCATCCATCAACCTCCCTATAAAGTCTGCATATGGTTCCGAGCCCCCCTGAACAATCTTTGTATAGCTTCCCTTAAATTCGGCATCTGCTCCAATCTTCTCTCAAGCCCACAAGGCTGCCTCATGCACAAGAGCAAAAACAGCACTAGGCAAGGTGACTTGCCTTTTTGGGACAGACCATTTCCCTTTGCCTATTAGCATCTCACAAGTCAATTGAATCCCTGACAACTTTCATCCAGAATGACTTAAGTCGTGAAGTTTTGCCCTGGTCTCATCACTGAGCCACATCCTCCACTGCATATACTGAGAAGGGTTTACACTATGGATTCTTGGGGTACCCAATAGGTTCTTCTACTCCATCTTATAAGACAGTCCTTACACTATGGAGCTGTGGGTCCATACGCAGCACAGGCCTTTTTTAAATGGCTGAGTGAATCCATCCTTAACCCTTGGTAAGATAGAGGTTGCTTCTCCTCCGGCTGGGCTGGGTGATGGGGAGCTGGTCCCAGGCATCCTGGAGTGCGTGTGGCTGAGAAGTGAGAAGCCTTCTCTACCGAGCCACTCTTGGACTCAGAACCCGAAGAAGTGACAGCAGGCTCATCATCTGCATCACTTTCATCTGATGCACTGGAAGTGGAGCTATATGGAAGACATGAGGGTCGTTCTGGTGGGAACATTAATTCACCAGCATCAGAAATATTTTTACTTTGAGAGTGTGTTTCTACTGGAAACACATAGTGTCTCTTTTGGGACTTGGGCAAGGGAGGAGTTGAGGGCATCTCATCCCTAGTACCCTCCTCCTGAGCTGTACTTCTCCAAAGCTGGAGAATAGAATTAACAATCTCCCATGTAACCCAAAATTCCATGGGGATCTTAGTCCCCTCCTTAGATGCCATATAGGCACTTTTCTTAAATTCTTTCTGAATCTTGGTCTCTAGAGTCCCTTCATCCAGGAACCATGGGTTTATTTCATAATCTACTTTAAAGCAGGCCGAGAGTTGGTCTCTGGAAACGGAGTCTTTGGGGTCCCCTGTTTCATGGGAGAAATACTAAATCAAATCCATAAGTGAGTTGACCTCTTCAATCTGGCTTGAGAGACACTGGAAGAGCCCAGGAAGGCTCAGAATATGTCCCATTTTAGTGGGAGGTACAGCTAAGATTCTAACTCCCAGCACCCTAAAAGATAATACTACCCCACTCTCCTCTGAATAGGAGGATACAGCTAGGACTTAGTTCCCAGTAACCCGAAAATTTATTCTCTATAAGTGGGGGTTGACTGACAGTCTATACCTTTAGATGCCTAGTGGGTGGTTCTGGCCCAGGCTCGGGGCGCCAGCTTTGAGTTTCAAAAGAAAGGTGGGGCAGCTCTTAGCTACGGAACACTTGAGTTCTCCTGAGCCACCATCCCTTTCTTTTGAAATTCACTGTATCACTGTATCACTGTTATCCTGTTGTTCATTGATTTGCTCTGGAGGACACCAGTAATGTTTCCATTCATTTTAGCCCTGAGATTTTAGCAGCCTCTCTTTATTCATCTTTCGCAATGGTGCCACATTGGAGACTCTTTCAGGGTCAAGGGAATGAGACCCAGCATTGTTACTATTTTTGCCATACCAAATATGCCACGGAGAACTTGCCAGGCTCTGCCATGTGGGCATGATGCTCTCAGTATTTTGCCAGGTTCTCCGAGAAGGAGACCTAGATGATAAGAGGTTGCATGGCTTCAAATGTGGCCACACACTTCCGGGAGCTTTGTTTTATAGTCTCTGGATCTTGGGCATTGATGAGATTACATGGTGTCAGGGAGGGGCAGTTTGTGGGTGTGGCTGCCTAGTTACTGGAAAATGGAGGATCTGGGTTTTTGAAAACTAGGATTTTGAAACTCATGAAAATAAATTAAAATAATCGGAATAGTAATTTAATTTTATATTTACATTTTAAATATATTTTATATTGTTTTAACATGAAGCCACTGATGTTCATTATGATATATGAAACATTTCCTTTACTCTAGGTTTATATGGGAATCATGTACGCTGTTACAATGTAAGGTTGGAAATTCAATGAAAAAATACAGAGGAAAGGATTTTTACCTATCATTATGTATGATTTCAGGGCTATTTGAGAAATTCTGATGAAAACATACTGCCTTCATTGAAACTCCCCTTCCTCAAAGAAAGTCAGTAGTGTTGTTTAGTAGTGATTTGGTAGGAAGAAAATGTAATTTATGTAACATAAAAGCAAAAACATCATATTTGCAATTGTAATAGAAGTGTGCATATGACAGGTTACGGCTGCCTTTGAGGGACATAATAAAGTTCAAACTAGGAGGATCTTCTATCATGTACCATGCTATTAATGTAAAAATTCAATAAATTGGCAGGTGTTTTAGCATGCATTCAACTTTCAATATCTGTTTATCTTCTTTCTCAAAAGTCATCATTCAATGTGCAGGGAGTAATTACTAGGAAATGCAATTATTAGGGAGTAACGATTAGCGAGACAGAAGTAAAAATCTTGCAGTAATTTATTTTGAATTAAAAATAATTTTGTCTTTCAACAATATATCTTGATTTGAATGCTCTGTTTAATGGATTGGGTTTATTACTTAGTTTTGAAATATTAAAATTATTAAGAGGCTAGGGAAAAAGAATGGCAGTAGAAGCAATTCCAGTTCTATATGCAAATGATAATATGGTTTACAGCAGATGTTTTTTATCCCACAAGTCTAGTTCCTGTATTCATTTGTGACTTTTGGGGCCTCATACCAAAACACATCTTTTTTTCCTCAAGTCCATAATTACAATACCTGTTTACATGTGGGAAATAGTATGGTACGTATTCTACCTTAAATACAGCATCTGCGGCACTATTCACCATAGTCAGAATCTGGAAGCAACCTGTGTGCCCAAGACCAGATGAATGGATAAAGAAACTATAGCACATCTACACAATGGAATACTATGCAGATGTCAGGAAAATGAAGTCACGAAATTTGCCTATAAATGGATGGACACAAAGACTATCATGCTGAGTGAAATGAGTCAGAAGGAGAAGGACAGATACAAAATGACTGCATTCTTTTGTGTTATATAAAAATATATAATAGAAGGCAATTATCCATGGTCATGGAAAACAAGGATTAGGAGGTCTGGTCAGTGGTTGGAACTAACTACAAATGTGTATGAGGCTGAGGGTAGGTAAGATAGAGGAGGGACAGTATGGCAATAATACCTGGGAATGATCAGACTGGACAAGATCTCTGAGGGTGAAAAGTAGGAAAAGGGATATTCTTGATAACCTTTCAGTATCAATATTGAAAACCACAGTGCCCAAAAGGAAGGGAGGAGAGGGAGAGGGAGAGGGAGGAAGAGAGAGAGAGAGAAAAAGAGAAAGAGAGAGAAAGAGAAGGAGGGAGGGAGAGAGAGAGGAAGAGAGAGAGAAAAAGAAAGAAGAAAAGCTCCTGCCATAGAGGCAGGCGGGGGCTTGAGGTGGGGGTGATGGCAGGAACCCTGGGGCACTGGTGCTGGGAAATATGCACAGGTGGAGGGGTGGGCATTGGAAATATATCTGACTGAAATCCAATCATGAACAGTCTTGTAAGGATATATCTCAAAGGGATTCAATAAAAAAGTTTAGCAACAACAATAACAACAAAATAAATACAGCATCTGGAAATGAAAATGTTATAAAAAAATTCTCAACATGCATACATTTCATACATTCATTTTCTATTATACTTTAGCTCACTACCAATGTTCTCTGAAGGCAGAATTTTGTTCTGAGATTCATGGATTAAAATTCTTTGAACATATGATTTTTGAAACTCTGATCAAGGCTTCGAAGAAGTAAAAATGCACACGTATGATTGTTACTGGAAGTTGGATAAATCCTCTTCAAGTTATTTCTATGAAATATGACCACGTCACTTATTTGAAGTATAGTCTATGGATGCTCCTGAAATTGCTAGCCTTTCAGCTATATTTAAATAGGAATAGAACATGGAATTTATTGGCAGTACAACATTTGCAAAATATTTTAGTATCCTGAGTAGATGCAAGAGGTCAGCTTGGAATTTTAAGTATAAAAAAATGTATCCCTGGATTTTTAATTTTTCTGAAAGCTTGCCTTTATTCTTTGCATCATATCCATTAGTGGTGCACTCCTAATGGCAAGACAGCCCTTCATTGAATTCTTTCTGCTTCTCACAGCATCTTGTTTTTGTTTTTGAAATATTCTCCAGTTGCCTCCTCTCTCAAATACATTAATGCAATTGCGTTTAAACTTCAGATCGTTCAATTATCAGAATAGCCCTATGGAGACAACACATGAAGCAGTGAGTCATTCACCCATTTCCCGTCTTTTGTTTCCTTGTCTGATTGAAGGGTTCAATAAATCGCTTCAGCTCATAATGACTATGAAAGTTAAATACTATTTTTATCCATTCAGCTGGGTTTTAAATACAGCATGTGGACCCATCATTCCGTCATGGGCAGGAGCTCTGGAAATTCTTGACAGCTTATAATCTTCCCTGCTCATATTCACAAGTGAAAATGATTATACTTAAAAGCAGGAACTTTACACCCTGATTTTTGAATCATCTTTCAGGAAGGCACCGCCACCGTGAAAATCAGTGCTCTTTCTCATTTGTGTGAAAGTTCTTTATCTGAGAGAACAAAGCTTTCAGGGTTTTCGGGATTAAACATGCTACCCATTTATAATCATTTAAGAACTGAATTGTATACATTTTAATTATCTGTGATGGCAATTCTGACTCACTGATATGTACATTTTCTTGTATTAAAATTCAGTTATTTGTAAGTCCATTTGGTAGAAAGCCTTATTATTATAATGGCAGAAATATACAGGCTCTTCGCATTATTTCTGTGTTGGCAGAAAAAAATGCAAATTCCTCCTAATCTAATGTAAATAATGCCAAATCCTTTCACGGGTCATTGTTTACTCTGACATATATTTTTAATTTTATTTTTTGTGTGTGGTGGAGGTGTGGGGTAGAAGCTGGGGCCACACCTCGTGTTGCTTAGGGTTTACTCCTTCTGAGCTCAGGGATCACTCTTGATGGTGCTCTGAGGATTGAGGTGCCGCATGCCAGCATGCAAGGCTCGGGCCTTAATGCCTGTTTACTCTGGCCATGAGAACCATTTTTCCATCATATCTTACACTACCTGAAGCCACATTTTTTTGTCTGTGTGTAGTTCATTTTTCTTAGTGGAATAGAGATTGCAACAGTGCACATTTTTCTTATTTACCCTGCGGTTTGACATCCTAGACTAACGTGGTCTATCATTAACTTTAGTCCCAGTCAATAACTGATAACTGTAGTGAATAGTTGATAACTGGCTGCCTGAAAATAGTCATAAGTTTATCTAGTCCGAGTGTACAGTTTGCTGCCGAGTCTTTCCTCAGACATGACACCTATGCATAATTGGTATTCAAATCTCACTCCAAGACCATGGTGCAAATGTTTATGTCAGTTTATTTACTTTGGCCGGTTTCCTATGTTTAATTATTTCTTAGTTACTGTGTGTGTGCATGCGCACATGGATTTTTCTTCTCAAGTAGAATATAAGCATGATAAAGGCAAGAACTTGAAATATATTTATATCACGTCTGGTGTACATTAGTGTCCATATGCAGAAAGGGAATGACTAGTGCATATCTATATGTATGATAATAAATAATGGTTGAATTAGTGAATAAATGATTGTTGAATTTCACATAACTAATCTGGGTTTGATCCCTGGCACCCCATTTAATAATTGTCAGCTAGTACATAACACCTTGTATGTGCCTTTTTAGTGCTCCCTCTGTATTTCTCTATAAATAAATAAATAATTTTATTCATTTTCATTCATAAGTCTTTTAATTTCCTCATCATCAGTCTTTATTTCCTCTCTGGATAACAAGAGGTTCATGGCAGAGCCTGGCCAGCTCCCTGTGGCGTATTCGATATGCCAAAGACAGTAACAATAACAGATCTCATTCCCCGGACCCTGAAAGAGCCTCCAATCATTGGGAAAGATGAGTAAGGAGAGGCTCCTAAAATCTCAGGGCTGGGAGGAATGGAAATGTTATTGACTCCCAACCCCGGCACCACTGCTTGTACCTTCTACCCTTGAGGTCTGTGAGCACTGCGGGCCCAAACCCTGCTGGGCGTGCCCCCGACAATCAAAACAAAAAGAAAATAAAGATGAAATCTTGACTGTAACAACAAGAGAGAACCTGAAGCAAATATGCTAAGCAAAATAAGTAAGAATGAGAAACAACCTATGGCTTCACTCATGTGTGGACCTTAACAAGGAAGATTAGACATTTTATATAATATATTCCACATAATTATAGATTATAATTTATGTGATAATGGAGAGAAGATTTATAAATAGCTTATAGATAATATGAGGCTATAAAATAAATAACCTGCCTTCAATTAAAGTAATTTATAAACAAAAGTGGATAACTGATAACTAAAAAAATACTTAGCTCATAATGAAGCAAGACTAGACACAAGTCTTCAAAACACAATTATAAATTAAGTGATGCATATAATTGTGAAGATAAAACAGAATAAAAACGGAATGAGAAGTACAAAGTGTTGAAAAGAAGGCATTTCTTTCTTTGTTGTTTGTTTTGCTTTTGGGGTCACACCCAGTGATGCTCAGGGGTTACTCCTGGCTCTGCATTCAGAGTGACCATGCTGGGGGGTCATATGGAATGCTGGGAATCGAACCCAGGTCGGCTGTGTGCAAGGCAAACATCCTACCCACTCTGCTATTGCTCCAGCCCCAAGAAGTCATTTCTATCTTGTAAAAATCCCAGAGAGCTTTTCTCTTGTAATGGCAGTAAATGCACATGGGGGCCAGAACAGTTTCCCCTGCACATTCAGACTGGGGCGTCCAGCTGCCTGAAAGGCCTCAGACTTGATCGTATTTCGTTTCTCCTGGGCCCAGCCAGGGCTCCATCGTATCTGTCCTGGGTGCAGATCAAGGTCAGGGCCACTGGGGTTCCGTGTTCAGTGTTTCTGGGATCGCAGTGAGATGTGGAGCAGGTTCTTTCTTCCTGGGGTTGTGTGCCAGTGACGTCTCAACTGGCCCACACCAGTTCAGCTCCATTCCAAACGGGGCTCACCAGTAGCTTTCTGAGCCTCTTGGAAAAATGGCAGATGCGGATTCTGGCTCCCGGGACTCCTTCCCTGGGCTAGGCGAGGCTGTGTGCAGTTCCTGTGCTTTCCAGGTCCCCCTGATAGCTCTTGCTCCCTACCTAATCCCTAGGAGCAGCTGCTGTTTGTCTCTGTATCTGTTTTGTGCAGTCAGAAGGGGGAGACAATATTTACTCTGCATTTCTGCTTGGTTCACAGGCTAGGTCACCCTCAATGTTTAAGGCTTACCTTTCCCTTGTTTTGAGTGCAAAACAGTGACAATTTATGTTTGAGCTACGGGTTAACTCCAAATCTAGAGATTTGGACTAATTCTATTTATTTCTTTATATTTGGAGATTTTATTAACTCCAAATCCAGAGATTTGAATTAATTCTACTTATTTCATTATATTTGGAGCTGAATGATATTCCTGGAGAGAAAAAATTAATTATTAGAAATGGTATCTAATATCTCTGGCAGGTAATGTTAATAGCAAACTATATAGATATACTTGATGTAATATCAAAAATATAAGTAGGATATCCTCGAATTTGTAACTATCCTAGACCCTTAATGATATTACATCAAGAAAACGAAATAAAAGTTTAGATTATACTGAATTTTTTTTTTTTTTTTTTTTTGCATTTTGGGTCACACCCGGCAATGCACAGGGGTTACTCCTGGCTCTGCACTCAGGAATCACTCCTGGTGGTGCTCAGGGGACCATATGGGATGCTGGGAATCGAACCCAGGTCGACCACGTGCAAGGCAAATGCCCTACCCGCTGTGCTATTGCTCCAGCCCCGATTATACTGAAATATTTTAGCAAATTCTTCTAGATACAAATTTGATGATCTCTTTTAGGACTTCAGTAAATATATAAAATCAAAGTCAGCTTTGTATGCATGTGTTCCGTAGTGGGTAAATAAGACTCTGCAGTTATGAAAGACTATTACTATTAATCCTTGTGATAGTTACTAATAATTTTATGATTGAGAAGTTTCTCAATTATAAAAAATTATTTTATAATTAAGAAGTTTCTCAATTTTAAAACAAATATTTTCCACATGCCTTTTCCTCTCCACTCCAAAATTACCCTGTCTCTAATTTTCTGTTTAATAAAAACAATAAAACTCTCTGTGAAATGAGTAATAAGTGTTAATTCACTTTCTTAAATGGATTGACAAAGAAACAAGCTGGATAATATGAAGTGCCTGAAGGAAATATTGAACAGCCCACACAGAAAGGATTTCTAAGTTGTGTGATCCAGTGAGCTTTAGTTTCTGGGACCCAATATGTTGTCACCCCAAAGGTCCTATCTGCTCTAGAGCACATAAACGTGATCACAATGAGAAAACAGAGGAAAATGACAGTTTAGTGAGTACATAAAGAACTGCATTAGCAAGAAAGAGCTTTTGAGTCTGCTTCATTGGCAACCCTTCTCCCAGTCAGAGCTGGCCTGGGCAAATGTTGCAGAGGCCTCAGAAGTTAGCAACGCTTCAGAACCTATTGCAGCAGTCTGAGGTAGTTGTTCTAGGAGAGCGTGGCATTCTCCAATGTCATCAGAGTCCACACTCGCTTTGGGCATGTGGTTTGCAGAGTGGAATCCCTTACTTAGATGTCCCCCAGAAATCTCCAATCATCCAATCGTCCTGCCCCTTTCTGAGGAAGGAAGGAAGGAAGGAAGGAAGGAAGGAAGGAAGGAAGGAAGGAAGGAAGGAAGGAAGGAAGGAAGGAAGGAAGGAAGGAAGGAAGGAAGGAAGGAAGGAAGGAAGGAAGGAAGGAAGGAAGGAAGGAAGGAAGGAAGGAAGTCAAATACCGAGCATGCAAAACCAGTGCTGCTTGTCAACTTACCTTCTTGCCAGGTATTTTCTCGGCAGTAGCTTTGTTATTTTTATCTCATTGGCTAAAATGCTAGCCCTTGGGTAGCCAGATGTGAACCTTGGCATAGGGCTTTTTCTTGTTCAGGCACAAACTTTACTGAAATAATTTTGTCAGTAAGAATCATGGGAATTGTTAGATTGTATAGACCACGAGACCCTGGCAAGCTCCCCGTGGCATATTCTATATGCCAAAAACAGTAAAAAGAATGGGTCTCATTCTCCTGACCCTGAAAGAGCTTCCAATAAGGCACCTTTGGAAAGGATGAGTAAGTAGAGGCTGCTAAAATCTCAGGGCTGGGACGAATGGAAACGTTTCTGGCGCCCGCTCAAGCAAATCGATGAACAACGGGATGGGATGACAGTGATAAAGTGATACAGTGATAGACCATGAAGCATCATTACTTTCTTTAGGCAGAAGAAATAAATATACCAATATCATGGTGCATCACTCACAGAGTCTTTAAAAACCCTTTCTAGTTTGAACCAGGCATGAGCCATGTGAGTAAGCCAGAGAATCTGGGCCCTGAGCCTTAGAGGCACAGATGAGACAGATGAAAAGCACATGAATGAGCTGTTTCATGGCCTCCCCCAGACCCGGGTCCTAGGCCTGACATGTGTGGGAGGGCCACATCCTTTGTAGTGATGACTATGAAGCTACTGTATTTTGGTGAGTATATTTCATAAGCGAATCTTCTATGCCTCATCGTCTATCTGCTGGCTTGATACCTTTAATTAAAAAGTACATGGAAGGGTAGCCTGGTATTTGGTTTTGATGTAAGAGCTTTGCTTTTTCCTCCCCGGGCTTCTCTCCTGCCTGGCTGGGAAGCTGTCTCTCATTTGACTGCAGGAGTAACAGAATGCCACTCTCGGCCTAATGAAAGAAGCTAATAATGATTAATGCTGATGAGTGTGTGCTCAGTGGGAGGAACAGAACTGCTGGATATTGTCCTCCACTGTCTGTGAGATTGATGTGTTTCCACTGGCTGAAAGCCCCACTGCTTATACCTACAACAGTGTGAACCAACAGCGGCGTACGGAGGCTAACGCGCCGTTTATTAAAGGGCGCCGATTTGGTGTGTGTTCTGTCACTGTGCTGAGCTTCCTAGCAAACAAAGCATGGTTATGGAACTTGGCATAATGGCTTCCCCTTATTGGGGTTCGGAATGAAGAATATTGATATGAAAACAACCTACACTTATATGGAAAGTACGTGTTTCCTAAAAAAGAATGGGCATATCATTGAATTCTCCATTGAAGAGTAAATATTTGCATATTTCTCCATACAAATAAGGGTTTTGTTTGTTTGGGGCCCATCCTGCAGCATTGGGTTTTTTTTTTTCAGGGACCTTGTACAAAATTTATATGATAAATTGAGTTTTAGGAGGTCTTCCAAGCAGTACCCAGGGGTTTGTGGCCGCTCATGGTGATACTCTGCCAACTGGGCCTGATGCCTGAAAGCACGGACTCAGCAAGGCAGGAGTGCTGGGGCCCAGTGGTACTGCAGGCTACCTGGGCACTCTGGGTTGCTTAGGAGACCAGACAGTGCCAGGATCAAACGTGGGACTTGCCTGTGCAAGACTTGGCCCCCTGTTCCCTGAGTTCTCTCCCCAGCCTTTTATGAATAGCGAAAGATTCGAGACGAAGAAAGCAAGAAGTGACTGATGGCTGATTAAAGCTTCAGGGAGTCACACGGTGCTTGGGAGACTGAGTTTGGAGGCATGTGAACGATTGATCCAATATTCTCGACACCTTAGTGTCCTTTAGGTGCTGGGAAAATACTGGAGCTTTTTTGATGGCTGTGGTGGGTTTCATTCACATATAAGTGTGAATCTGTACTAATGTTCCATCATGTTCCAAGTAGACAGTAAAGCTCACTTTCAGAAGAAGTTAATAAAGAAATAAACATGCATGCTCACTGGTGACAGAAGTCCAAAAATTCATAAAGAAATATTAAGACAAATGTGATATTGGGAAAAGTAGATGATGGTAGTGATGGATCTGGTGCTAGAGAAGCCTTCCCTGAGTGATCTACAAGTTGAGTCATAGGAAGACTAGGCAGAAACAAAAATCTAGGCAGAGCATGATGGAAGCATTAAGTGCAAAGACCTTGAGTTTGCATGTTAGGACACAAGCAAACCATTCTGCTGAGATTAAATGAATGTGTTATTCTAAATTGCTGAAGGCCACTGGAAGATTTTAAAAGTTGAGATATAATATATATATATATATATTTACTTTGAAAGCACACTGACTTCTATGAGGTATTGTGACTTCTAGAGATGCAAAATTTGTAAAAAAGAGACAAAAACAATGTAACATGGAAGATGATGTACTGTCAATGGGGAGTTGTGAACACGATGTAATTATTCACAATTGGAATTTATTTTGTTCAAATTTTGGGTTTTGATATGAATGAAAGATAGGAATCCAATGCTTTTTTTCTCGTCTGAGTAGTCATATATTTAGAGAGAAGAAGAAGGTTTTGAAATGCGGACATAGCTGGGAAAAATGTTCCTCTTTCGGTCATTTGGAGTTGCTTATATAAAATGAAAGTTAGAAAGTAAAGTCTGGGGGGCCCACCCACCTGCTACCTTCCGCCATGGCCAGGTTCTGCCACTGAACACCTCACTCTCCGGTACCGGGCACTTCTCCCAGCCCCTGGAACAGAGAATCACCCCATCTGGTGTCAGCTCGGTTTTCCAAGGCAGTTGACTTGGTATCTTCAAAACTGAAGAGTGGACAGGGACAATAGTCAAAGCTGTGGGCAAGACTTGGGTCAAAATATTTATAGGTCTGGAGAGACATTCTTCCCAAAATACCAGGAAGAAATGACCAGAAGTTCACAGGAATAACTATATTGCAGCTAGAGCAAGAGGATCTTAAAAAATAATGTGAGAAGAATTTATGCATATAGATTGATTTAGTGATGATAACTGAGTGACATCGATGTCACAAAGGAGCCAAGGGAAAATAGGAACTGGGGCATGAGAAATGGAGCAGAAAATGAGGTGTTTCCAATCAATAATGTATGATCTAGAACAGTGTCATCTCAACCTTTCTTCTGCAGTGGGGCCACTTCTGACTCTTTTTCCTTCCTTGGCCCCTAGACCCAGGCCATAGCTTCTCATTTATGTGATTGTCTCCTGCACCCTACTTGGAATATTCCCCTCGAAATAGTTCAACCCTTTTAACTCCCAGTGAAAGATGCAGAAGAATCAGTTTCCGAAGAAAACTCTTTGGTCAAGAGAGTTTCGAGGAATGATGGGCTTGCTTTAAAGGAAGGGTGGCATGGAGGTGGAGATCTTGGTGAAGAGGGAAACACAAGCTTGGAAGCACCCAGCCTTATGAAATCTCCTTTCACTGCTAGGATGGGGACACACTGATGGCACAGATTGATGTCTGTTTGTCTTTTGTAATTTCTTGAAAGAAAAAAAAAGTTGTTTTAAAAAATAAAAAAAAAGTTGTTAAACATGCATATTTAACTGTAGCAAAAAAAATGAGGTGGTAGAAAAGATAAAATTAGTCAAATTAATGCACTAACAACTTATTCTCAGAAAATGCAAATCCTTGTATCATCATCTTATTATTTCTACAAATGTAACAAGAGTGTCAATAATATAGGGAAACCACAGGAAATGAGAGTAATTTGGTATATGAGGAAAAGAAACATTGTCAATTTCACTTACTTTCCTCTATTTGCTTCTGAATACTTTTATATCTGCAAACTTAGTTTCCTTTCGCTTCTTCTAAAGGTAATTGCTAGATTTTGTCTCCTTACATGCATTTATAATATCCCTTACTTGCTCAAAATTCATTTGTTTCACCATTGTGCAGTCACGTGGTCACAATCCCCTTTGACATGCCAAAGTATTCCTGTACTCATATTAGTACATGAACAGAGAGATTTAATACCGTTCTTCTTGTGGGGGCCATGCTTTTCCAAAGATTGTCATAAATAAGAATTGGTAACACCTGATTTTAGCAGTGGGAAGCCTCAATGTTCAGAGAATCTGGTCTATTTTCATGGAGGAGTTTAAGCCCTACCAAATGAATGGTCTTGTGAATTTCACTTAAAATCCACTTTGTTAAGAACACTTGACACTGCTTTTCTTTCCTTTAAATGATAAACTAACTCTCATTCTTTTTATCCCTCTGCTATCTTATTTATTTATTTATTATTTATTTATGTAATTTTTAATGAGTCACCATGAGACGCAGTTACAGACTTTCATGCTTATGTTTCAGTCACACAATAATTGACTACCTATCCCTCCACTAGTGCCCATTGTCCACCACCAGTGTTCCCAGCATCCCTCTCACCCCCATTCCCTACCCCCACCCCTCACCTTTGTGGCAGGTGATTCCCTTTTACTCTCTCTCCTTTAGGGTGTTGTGGTCTGCAATGCAGGTGTTAAGTGCCCATCATGTCCGTTCTATAGTCTACTTTCAGCACACATCTCCCATCCTGAGTGGGTCCTGCAAGCATCCTTTCCTTGGTGGTCCCTTCTCTATCTGAGCGGCCTTTTCCCCTGGCATATGAGGCCAGCTTCCAAGTCATGGAGCAATCCTGCTGATTCTTATCTCTACTATCCTTGGGTTCTAGTCTCCCATTTTGTTACTTTATATTCCACAAATGCTAACTCTTATTCTTATTGAACACATCCTAAGACTGGTCTAATACTTGGATGACAGGGCCTGGCGAGATAGTACAGGGCCCTGGCATGGACCCTATTCAATCCCAGGCACCACGGGACCTCAAAGAGCATTATGGGTAGGGTCCTGCTGGTCCTTGTTGCCACAAAGCTTGTACAACATCATGTTCCCAGACCCTAACACTGAACTGACAACTGAGTTGGTTGAATTTTTGTGGGAGAGGCACCCTAGTCTCCTGAATACTACTTGGGCACTCTTTGCATAAATTACATATACATATTACAGTTCCAAGGCTACAGAATCTTCTCACCTCTGCTTATTCAGCTTCCTTTTTGCTCATGAGTTGCATTTCAGAATATATATTCAGGTTATACTCTAGTTAGTTGGTTTTTTAAATTTTGTTTTGTGGGAGTAGAGGTTGGGCCACACCCAAAGGGGCTCAGGGAATACTCCTGGAGCTACTGGGAGGACCAAACATGGTGTTGGGGGTGTAACTGGGTTCAGTTGTGTATATAGTCAGCAAATTAACCCTGCACGGTCGCTCTGTCTCCACAAACACTGTTGTTAAAATTGATTCAATTATTTCCCCAGGTTGCCCTTAATGGAAGACTAGCACACATTCAGAAATAAAAGTGGTTTGGGGTCCAGAGAGGTAGTTAAGATGCTTGCTTTGCATGCTGTCAATCCAGTGTCAATCCCCAGCACCCCAGGGGTTCCCCTGAGCCTGAGTAATTTCTGAGTGCAGAGCCAGGAGTAAACTCTGAGCACCGCTGGGTGTGACCTCAAAAACCAAAGGCAAAAAGAGAGAAAAAAAACAAAGAAAGAAAAGTGATTATAATTGGACTGAAATTGATACGGTGCACATTGCATATGAGATTGAATTTGGATATGAATATAATTACTATGTATTTTGTTGTATTAAATCAGTCAATGTTTCAAACTAGTCCAGCATTCAATTTTTAATAGAAGTTGCATAAACATGTGTTACTTTGTTTCTTAGTAACATCATTTATACTACTGTAACTCATTGTTCTAGCCCCTTCTCCAGTAAGTGTGTAGTCTGAGGCTTTTATGATGTTTTACCCCTAAAAAATACTCTACTTACCTATCTTCTCCCTTGTTGATCATACAGAAATATTAAAAATATTTTAATATTTATTTTAATATCTATTATTTCCATTATTTATATTACAATGGATTCCTTATTTGGATTTGCTTTACTATTTGCTACCCCTTTACATATTAGCTAAATCTGATCAAACCAAAATACAGTTACAAAATAGTTTACATTTACAAAATAGTTTCAGGTCCATTTTCTTTTCCATGGGAACTGGAGTTCGATTTGTACTTTTACTTTCTCTTCCTTGAAGCCATCAGCCCTCTTAAAATGGCCTACTGGACTCTAATTTCCAGTACTTGTACTTTGTGTTCTGTGCAACACCTAGAATGCTGCCCTAGGGTGAATATTAATGATTGTCTTGACAGAGAAGAGCAGAGAACAAGTAGTTCCCCCTCTAAATAATCTGTATTAGAACAATTTTGATTACAGGAATACAGTGTTCCTTAATTTTTATCCGCCAGGTAGCACTCAAGACAAAGCAGATCATCTGTGAACAGTGGTACAGGATGATATATCTTTTTTTTCTCTTAGAGATGGCCTACTTACTGGGTTAAGGGACGAAATCAGCATTCTCTCTCCACTGGGAGTGAATGGCCAATTAGTCAAGTTTTAAGTAAATTAATCTACACTTGAAATGCTGTCAGTGGGAGGAATTCAAATGTGTACAGCAAGGGTTTGGGATAATACCAGATATATCTGCTTCTTCAGAAAAAAAGAGCATAATTTAGGATTACGTCCAGCCATAGCGAGGTCATAAAAAGAACTACTGGAAAAAGGATCTTAATGAAAATGCATGCTTTTAAAAAGCACTCCTAACTAAAATATTTCCATGATTTCAGATGAAATTATATTGCATTGTTCACTCACATGTGTAAAAATAAGTGTGGTAGAAAACTAGAAGGAAATTTTCACACTAACAGTTACGGTCTCTGGAACAAAATGGAAAGGGAAATTTTTTTTTTCCTGAATAGAGGTGTTATTTTTATGTTTTTAAAATCACATCATGAAAAGTAAACATTGCTCAATATTTAGTTCATGTGTATATATGTATATATACATATAGACTTACCTCTTCTTTATTGCAATTTGCTGGCCCATTATGGGTTTTTGTTTTGTTTGGTGAGGGCACCTTCTGTCTTAAATCCATCTGGGTGACATCCTTTTGTCCTTGTGGAAACTTTGCTGTTTTTTCTGTTATTTTTTTTTTAATTTTTATTTTTTAAAAAATTTTATCACCATGTGGAAAGTTACAGAGTTCTCAGGTTTATGTCTCAGTTATACCCTATTCAAACACCATCCCTTCACCAGTGCCCATATTCCACCACCAAAATCCCCGGTATACCCCCCGCCCCCCACCCCAACTGTATAACTGATGAATTTCACTTTATTTTCTCTTCACCTTGATTACGTTCCATATTTCAACACAAAACTCACTATTGTTGTGGGAGTTATATCCCCAAACAAGATAACCCTAATAAGGAGGCATTTGATAATTAGTTTTCCATTCAAAGATTGTATGTTTTCAGGCTGCCGCGCGGCTCGGATGTGTCCCAGTCCCGAATCCTGGAGCCGTGTTAGTTGCTGCTCAGTGTCGCCAGGGTTCCATCTGGAGAAGGTGTGCTGGCGGCACCTCCTCCTTCCGGCCCCCCGGTGTTGCTGGCCCCGATTCGGATCCGGAGCATTGTCCGGGCCGCGTTGCTCACCAGAATGCCTGCTGCTTCTCTGTGGATTGTGTCAGCAAGATGGCGCCTAGGGTGGGTCGAGGCTGTTTTTTTCTGTTTTTTGTTGTGTGTATGTGTGCTAAGGTTGGGGGTAGGGGGGCTACATGTGGTGATGCTCAAGGCTTACTCCTGGCTCTGTACTCAGGAATTGCTCCTGACAGGGCTCGGGGGGCATATGGGATGCTAAGAATCGAAGAAGGCTAACTGCATGCAAAGCCAGCCTGCCTACCCACTGTACCATCTCGCGGGCCCCATTTTGCTCATTTGGGCCTTAGGTCAGATTCTGTAATAGTCTAAACTGTGGGTCAGATGGTCAATAGTAGTGGGAGGAGGTGAACAAAAGATCTCCCTGTTCGATTCTTTTGTGTCTTTCTTGTCCTCAACTGCTCAACTTCTGCTTCCATTAAGAAATAAGCTCTCAGCCCCCCAATCCACCATTGACAGGGTGGGGTAGAATGAGAGGGAATGGAGTTGGGGGAGGGAGATGTGTATAGTGTGAAAATTATGTGAGAATCTATTATAATATTTCGTAAGTCATAAAATCTCAATCAAAAAATTCAATAAAAATAAAATTAAGATGGTATCTGAAGCGATTGTACAGTGGGTAGGGCGTTTGCCTTGCACACAGCCGACCTGGGTTTGATTCCTCCGCCCCTCTCGGAGAGCCTGGCAAGCTACTGAGAGTATCCCGCCCGCATGGCAGAGCCTGGCAAGCTGCCTGTGGCATATTCAATATGCCCAAAACAGTAACAACAAGTCTCACAATGGAGACATTACTGGTGCCTGCTCGAGCAAATCGATGAATAATGGGATGACAGTGACAATGATACAGTGACAGCCTGAACATAAAAAAAAAAAAGATAAGCTCTTAGATGGTTCCTCAGAAAGCTTTCTATGGGACTTAAAGGCAATTGCTCTGTTTCAGCTCAAAGGTTTGGGTTTGGGACATCAGGGAGTTTGCATGGCTTCCCATAGACCCACCAACGGGAAACATACTTTCTTTTATAGGGAGAATGTATTGTTTGCTCTACATATCGCTGCACTTTAAAACCACACAGTGTGTGCTTCATTGCTCTATGTCTTCTGGAATGTTACTTCAAAAATGAAATATTATTAAAAATAATCATGTTTAAAATATCATTATATTATGCTGAGGAAAGTCAGAAAAGGGGGAACAAGGACCGATGATCTCCCTTCTATGTGGGATATAATGAACGACGATAAGGAAATACCAAACCCAAAGGGAGCAGAGGCTGAAGACTGGTCCTCAGTAGGGACTTTATCAGGGCAGAGGAGGTGGGGGGAGATTAAAGGAGCTTGAGGCACTGGGGCAGTGGCGAGGAGAAGCAGGCCCAGGGACGCTGTGGTGACTTGGATGGTTTGTGCGTGAAAACCTGCCGTTAACAGTGTTGGAAATCACGCCACCTAAAATAAAATAACATTTTTAAAAATGGAAACTAAGTGGAAGAGAAATACAAACAGTTCTTCCAGATCATTTTGGAAAACTTAGTAACTATACTTAGCACAAAGCCACTGTGGTGAGTTACATCGCCAAAGAAATGAACTTGTATTCATCTGGGTTCTCTTCAGAGGAAGGATACATAATCAAGCTAGCATAAAACAGATTAAGCCAAGGGAACTTAAGAAGAAATGATGTATTAGTGCCATGGATACCACCTGAATACATAGAATTAGTTTAGAAAAAATATTAAGTTGCCACATGATTGTAGATATCATCTTGAAATATCCAGAGGACATTGGGAAGAAGGTGGAAGGCTTTCTAAGGGAATTACCAAAGAAAATCCATTGCACTGATAAAGGTAAGACAAAGGCATGGAGGTTTGGGTTTTGCTTTCTCCATTGCTGAACTCTTTTCAGGGAGAATCCCTGAGGGACATTTTACATGTAAATACCTTTCTCAAAAGTATCTTCATTCCATTTTCATGAATGCTTAGAATTAATCCCTCCCATTAAGTTAATTTTGTTTCAAAAACATATTAATTATAGTGTTTTGTCCCCCTGCACTAGGAAAAAATGAAGATAATAATTAAAATTTCCAGCAAAATTAAAATTTCCAGCAAAATGAATAGACTGGAGCAATGGCACAGCGGGTAGGACATTTGCCTTGCACGAGACCAGCCCAGGTTCGATTCCTCCATCCCTCTTGGAGAGCTGGCAAGCTACCGAGAGTATCCTGCCCACATGACAGAGCCTGGCAAACTACCCATGGCATATTCGATATGCCAAAAACAGTAACAACAAGTCTCACAATGGAGCTGTTACTGGTGCCCCCACTCGAGCAAATCAATGAACAATGGGAGGACAGTGATACAATGCAGCAAAATGAATGCAGTTTTTTTTTTAATTATGGGCAAATAATCTGTCCTTTGGACTCTCACACTTCAGGTATATTTAAGTCAAAAATGACTCAAGGCAAAAGTAATCACGGTTCTTCAACATGATTTTGAATGTGATGCAGAGTTAATAATTGCTTAAAGCATCTAATCACTTAGCCTAGCCTTTTTTGTCGTTGTTCTTTTTTTATTACCTTATTTCATTGCCCAAATAGCTTTTGCAGTGTGATAGTGATGTTAACTACAATTGCTAGGATGGACTGTATAGGCAATTTCTTTTAATGACCATAAGGTGAAGGCAAAAGTCTTCACTGCAGGACTGATTGTGGGAATTACTTGTTACTGCTTTCAAATAATGGCATGCATGTTTTTGACAATTATCTTTAAATAGTATTTGTTATGTCTTATTTGATGGGAAAAAAATAAATAGTTTAACCCTTTATATGAAGGGACCCAAAGAAATCTCTGGTTCTAGTTGAAGCAAATGATTAATGGCTTGCAGACTTTTTTTAAGTCTTATTTTGGGGCTTTCCCTGACTGTGCTTAGGTTTACTTCTCCTGGTTATGCTTTGGGCGCTATATGTGATAACAGCAATTGAACCGAAGTCGGATGCATGCAAGACAAATGTCCTACTTGTGTATTATCTTTTCAGCCCTTATGCTACATTTCTAAAGCCCTGTACATGTAAAGATTTACATGAAGACTCTTCATTTCCTATACCCTTATTTTATTACTCTTTGCCATAGTGACTATCGAAAGATAACCCCAGGCGTTTTTCTTCCAATACCCTCTTTTTCTCGCTCTTTCTTTAATATGAAACATATTTCCCTCTCTTATTCTATTCTTTTGATACTCTTTTTTCAAATAAAAGGCTTTCTCTTATTTTATGAGTTCAGGTAACATCATTCTAAAATTCACTGGCCATCAGTTTTTCTATGTACTACTTTCGAGCGGGCACCAGTAATGTCTCTCATTGTGAGAGTTATTATTACTGTTTTTGGCATATAGTATACGCCACGGGTAGCTTGCCAGGCTCTGCTGTGCTTGCCGGGCTTTCCAAGAGGGGCGGAGGAATCGAACACAAGTAGGTCTTGTGAAAGGCGAACGCCCTACCGCTGTGCTATCGCTCCAGCCCGTAGCTACTTTATTTTATTTTATTTTTGCTTTTTGGGTTATACTTGGTGACGCACAGGGGTTACTCCTGGCTCATGCACTCAGGAATTACTCCTGGCAGTGCTAAGGGGACCATATGGGATGCTGGGAATTGAACCCCGGTAGGCCACATGCAAGGCAAACGCCCTACAGCTGTGCTATTGCTCCAGCCCCTATGTAGCTACTTTTAAGTAAGGAAATTTCTCTGGTTATTCTGATAACGAAATGCTTAATTTTATTAAAATATTGAAGAAGATAATCAAGAAGTTTATATATATTATATAGACATATATATCTCCTCCCACAGTCTCTGAACTGTTTGCATAACTGCTTACTTTTGTCATTATAGACAGTATTCATTAGATTGCTTAAGAATACAAACTATGTGTGCATAAATCTGGATTGTTCACAGCCTCAGTAAATTGAATCATTTGGAACTAAATACTAACTTTATTCACTGTGTAATCATAACAGAGGAACTCTTTCTCGTATCTTAGTTTCTCTCTAGAAATAAATTGGTTGTTGGCTTTGTATGTGTGATGAAAGGCAACAGTTTAAATATTTAAACACATTGAATAAATTAGTATGAGTTTGATATGTGTATTGCATAGTAATAGTCTTTGAGGGAACAAAATTGCAAATAATGCCAAGTTAGCTTAAAGTAGAGTTTAACAGATCATACCAGTTGATGAGACGTATCTGGGGCACCTAACTAGAAGGCAAGGTTATTGTCCACAATTGGCGCAAGCTTATTACTCTAATTCTCTGGTCACGCTTACGACATCTAAGAGATCATATCACTCAAGAGTTTTGTAATCAGCTGTGAGTAGAGTCTTTTGATTCCTGTTCCACTTTAATCACTAAGTCCATGTCATGTCAATTTCCCTTCTGAAGTCCTGAGTAGAATCCACTGGGTCTGGTCTCCCTCATCCATGTCTCCATGGCAAAAATAAAAATCTCAGCTTGGAGGGCCTAGAGAGCAAGTACAATGGCTAAGGGACTTGCCTTGCTTGCAGCTGACTCTGGTTCAATCTACAACACAGTGCGTTGTCCCATGAGCCCAACTAGGAGTGGCCTCTGGGCTCAGAGTCCAGAGTCGGCCTTGAAAACTGCCCGGCATGACCCCAAAACAAGCAAATTCTGTATTGGAGTCTAGTTTATTTTGAGGTTAGTTTCCTTCTTTTTTTCCTTCACACCCGGCGATGCTCAGAGGTTACTCCTGGCTCTGCACTCAGGAATTACTCCTGGAAGTGCTTGGTGGACCATATTGGATGCTGGGAATTAAACTTTGATCGGCCATGTGCAAGGCAAACACCCTACCTGCTGTGCTATCACTCCAGCCCCTGAAACTACTCTTTGTTCTGAGAAATTAGATTTGTTTTTATAATTGCAAAACATTCATCAGATCAGCTGATAGAAGTACATGAAGACTGAGAGTGAATGTTGAAATAAAGTGAACAATAATTTGGTAGTGTAGTATCAGATCTTTATCAAACTGGGCACTAAGGAATGCTATTGGTAATATAAAAGAGAAAGACAGTTGTTTTTAACGTAAGGTAACTGAACTCAGAGCCTAGAGACTTAGTATGGTAGGTAAGGCACCGGGATTGTCAGCCCCCACATGGCCCCCTAAGCACCACTGAGAGTCATCTTTGAGCACAGAGCCAAGAGTAAATCATGAGCATAATCAATTGTGGTCCCCAAACACACACACACACACACACACACACACACAAATGGTCTAGAGAGAATTTTTAGATTAAAAACCTTAACATTTATATTTTCAAGGACCTGATACAACCTGATTTGTTGAGGAAAAGTTTCGAGAAGAACCAGTCAAATAAGGCTATTTACATTGCTATAATATGTGAAATTTCCACTATAAACAAGATCCAAAATGCCTTACTTTGAGAGATACTGAATTGGATTACTTACAGGCAGACTGAAAAGGTCTCTGTCTTAAGAATTATTTAAAAGAAAAAAATTGGGGGCTGGAGTGATAGCACAGCAGGTAGGGTGATTGCCTTGCATGCGGCCGACCTGGGTTCGAATCCCAGCATCCCATATGGTCCCCTGAGCACCGCCAGGAGTAATTCCTGAATGCAGAGACAGGAGTAACCCTTATGCATCACCGGGTGTGACCCAAAAAGCAAAAAAAAAGAAAAGAAAAAATTTTATGAAAATACTTACACACGTAACTGAATATGTAAAAAATCCTATTTTATGCATTTTAAACTTTTACATATTACATTTGTCTAATTTGATACTTTAGAATTATGAATAGTTTATAGTATGTATTAAAATCCATATTGTGTTTTCTCTGCACATTTTATTTCTCCAATAATGCTTTGCCTCTTTTATGCCTTTGCATATACAGAAAATATTTATGACAGATGTGTATATTTATACAAAATAGCCAGTTGGGCTTTTGATAAGAACATATTAAATCTATAAATCAACTTTTGGATAATTGTCAGGGTTATATTTTCATTTATTACTGTGGAAAATACCCTTCCTTCTCTTTGTATATCTTTAATTTCACTTGGTATTTTTATTTCCCTGTGAATAGGTCCTGACATCTTTGATGAATATTCCTATTTTTGCCTTATGTTGTTAAAATTATGTCATTTCAATTGACCTAATATTTGTTTCCACTATATATAAATACAACTGAATTTTAAAGTACTAACTCTTTGTAGCTAATGATCTTGCTAAATTTTGTTCTTAACTTTTAATACTTTACATGTAGACTTTCCTGGGTTGTGTACCAACACAAAAGTCCAATTGTGAATAGAGATATTGATATTTATTTCCTTATTTACACTTTATTTTTTTTTCTTTGCCTTAAGTTCTAAATATTGGTAGAAATCTGGTTCAAATATAGTGGACATTACTAACTTGTTCCAATATTGGCCGAAATGTTCTCAATATTTTACTTCAAAATATAATGTTTGTTATATATTTAGTTTCACTATTGCTATCATCCCATTGATCCTCGATTTGCTCGAGTGAGAGCCATCATCATTACTGGTTTTGGCATATGAATACGCCATGGGGAGCTTGCCAGGCTCTCCCATGCAGGCAGGAAACTCTCTGTAGCTTGCCAGGTTCTCCAAGATGGAGAACTAGGCTATAAGATGCTTCCGGGAGCTTGGTTTTATAGTCTCTGGATGTAGGCTGTTAGTGGGATTACACAATGCAGGGGGCAGTTTCTGGGTGTGACCGCCTAGCTACTGGAAAATGGGGAATCTGGGCAGAAGAGGCCCAGTCTTGATCGGAGCATGCTTGGAGATCTCAGACCCGGGTCCCGCACACCTGGGTTCCTCTGCCGGTTCCTTCATGTCTGAGGTTTGTCTAAACGTGTGGAGAGGGGCCTTGAGCATGGCTGTGGCTGGGTTCAGGAGATCTTTGGCTACTGGGGCTCTGACCAGGGTGGGGAGGGAAGCTCAACCCACCCCCTCCAAGGGCCCCAGTGAAGACAGCCAGGCATGGGGCCAAGAGACTCTGCCGTCACTCTCTTTCGGGAGCATGGTTTCATGTATTTAGTTTAAATTGCACTAATCAAAATCAAGAAGTTATACTCTGTATTCTTCTTTTTTTTTTTAAAAAAAAAAAGAATGTTGGGGCCCCAGTAATAGTACAGCAGGTAGGGCACTTGCCTAGCACACAGCCAACTGGGTTGAATTCCCAGCACCCCAACTGGTTCCTCATCCCATCCAGGAGTGATCCCTCACCACAGAGCCAGGGGTACACCCTGGACAATGCCAGATATTATCCCTCAAACCAAATAATTTTAAAACATAACTTGCAATATTTGTATTTTTAGTGTATATCTATGATATGCTTTTTCTCTTAATGTAATGAATTATTTTGATAAATTTATTTTTTAAATTTATTTTTGAATCACTGTGAGATATACCCTTACTATTTGTTCATGATTGGATTTTAGTCATACAGTGTTCCAACACCCATCCCTCCACCAGTGTACATTTCCCTGCTCCATCGGTTACCTCCCATCCTCCTTCCCCCACCTCCTGCCTGCTTCTATGATAGGCGCTTTTCTCTCTCCCTCTCTTTCCCTCTCTCCCTCTCTCTCCCTCTCTCCCTCTCTCTCTCTCCCTCTCTCTCTCCTCTCTCTCTCCCTTTCTCCCTCTCTCTCCCTCTCTCTCTCTCTCCCTCTCTCCCTCTCTCTCCCTCTCTCTCCTCTCTCACTATCTCTCTCTCTTTCTCTCTCTCTCTCTCCTATTGGCCATTGTGGTCTACAATATTTAATGAAAGGTTATCAAGACTATCCCTTTACTTACTTTTGGAAGTAACCATAATTGTGTGGGGTTGAAGGTAGGTAAGATAGAGGAGAGACCAGTCTGACAATGGCTGGGAATGATCACGCTTGACACGATCTGAGGGTTAAAAGTAGATTTACTTTTTAAATTTTTAAATATTTTATTTTATTTGCCTTTTGGGACCATACCCAGTGTGCTCAGGGCTTACTTCTGACTCTGAAGTTAGCAATTGCTCCTGGTGGTATTTGAGGGAACCATATAAGGAGCTGGCTATCAAACCAGAATTAGCTGTATTCAAAGCAAGGTGTCTTAACCTCTGTACTATATTTATGGACACTATTTTTTTTTAAATTTTAGAGCGAGCTCCCTAGAGGTGCTTTGTAATCTGGGATTGTTCTCAGTAGCGTAATCTTGATGGTTTGGTCTTTGGGACCCAGTCATGCAGTACTGGTGATACAGTGGTAGTGGGTGATACCTGGTTATACAGGGTGATGCTCCATAGATAGTTAAATGTTAAACCAATCGTTTATTCTTCAACTAAACCCATTTGCATATGATACTTTTTGCACATTGCTCAATTTTCTTGTGAGAGAAAATGGTTCTAATATACTTTTTCTGCAATGTTCCCATGTGGTTTTGTTGTCAAGGTTATTCTTGCATCATGAAATTCAAATGCTGGACTTAGTTTGACCTTTGCAAAACATCATTTCCATTCCATAGACTTTTTATTTTTAATTTGAATTTACCGTGTATTTAATATAGTCTATATTTTGGGTAACTTTCCTCCTTCTTTGTGAAGAACTTTTTTTCTGTAGTATTTTTTCCTAACAAGGATCTGAATACTTCATTTAGTTTATGTCTGAATATGTTGTCATTTTTTAATCAAGTTAGAGGGATGTTTTTGTTAGGCAGAGAATTCTAATTTGACTGTTTTCAGAATTTCAGAGATATCATTTCGTTGCTATTCAACTTGAGCATTTATTTTTGGTGATCCAGCTGTCAATTTTCTTTTATTTCCCTTGAAGGTAATACTTTTTTTCTCTGTTAATACTATTTTCTCTTAGTTTCTCATCAACTGACTGTCTCAGCTGTGTTTTGTGATTTTCTTTATTTTTATTCTCCTTCAGTATTACAAAGCTTACATAAATAGATTTAATTTTGAACTTTATTAGTCAATTAAGGGTTCCATAAATAACTTCTAAGAAGTGGGTGGTTAAATAGCAGAAAATTCTGTCATCATCCTGGCGCCTGCAAGTCCAAGATCAGTTAAGGGTCACTAATTTTTCTTGCTGTCCTCCTTGGCCGGTAGAGGGCGCGCTTCTCTTCTTGTCTTCACCCCATCTTCCCTCTGGAGCTGTGTGTGTCCCAATCCTCTCTTCTAAAACCCACCAAGCTTTGGATCCACTCTAATGGTTTCAATTAAACAATTTCCTTGATGAAGATCCTACCTACAAATACAGCTGTATTCTGAGTATTGAGGGCTGAGGCTTCAACGTAAGAATTTGGGGACGCGGAGAGATATCCCAATGGGCACATGGTTTGTACACAGAAAGCTCAGGTACAATCCCAGCACCACATGGTTCCTTGAGCATCACTGGGAATCAGCCCTGAAGACAGGACCAGGAGCAGCTCCTCAGTACTGTGAGGCACGGCTCCACCCCCTCACACCCCACCCCCTCAACTATGACCCCAACACCCCCCCCACACACACACACAACACAACATGAATTTTGGCGAGACGCTACTCTGCGCATATATATAGCACAAAGGTATGAAGTGACTATCATTTCCTAAAATATTCTGTTAGGCTCTCTGTTCAAATGAGGACCATTTCAGTGCATGAAATATTAGTTCGTGCTCAGTGTGACTCTTACTTTCTTTTTTCATTCTTCAGTCTGTATTCTACAGATCTACCTTCCAGCTCACGATTGCACATTTTCCCTGTACCTAATTTATATTTAATCTCTATACAGTTTTAGGTTGCCATTAATATATTTTTAATTAAGAATTTTCATTTTGGTTTTTTGTTTTTTTTCATAGAACATTCTGGTTCTTTTCTCCACTTAGTAAAATGAGGTTTGGAGTTATTTTTGATGCTTGGTATTAATAATATTAAAGTCATTATTGGTAATTTGCATTTTTGCTGATGTATCAATTTTTGGATCCCTCTGTTTTTCTCGGTCATTCTTGACTGTATCTTGAAATACTTTCTATTTTATAAAAATTAAGTATACATATACATCGGACTAGAGCGATTGCACAGCCTTGTACACGGCCCACCCAGGTTTGATTCCTTCGTCCCTCTCAGAGAGCCTGGCAAGTTACTGAGAGTATCCCACCCGCACGGCAGAGCCTGGCAGTTTTTCGTGGAGTATTTGATATGCCCAAAACAGCAACAAGTCTCACAATGGAGACGTTACTGGTGCCCGCTCTAGCAAATCAATGAACAACGGGAGGACAGTGCTACATATACATCCACTGTGGGGTGCTGTCAGCCAACCACTGGGTAACCTGGGACTCAGCACAGGTGTTCGACCTGGCACAGACCCTCTGCAATAGGGTCTTTCTCTGCCAGCTGCTCAACAACCTCCGGGTGCACTCCATCAACCTCAAGGAGATCAACCTGAGGCCACAGATGTCCCAGGTGCTGCCGAGAGACTCAGGCAGGTGTGTGTTTGTCAGTGTGCAGATTATTACAACATGCCAGTCAACCAAAATCTTACATTCAGTAGACTGGGAACACCTGTTTAGGTGATTAGAGGAAGCCCTCAAAGCCTCCATTCCTCTCAGAAAGCCCAGCAAGCTACCAAGAGTTTCCCGCCCGCTCAGCAGAGCCTGGCAAGCTACCCGTATTTACTGCCAAGATACAGTAACAATGACGATCCTCCTTCCTCTGACCTTGAAAGAGCCCCCAGTATGCCATCGGGCTACACTAGCACATGGCAGGGACGAATGGAGACGTTACTGGTGCCCACTCGAGCAAATCGATGAACAATGGGATGACAGTGATACAGTGAAGTGTACATATAGTTTCATTAAAATGGATTGAACTATGCAAATGTCAGGTTCCTTGCAGAGATCATTTACATTTTTTTTTCTTTGCAGATACCTGCAAAGTCAAATAACCCCTATCTAGTTGGGGGTTAAAATGATTTCTAAAGTAAAAACTTAGGACATTTATGGAATGTTTACTACTACCTTCCTTTTCATATGTCTCTAAATTTCATTATTATCTTTCCAGCCAGACCAGAAAGGGGAAATTAAATCATTAGTATTTTTTTCCTTCACATGTTGCTTTCTGATTTAAGTTTCTTGTCATAATAACAAATTTTGACAAGAACGGGAAAGGCGTTATGTGTGCAACGGGTAGCACTTACATCCCTTAGGTTCCTTCTTTTCTAGTTTCTGTTACTTAATTCCAGGCTTTGACTTAAATCCCATGTATTTTTTTTACAAGTCAAAAATTATTTCTGGGGCTAGAGAGATAGTACAGCATGTAGGGCACATGCCTTGAATGGTGCCAACCTAGCTCCAATCTCTGTCACTACATATGATCCTCTGAGCACTGCCAGCAATCCATGAGCATAGCACCAGGAGTCTTGAGCACTGCTGAGCGTGGCCTCCAAAACAAATGAACAAAATTGGTTTTGGAGGGAGAGATAATACAGGGAATAGGGTGTTTGCCTTCCATGCATTTGACATCACATATGGTGTCCCAAGCACTTCCAAAAGTGCTCCCTGAGCACAGAGCCAGCAGGAAGCTCTGAGCATTGCAGGTGTGCCCCCCAATAGAGATAGAAATTGCAGGTGCAATTAGAACTGTTGAAAAATATCTACATCTCTACCCCTTTTTTGAGTCATTTTAGAAATCATTTCAGAATGGACATAACAAGTATTGAATTTTGAGAACTTACAGACCTACTCTGTGCTATTTTGCTTAGTGCCTTGGGAAACCTTTAGAGGATGAGGAAGGCACATTGCACTTCCCATAGACTCTAGACTCTGGAGTCAGACAACAGAAACATGCATTAAGATATTAAGTGTCGGGGCTAGAGCGATAGCACAGTCGGGTAGGGCATTTGCCTTGAGCGTGGCCAACCCGGGTTCAATTCCCAGCATCCCATATGGTCCCCCGAGCACCCTCAGGAGTAATTCCTGAGTGCATGAGCCAGGAGTAAGCCCTGTGCATCACCAGGTGTGACCCAAAAAGAAAAAAAAATTAAAAGGCAAGTGTCTTATTTCTCTCTTATTAACAAATGTCTAATTGCTCAAATGTCTTATTTCCTCTCATGGTCCATGCCTGATTACTTTAATCCTTGTGTACCCAGAAAGCACAAGGAGAAGGATTGATATTTATTTCTGCTGTAAGAGTCACAAGCAACTCTTTCTGGGTCAACAACTTACCTGGGATCCTGGTGTGGCTGGAATTATTAGAAGGCTTACCTCCTGTTTTGAAATAAAAGTGGAAAGGCATCTCCTCACTTTCAAATATCTGCTAGAAGAGTACTTTCTTTGCACCAAAAAGAAATATTTGTACATGGATGGAGTGGTACAGAATATTATAGCTCTCAAATGCTTAATTTCTTCTCATAGAATTTTCAAGGGAACCAAGGATGCATTTGGCAGGAGCTTTTTCTAGTGCGATCAGGTTGCTATGGGAAACCTATTATTTTAGGCAAAGGAGGGTGTGTTAGTAAAGTGCTAATCTCTTCTCTGTTTTATGTGAGCTTCTAATTACTCTCCAACTACTGAGAATGTACTGCAAGTCTGGCTTTTACGGTTTTAAGAAGTGGAAGGAAATAAGGTCATAGAGAGTGTAGGTCTGAGGGTGTCACTCTAGCAGGCGCGAGTGCAGATACAGTGCTCTTCAATAATCTTACCGTGGATCAGGAATCACACTTGTTTTTTAATAGAGAAATAAGATGAGAAAAGAAAGTAGTATATTCTATCCAAGTAATTGAGATGTGACTTTTAAAAAAATTACATACATAACAATAATTATGTATTATTAGCATTTACTATGGCCCAGGTATAATGTACCACAAACAGTACATGCCGTATGACACTTAGTCTTTACAAAATTCCTGTCTTAGTGGCATCATCATTATTCCAATTCTGCAACCACAATAAATACAGTTTATGTACTCTTTTAAGAAATAACACTTAAGGGTGGACGTACAGATTAAAATCCAGATTATTTGTCAGAGACTGGTTTTAATTGTATCTCTACAATGAAATTCATCTCCCTTCCTCTTTTTCCCTTGATTACTTGTTGCTTAAGAAGTACTTAGAGACTTATTGCCAAGTTGCCCATGCAACAGTCTCAGCTAAACCTTCCTACTGTGTGGATGTGTCCTTTTTCTTTGTCTCTTTTTCTGTTAAAAGTTTTATAGTATAGGGCAAAAGCAATAGTACAGCTGTTAGGGTGCTTGCCTCACACATGGCCAACCTGGGTTTGAACAGACATGGGTTCGATCTCTGGCACTATATATGGTCCCCCAAGTCCCACCAGGAGAGATCACTGAGCACAGAGCCAGTACTGAACAATGCTGGGTATTACCCCCTCTCTCCTCCCCAAGTTTTAAAGTACAGTTCTCTTTTTGTGGTTGCAGTCTCTAGGATGATTTGTGATAGTGGATATTCACAATGTATTTATGAAATCAATGACTGAGAGGGTTGTCAAGTTTATGCCAATATTCAAATTTGGGGAGTTCGTGGACTTCTTGAATCCCCACCTGTTCTCTTTGTGGTGTGGTAAGGCCAAGCTCTCAAATGGGACCAGAGCAATAGTACGATGGGTAAGGCATTTGCCTTGCATGCTGTAGACCTGGGTTTGGTCCCCGCATTTCATATGGCCCCAAGTATTGCCAGAAATAATCTCTGACATCGCTGGGTGTGCCCCTGCCACAGAAGTCTCCTATGTAAGCAAATAGAGCAGACATCATTTATGTATGTGTATTGTTTTCAGTTACGCCAATGGCAGATAACTTAAGTCTTTGACAGTTTCAGCTCATGCCACGTATCTATCATGGGGTGAGGGAAAAGTCAAAAATTTCGCCCCATAAATAGATGTGAAATCTTATTCATGGAAATCATGGAGAAAAGGAGCTAATTGATCATTAACATCAATGCAGCGAGAGTTCACCCAGTTAGTAACCAAGGCACACAAGCTAGGCTGTTAATTCATGAGGTAAGAGGATACATCCATCTTATTTGCCATTGTCTATCCCCATCTAGAATGCAGTCACCAGACTTTGCTTACCGGAAGGCTGTTCTGTGTAAAAGAGTCCTTCAAAAGTCTGGTTTGAGGAGGGCAAGGAGAAAGTAGTACTTGGAAGACCTGGGATGGTTAAGGCATCTTCACGACTAGGTAAAGAGGAATCTAAGAAACAGAACACCTAAAAGAAAGAGGGAGAGTGGGGGAAAGCGAGCATGATGTTTTTGTGTACCAGGGAGTTTGGGGGACATGGTAGAGATAAACGATCAAGAAGAAGAAGAGTAGATATAGAGGAAAAGGGATGAGCTATAGAGCATTAGAAATGTGATCACCTTCCAAGTCCATATTACCAGCTTCAGAAAAGTTACCCAGGTATGAACACCTAGTTGTAACCAATGCTTCTAGATATCTTTCCCTTGCTATTAAGAAGAGTCACTGAATCAGTAACTGTTAAACAGAGCAGGCATGTTCACTACAGAAATACTTGTGGGATTACTGGAGCTTTCTATCCCCTTGCTCACTTTCTGACCAGGAGAGATGCTTTCAGATCTCTTGCTCACTGTGTGACCTTGACTCTGTCACCTATTAATTCACTCTCTGAGCTTTGTTTTTCCTCCTCTGTAAATTGTGGCCCTCCCTGGACCCAATCCTCCATCATTTATCCATCTCTAGTGGTCTCCAATTTTGTGAAATAATTAAATGATTATTTCTACCATAACTGCTTTCTGGAAGTTAATTGGAATGAAAACTGGTGAAATTACTAAGTATAGTTTTGATCATTCAATTTCTAAAATGAAAATGTAATCTATTTTTTCTAAAGGTCTCAAGCTATTCTTTTTCTAAAAAATTTATCTTAAAATTCAGCTAGGCAGAGTTGTCCTATATATTGAATTAAAGTCCTATCTTCTCTGACTTTAGTATTAAAATAACCTGTTTTCTTGCATACATCATGCAATGTCTAATGAGAAAAATAAAACACACACACACACATACACACACGCACACATACACATATGCAAAGAAATGAGATTTCCATACAGGCCCTAATAGGAAAACTTAATAACAAAGCTTTTTAAAAATTCAAGTGTTTTAGCTAACCAGGTAATTTTCCAATTAATTAGAATTATTTTAAATTTGCAGTTTATTTCATGGGGTATAGTAATATACAAAAATAATTTGATTATGATAATCACATATTGCAGAGTCTCTTGCCCTCACTCCTGGCTGTCTTCCCCGGGGTCCCTCGGAGGGGTTGGGCTCCAGCTTCCCTCCCTGCCCGGACCAGAGCTCCCTAGGCCGAAGACCTCCGAAACCTAGCCAGAGCCATGCTCAAGGCCCCTCTCCACGTGTTCAGATGAGCCTCATGCATGAAGGTACTGGCAGAGGAACCCAGGTGTGTGGGACCAGGGGCTGAGACTTCCAAACCTGCTCGGATCAGGACTGGGCCTCTTTCACCCAGATTTCCAATTTTCCAGTAGCTAGGTGGTCACACCCAGGGACTGCCCTCGGTGCCGGTGCCGTGTAATCCCACCAATGGCCAATGGCCAGACTTAAAACCAAGCTCCTGGAAGTGCACGGCCAAACCTGGCAAGCTACTGAGCGCTTCCTGCCCTCGTGGGAGAGCCTAGAAAACTCCCCATGGTGTATTCATATGCCAAAACCAGTAACAAGCTGGGTCTCATTCCCCTGACCCTGAAAGAGCCTCCAATGTGGCATCATAAAGAGAGGTTCTAAAATCTCAGGCCTAGGATGAATGGAGACGTTACTGAGACCACTTTGACGATAAAGGGGATGATGAATCATATATTATTTCTATTGTGAATAATCCATTTATTCTTGGGTCTAGTTCTCTTGTGGGCATATATTATTGGTTATTTATGTCTGAGCATACATATGTATGCTCAGACATAAATATATATGAAATAATTTTTACATAGCTGTCTTATTTATGCAAATATTTATCTGATTTTGCTAGCCTTTTTTTATATTACTGGTGCTTTAAATACTGGATAGTGAATATTTTATAGTCAAATTTATTACTGTTTTACTTTTATTTCCAATTTGTGGTGAAGTATTAGGTCTTTCCCATGGAACATTTACATACTTAGTACAATGGGAATCTATTTAGTTGTAAGGAGTTAAATAAGGAAACTGTTTGCTTTTGCAACAAAGCTGCTTGTTTATTCCAGCCTTTTGAAAAAACCTTAGTCTCATGGCCATGGTGATCACAAAGTTTTCACTAATTATAAGACCCCAAACACCATGATATTCAAGCTTGCCTGTCTGGGAATCCTATAATCAGTCTGTACATTATTTGTGACTGACTTCCTACACACTAAATTATGTTTTGAAGATTCAAGAATGAGTTGACAAAGTAATAGCGCATCGTTTGAATTGTTGTACAGTGTCCCTCTTAACAATATAATTGACATTTATCTAATGTATTATTGAGGAGCAGTCAAGATGTTTGTCCTTTGAAACTAGGAGAAAAAGGCTTGCTAAGGCTATTTTGGAACATTTCCTACTTCATTTGCTTATACTTCTCTACAGGGAATAACACCAAGAATTGAGTTGCTGAGTCATAGATTTTGCATATTGACTTTGATATACTAAATAGTATCTCAAAACATTCGACAGTTAAAATACTGTCAGCTCCAAAAAAAAATCTTAAAATATTTCCAAATAATTTCCATTGGTTCTTAAATGTTTGCGAATTTGAGCGATTTAGAAGAGAATCTTATTGTGGTTTTATTTTGTGTTTCCCTTATGACTGAGAGTGAAGTATCTTTCCATATGTCTGTGATTAAATGTGATTCCTATTAAAAAAAACTATTAAATAATTTACCTTTAAGTTTCAATATGCCAAAAACAGTAACAACAAGTCTGACAATGGAGACATTACTGGTGTCCGCTGGAGCAAATCAATGAACAATGGCATGACAGTGCTACATTCATACTGGCAAAAAAAAAAAGTTTCAAAATGATTTTATCATTAAATAATTTAATTATATTGCTCAAATTATTAAATTTAATATCTGGACACATGGTTTTCCACCATTTTCCCAGGAGTCAATACATAGTGAATCAAAAATGTTATGAAGAGGGATTGGAGAGATAGAAGAGCAGGTGAGTACATGGCTTAACTGGGTTTAATTTTAAAAAGACAGCAATGTTGGAAGCCTGCCTCATGAGAGGAGGGGAGAAGACAGCTGGAACAGAGAAGGAATCACTAAAAAAATGAGGGTTGGAGGAATCAGTCGAGATGGGAGATGTGTGCCTAAAGTAGATAAAGGACCAAACATGAGAACCTCTCAGTATCTACATTGCAAGCCATCATTCCCAAAAGTAGAGAGTATGGGGAATATTGTCTGCCATGGAGGCCGGGGGAGGGTGGGAAAGGTGGGGACATACTGGGGATATTGGTGGTGGGAAATGTGCACTGGTGGAGGGATGGGTATTTGATCATTGTGTGACTGAAACTCAAACATGAACGCTTGCAAATATATCTCACGGTAAATCAATAAAATAAAAAATAATTTAAAAAAAGAAAAAAAGAAAATAAAATATATTCTATGTTCAAAAAATAAGACCACAATGAATGTATATGTCAGTATTTTCTATTGCACCAACAGAATGCTTGGTTGTGATGCTAACAGGATTTTCACCATAAGCCTGAACCATGGGGAACTTCGTGATTATTGAGCACTTCAAGCACATCCTTATCTTGTGTGAAGTTTGCATTCACTGAGCCAGAGAGATAGTACGGCAGGGAGGGCACTTGCCTCCATGCGGCTGACCTGGGTTCGATCCCCAGTATCACACCTACTTCCTCCAAGCACTGCTAAGAGTGATACCTGAGCACAGAGTCAGGAATAATCCCTGAGCACTTCTGCATGGTGCCTCAAAACCAAAAGAGAAAGGGGAGTGCGATAAACAAAAGAGAAGTTTTTTATTTAGTGATTCACTAGAAGTCTTCAAAAATAGGTGCAATTTTTCAGTCAAATGAAGAGGGATAGCAAGAAAGTTTTCTTAAAGGAGATTAGATGCTATAAGCTGGATATTGAGAAACAGGAAGAATTTTAGAGGGCAAAAGTGATAGGATCTAAGAGAGCAAGAGAGAGAAGAAACTGAGAGCAAAAGTAAAGTCTCCCAACATGAATGCACAATGAATGTGGGCTAGATGCTTGAAAAGGTCACTTGAGCTCAGTGTGGAGACAGCTATTGACCAGGCTGGCCTCTGCCTTCAAGGTCATGAGGAGCCTTCACCTGAAAGGGAATTACATCCTCAATACCATGCTTCAAGGAAGCAAAGTTCTTAAAATTTCCAATTAAAAGTTGAATAATTGCAAGAATAAATGAACAACATATCATTAAAATTTTGTTTTAAGCTCTAGAGACACGCTAGATGATTGTGACTTTCTCTATTTGGACTGAAAGAAAGAATATGTTTGTGAATAAAGATGACTATTCCAGAACATAGTTCACTGATGCATTGTGGGGAAATGCAAGTAAAAGCATCCAAGTGAAAATACAAATTAGTTTCAGAAGAAAGCTAAGACTTCTTATTCTACATTCAGTTTTTGTTTGTTTTGTTTGGGGCTACTCTTGATTGTGCTCAGGGCTTGCTCCTGGCTCTGTGCTCAGGGATCACTTCTAGCAGTGCTCACGGGGTGAGCAGTGCTCAATGTGGTGCTAGGGATGGAACCTCATTTAACCACATGCAAGACAAGTGCCTTATTTATGGTATTATCTCCAGGCCGTTAGGAATCCAGGTTTTTATCATTAAAATCTATGCATATTGTGAATATGAATTCATCTGTTCTATCTTTCTAACTTGTTGTACAACAATTCAACTTTATAAAGACACTGAAAAGTTCTGTTAATTTTGCTGTATGTGTGAAGATGTATGCATAGTACAGGAGTGACTGATGTGGTGAAATTTGCTTTGGATTATGAAGAATAAGTGAGTATTTACCTGGAAGCTCTGTGCCTTGGTAGTGAGTAGACTGAACCCAAGTTGTGAATTCAGATAGCAAAATAATGTGCTTGAAAATGTGAATGGAATGTGTTTTTAAAATCTTTATATCCACTAGGCATTAGCCTTTCTTGATGTGGGTGTTTTTATTTTTTTCCATCAGAAGCTGTAATGTTTTAGAAGTTCTCAGAGTTGAATCCATAAAGACAATTTTGTTAATAGTTACCTATTATTTTTTTATAAACTTGCAACAGACACCTATCCAAAAATAAGATATGGTCAAATGGTTCATCTGATATTTAAAAGTATTTATGAATTTTACATTTTCAGAGAAACTTAGTATCTAGCATGGAGTATTAAAATTTCACTAATTTTGAGCGCCTGATACAAGAAACACAGCACAAAACTCTCATAATGAATAGTAGTCATTTGAACACATATGCTAGCACATAGTTCACCCTTTTTTTCAAGAGGTAAAGACACAACAAACTTAATGTATCTTCAAGTGACTTACTACATACCTAAAATGCTAATAAAATTAACATCATAAGTAACATGTTCTCAAACTTAAAAATCACAACTGTCATTGACTGTATTTTCCCAGGAATAAAGTGATTCATAACTACCATATCTAACCATGAGGGACTAGCTAACCCCATTAACCTCATCATATTTTTGTTGATTTATTTCTCTTTGAAGATAACTTCCAGTCTGTCACTGTCACTGTCACTGTCATCTCGTTGCTCTTCGATTTGCTCTAGCGGGCACCAGTAACGTCTCCATTTTGAAGCTTGTTACTGTTTTTGGCGTATCAAATAGACCATGAGTAGCTTGCCAGGCTGTGTTGTGCAGGCAAGCTACTCTTGGTAGCTTGCCAGGCTCTCCGAGAGGGGCAGAGGAATCGAACCCAAGTCAGCTGAGTGCAAGGCAAATGCCCTACTGCTGTGCTATCACTCCAGCCCAGCTAACCCCATACCCTGACATATTGCTGATGATTGTATAGTTTTTCTCTTTCGACAGTCTGGACATCTGCTCTCATGTATGCATCCAATGTATGAGGATCAGTGTGCTCCTGAACCCCAGAAAGTACCCAGGGCTTAGCATAGCTGATTCCTAGCACCAATGGACCCACTGGTGAACACTGATTTCGGGCACTGAGCTTCCTTCTCTCTTAACCACGTTGTGCAGTGTCATCAATCCTTGGGACATTTTCCCCCACAAAATAAACGTGTGTTAGTGCATTTCTCCAGGGAGAAGTCTGAGGCCGACCGGTTCATGATATCGACTGAGAACAAAGGAAACCCAATTTTATAAACCACGATGAAAAGGGATTTTATTAGAAGGATGTGGGACTCGGAACACAAGCTTGGACAATCAGATCAAGCCATTCCCAAGGGAAAGGGGCGCCCACCATAACCGACCCTGCTTTGTGCTGGGCTCCGTGTGGATTGCTCACCCATCCTTTGCCTTCACATACTCTCTAAAGCACGCCATCCGGGGGCCGGAGCCATGGCACAGTGAACAGGGCGTTAGTCTGACCTGCATTTGATTCCCAGTATCCCATATTGTCTCCCAGGCACCACCAGGAGTAATTCCTGAGTATAGAGCCAGAAGTAAAAACACAAAGAAACAAAATTAAAATAGAACAAACAAACAAACAAAAAAACCCAAGTCCAAACTTTAACAAGGGCCAAGAGGGCTGGTGTCTTCTTTCTTGCCATAGGGCCCGGCTTGGACAAAGGGAGTGTCACTAGGGGTTAAAAATCTCTGCCACTTGCTGAATTTGGGATTGCCTCCAAGTAGAAATAAAGGCTTGTTAAATGGCAATCAGAGAATTTTATCCATCACCATTATCTTTCACCTTACCACTTCTGCCTGCAAGGATTATGAATCACCACATTAGATTATCTTTAATTACAGCTTGAAATTATATGATTTAAAATACTAATTTTTCTGTCTTCCATCATCTACCAACTCAGAACTTCTCTAACAAGCCACAAATGCAGCAACAGAATAACTAACAGCATTGGGGTCAGCGCTGAAGCCTCTTACCATCATTTTAGTGGGTGTGTAATTATGATGCTTGCACTAATGACAGAGAGGAACAGATGTCTCAGGGGTGTGATGCAGCTGAATTTCTGGCATACTAGTATCAGTTCCTCAGAAGAAAAGGAATTTGCTTTCTCATGCAGTCTCCCGGTGTTGAGTTATGAGTATCTGCAGATGGAGTATGGTTACTGAGTTTAAATCTGTCCCTTACAAAATGATTCTCCATGGAAAGCATGTTGGCTTCAATATGCCTCTGCTTCCTGTTTAGTCAAATGAGAGTAATAATGCTTGTCAACGCATGGCTTTATGACAACAGAATGATGTACTTCAAGGAATTGGAGTGGTAGACAGATCCTTATAGAAATAATGATGAATGTGAGTGTCATGATAACGGGTAAAGAATTCCCCAACTATGAACTGAATATGTTCCAAAGACTGTCTGTACTTTGAAATCTTCAGTCATCATAATCGATTTAGGTCAGTGCTTGGCACATGTTGTGTAGTAAAATGAGCTCCAAGAACTATACAATTGACTTCAATTAGCACTGTATATAGCACTGTCCTCTTGGTGTTCATGGATTTGCTCAATCGGGCACTAGTGACATCTCCATTTGGAAAGTTGTTACTGTTTTTGGCATATCTAATACACCACAGGTATCTTGCCAGGTGCTGCCATGTGGGTGGGATACTCTTGGTAGTTTGCCAGGCTCTCCGAGAGGGATGGAGGAATCGAACCCCGGTTGGCAGTGTGCAAGGCAAACTGCCTACCTGCTGTGCTATCACTCCAGTCCTGAGTCTGTTTGTCTGTCTTCAGATTACAATTAATCTTGAAAATATCACATTGAAAAGAACCTATAAGCACTTTTTTCCTTATTTGGCAGATAGGAGCACAATAAAAGTATCCTTAATATGCATAAAACCCTGCCGTTAACATGATTGTTTTCCCATTGTAAATCACAGTGCCTCGGATAATCTTTGTTTTGGGGCCACACCTGGTGATGCTGATGGCTTACTCTGGGCTCAGCACTCAGGATTAACTCCTGGAGGTGCATGGAGGTTTATGCAAGATGCAGGGGATTGAATGTGGGTTGACTGCATGCAAGGAAAGTGCCTTGCATGCTGTACGGTCTCTCCAGCCCCTCAAATAATTTTATTTTAAATGTGCTGGGAAAAAAATCTTTAAATGGAAACACGATGATGAACAATGCCAAAATATCTAAACTGGGTGCAGTTTTATTTAACAAAATCCTCCACCCAAAATAGAGAGTATAATAGGTATTTTTTCCCCCTCCAGGATGAATAAATCAAGGAGTAGCCTAGTGCAGAAGAATGAACTGCACCAAGAATGGTCACTTTAACCACTACCCTTTGGTATACGTGCTTGACCTTCAGCCTACTGCAGGGCGGTCAGGAGTTATTTGCTGAACTATTATCAGGCATAGCCCAGAGCTGGCTCCGGAGATTTGGCTTTAATAGAAAGCCTGTTCCTGCGGAAAGCCTGTGACTTGCTCCCTTTGTCTCTTGCAGGTAAGTGCGAATGTGGCAGCTGCACTTGCTACCCACCGGGAGATCGCAAGGTGTACGGCAAGACCTGTGAGTGCGACGATCGGCGCTGTGAGGACCTGGAGGGGGTGGTGTGTGGAGGTGAGCGTTTCCTTCAGCTTTGTAACTTACATGCACCCCCATCCTGATCCCCCCATCCTTCAAAAACATTTATGCTCAAAGGGAAAAAAAGAGCAAAGAGTCACGCACAGTTCAAACAGCTATATGCAATTAGGCCTGTCCTATGCGATTGCATTTTCATTTTTTCAGTTATGGATTTGAGCTTTGGGAAGTTCACTGACACTGTCCCTCTAGGATTGCTGAGACTCAGTGCCAGGAATATAAACTTTGTGACAACTGAATTGTTTGGGAGAATTTTCATTACCACGCCTTAAAAACTGACGTGGGGAGCGGAAAAAAGAGAGATAGTATAGGGATGAAGGCACTTGCCTTGCATGCAGCAGACCCAGGGTTTAATTCCTGACATCTCATATAGGCCCTCAAACTGTCACTGTCACTGTCACTGTCATCCCGTTGCTCATCAATTTGCTCGAGCGGGCACCAGTAACGTCTCCACTTTGAGACTTGTTAACTGTTTTTGGCATATTGAATCCTGGCAGAAATGATTCCTGAGACCAAAGCCAGGAGGAAGCCCTCAGCAACACTGGATGTGACCCCAAAACAAAAACTAAGCAAAAATGAAAATCTGATGGAAAAGGAAGAATTTCTACAAACTTGAAAAAATAGCTATACGGATGGAGGCTAGTTTGAATGATAGAAACCATTGTTGGTGCAATCGTCGTGATGGTGCTGGGACCCAAAGAAAGAGCATACTGAAAGTAATGAACTGTGCGGAGAGAGGATGAGGCAGAAGAGGGAGTCAGCCACGGTAACAGCAGAGAGGACAGCCCCAGAGGTAGAAGGCACACAGTCGCTATTCCAGCCTCTTCCTGGAGTGAAAACTAGGTTGAGAAGAGTCTTGCTTCAGTCTTGAGAGACTTCAGATTGTGGGAAGCTTTGAGCTCCTTACAGTTTCTTCCCCATTCCAATACAATTTAGGTGAACTTGGCGTGGACTCCTACCAAGATAATTTAAGTGTGTTGCTTTAAGAGAGGGATCCTACAGCCAGAATAGAGTGGAGTGAGCAAAGTACCTACAACTTCACTATGTACATTCAGCTTATAGCAAGGCTGGGCCATCATCTTTTTTTTTTTCCCAACATGATCTACACTATGTCTTTCTGTTTTTATTTGGGGGAGCACACCTCGAAATGCTCAGGGGGGTCCTCCTAGGTCTGTGCTCAGGAATTAGTTCTCCAGCCCTCTAAAGACCATATGATCCTTACCGTGGGATGCTAAGGATCAAACCTGGGTCTGCCGCATGCAAGGCAAGCACCCTATGCACTCTACTCTCTCCAGTCCTGACAGTACAGTTAATAGTAGGGTTTCATGCTCACTGGAGCGATAGCACAGCGGTTGGGCTTTCTCCTTTCACGAGGCCGACCCGTGTTCGATTCCTCTGCCCCTCTCGGAGAGCCTGGCAAGCTACTGAGAGTATCGACCCTGCGAGGCAGAGCCTGGCAAGCTACCCGTACGTATTGGACATGCCAAAAACAGTAATAATAAGTCTCTCAATGAGAGATGTTACTGGTGCCCGCTCGAACAAATTGATGAGCAACAGGATGACAGTAACAGTGACAGTGAAGAATTGGTCCAATGTTAGAAGCAAATCGCTCCCTAAATCAGAGGCATAGTTTTCCAATGTTCTAACACTGGGAAAAAAGTTCTAGCACTTCTCCAGAGTGCTTTCTCCTTAACCATCACCCAACACCTCATCATGGTAAGCTCAATTCTGGAGCCCGATAATCAGATTCTGTTGCCTCTGGCCAGTTGTTTTATCATCTAACACCCACACAATCTAACTCTCTATTTGCTCTTGAACCAGCTACAAAACATTTTTTTTTATTTGATCAATACCATGCTCTTCTCTCCGTCCCTGCGAGCCCTGGGAAAAGGCTCTCCTTAATAACCATTTTGTTCTGTGGCTTATCTCACCCCATCCTCAAGGTGATAGCCCTGGGGGGGGCTGCTCCTCCTCTCTCTGCCTTCACAAATGGGAAAGTGAGGCGAAGGCTGAGGTGTTAATGTCCCCTCACTGAAAGTGGCAGATCCAGGATTTGGGCTGTGACATTCAATTCACAGATCTGCATTTTACAGCTTTCCCCAGAGTAACAGCAAACTGTTTTTGATTTTATCTCCACGTTACCCTTAGTTTATATCCTTCCTTTCCTCTCTGGTGATACTCACTAGAAATATCTAAACTCATCATTATAATTTTTTTGTTAGGCACATTAACTGATTAACTATAGAATGTCTCTCTCTCTCTCTCTCACATACACACACACACACACACACACACACACACATGGCCTGGAACATCACTGTATCACTGTATCACTGTATCACTGTCATCCCATTGTTCCTCGATTTACTTGAGCAGGTGCTATAATGTCTCTGTTCCTCCCAGCCCTGAGATTTTAGCAGCCTCTCCTTACTTGTCTTTCCCAATGATTGGAGGCTCTTTCAGGATCACGGCAATAAGACCTATCATTGCTGTTTTTGGCATATCAAATACGCCATGGGTAGCTTGCCAGGCTCTGCCTGTGTGGGCAGGATGCTCTTGGTAGCTTGCTGGGCTCTCCGAGAGGTATATAACTCTCTATGGTTTGTTGCCTACTGTTTGACTCTATCAAATATGGTGTGGTAATTATGGAAAATGGGTAGGAAGTGTCTTATAATGAAGCATCTGTGCGGTCCGGAAAGCGGCCAGGAGCATGGTGGTGGTTGGTTAGTGTAGGCCAGCTGCTGAGGCTGGGTCCCTTGGGGTGGGGAAGGTTCTCACCTGCACCCCTCTGGGGCACCCCAAGTGAAAACAGCCTGGTGTGGAGTCCTGGCCTGGAACATAGAAAGTACTATCTATGCATCTCTAATTTTACATCATAGTATTTTCCCATTGATAAGAGTATCTGTATCTTGTCCAGATTGGAATGGGAATGGTTGATGTTACAGAAACCATATATATATATATATATATATATATATATATATATATATATGGTTTCTACTTCTCTCTCTGAGAGAACCTGGCAAGCTACGGAGAGTTTCCTGCCCACATGGGAGAGCCTCTCTCTATGGTATATTCATATGCCAAAACTAGTAACAATGCTGGGTCTCATTCCCCTGACCCTGAAAGAACCTCCAGTGCAGCATCTTGGGAAGGACAAGTAAAGAGAGGCTTCTAAAATCTCAGGGCTAGGATGAATGGAGACCTTACTGAGACTGCTCGAGAAATTCAACGATCAATGGGATGATGATGATGATGATTATATATATAGAGAGAGAAAGAATATATATATATATATATATATATGTATTCTATTTGCTCGAGAGGGCACCAGTGACATCTCCATTGTGAGACTTGTTGTTACTGTTTTTGACATGTCGAATATGCCACAGGTAGCTTGCCAGGCTCTGCCACATGGGTGGGATATTCTCGGAGGCTTGCTGGGCTCTCCGAGAGGTATACATACACACACATGTACATATATATATATATATATATTACTCTCTATGATTTTTGCCTATTGTCTAAACTTTATCAAATATGGTGTGGTAATTACGGAAAATGGGTAGGAAGTGTCTTATAATGAAGTATATATACACATACATATATACATATATATGTACATATATGTATATCTTACTTTGAGTGAACTTCCAAGGGAAAAGATGTATTTTTCTTTCCAAATTTAGGAAGGGAATCAAAGATGAAAGCATATTATAATTCTCCCTGTTCAATGAGCTCAAACATTAACAGAGGAAGCGGGACAATCCTTCATAAAGTGTCAATTTTTTGACAAGTTTTTCACTCTGCATGTCTAAAATTTGACTTTTGTTCTTCTACTGCGAGTTACCTCTGATTTGAGGGGGTGTGAATTAACTTCAATTAACCAAACCAGTAAGAGAAAATAACTAAATCAAAAAACAATTGCTTGCTTTACAAGAAGAAATTTAATAATATACACTGACATATTTTCTTTAATATCCACTTGAATAAAAATATAATATAAAGGCTAGAACTCCTTGTAGAGAAACTCTTGGATTTCAGGTACCGAGATAGGATTTGCATGCAAATAATTTAGAGGGAGATGAAGGAGATACTGATAGAGGGATGGGAAATGAGCAAGGAAAGGAAGACGGCTGGGGTGCGGCTGGGGAAACAGTGCAGGAGTAGGGTGACGGCTTCACTGAACCTGGGTTCAGTTCCTGGCACCCCCTCTGATCCCCTGCACACTACTAGGAGTAACTCCTGAGTGCAGAGCCAGGAGTAACCTTTAAGCATTACTGGGTGTGGCCCCCAAACAAAACCGAACCGAAAAGGACACACCAGTGGTGAAGTGGTGTTTCACTGTATATCTGACCCAAAGAACCAAGGAGACTGAAATTTCTGACCCAGACTAGAATAACAAAACTTGGAAATGTGCCTGTGAAGGAGGCGTGCTGGAGGAAAGCTAGGGACATTGCTGGGGGGAGATGACACGGGTGAAAACTGTATATAGCGGAACCTCAACTTTGTAAACTGTGGTGCCTACATTAAACCAACCAACCAAACAAACGAACAAAAAACCCAAAAATTCTTAAAAAACAAAACCACAAAACTCACAAATCTATAAAAGATGTTTTAGTAATCCAGTTGTTGCTGAGTTAGTGCTTTTTTCCAGTTCACTAGGTGAAGCACTTGAAGCCCGTGCAGCACACAGGTCTCTTAGATTCCTCTCAGCCATCCCTGGGGAACTGCTACCTGCACATCCAGTCCTGCGACCTTCCAGGTGCAGACTTGTTGGCTGGCAACAAGCTCCAGGCAGAGAGGTCAGGTGACAGCCAGGGGGTGGGAATAACAAAACGGTTAGGAAGAAGTTGGTGCATTGTGACCTCAGCTCTGAAATATCCCCCCAGCTCTCATGACAGATGGTCTAAGAAACTCCTTTAAATAGTGAGGCAACACTAAAGGGGGGTGTGGGGAGGGATACCGGGGACATTGGTGGCAGAGAATATGCACTGGTGAAGGGTGTTCCATCATTGTATGACTGAAGCTCAAGCATGAAAGTTTTCTAACTGTAGCTCATGGTGATTTAGTTTTAAAAAAGCAAGTAATAATAATAACAGTAATAATAATAATAATAATAATTGTGTAAAAACACAAAAAGAAAAAGGAGTGGGCGCGGGCACCACACCGCGGAGGTTGATGGCGATGATGAGGCAGGCGAAGGAAGGAACGGAGCCAGGCTGGTTGGTCTCAGTTGCAGTTTATTCCATTCCCATCTCCATTCTCCTCTGATTCTCCTCCTGCTTCTCCCTCCCCCATCCTACTTCATTCTCCTTCTCCTCTGGATCTGGATCTCGATCTAGCTTCTCCAGATCTGGCACTGGGACTCACACTGGGACTGGCCGGGGACAGGCCCCAGGACTGGCCCTGGAACTAGCTCTGGGACTCGACCCCAGCCCACTCTTTCAGCCTAGTTAAATCCCCAAGAATTAGGGGTTGGGGCTTACACATAGGTGTGGTTACAATCAATAGGGGGTAAAGTTCTATCCCTCAGGGGATGCTCCTTCTAGGACAGATACTCTTTCAGCACGACACCCGCCCAAGAGCAGAATCCCATGGGTGTGTCTCTCCTCTCCTTGATGAACTAACATATAAGTATTCATATTATTAATCATTTTGTATGGACATAGCAAGAAATGCATTAAGCTTAAAGAATTGCTCTCCTGGGGTCACCTTGATCTTAGACTACAGTGCTCAGGCCAGATTAGTCTTTCCTATCCCCAGCAGGGTCCTAGTCTCGCCATTGCTTTTGGATCATTACATGACATGTCCATGACCAAGCTCTTAACATATAGTTAAGCATTAGGCACTTTGGCCAGGCCCATCTCGATGCCAGGGTAGCACATAACTCACCGCTTGCCCTGAGTCCATCCCGTCCCTCATCGGGACCATGCTTTTGGGGGTGCTAGGAAGTAAGGGCAGCTAAGGCTTAGGTCCAGAAAGCAGATGCCCGGGAGTGAATAATATTTGAAGCCCATTAAATCCCATGTTACCAAAGCATATTAACAAATGTCTTTCTTTGTCCATACAAAAAGGATATTGTTTTAAAGTAAACTATTGAAAAGACATAAGAGAGGACAAAGACAATATTAACTTACAATACAAGTTCACTGTCCTAGTGAGGTCTGACCATACAGATTAACAGAGTTTGATTAGGGGAAGGGCTGAATGACTAGTTGGGGAAGGGAGCATAGAAGTGATAATAGTTAAACAAGGAAATGGGAGTGACTCGGGAGCACCTTGATGGGCGTGACTGATATACCTAAGCTCTTAGTGGCCAGGGGAGCAGGATATACCAATGAAGTCTAGAATTGTTTAGAGATTATTACCAGTCAAGCCCAAACTCTGTGGCAAGGGAGAAAGGACAAACCAATGATATCTAACAAATAATAATAATAATAATTATAATAATAATAAGCACTCTCACTGTCATCCCGTTGCTCATCGATTTGTTCGAGCGGGCACCAGTAATGTCTCTCATTGATAGACTTATTGTTACTGTTTTTGGCATATCCAATACGCACAGGTAGCTTGCCAGGCTCTGCTGTGCGGGCTCCACACTCTCGGTAGCTTGCCGGGCTCTCCGAGAGGGGCTGAGGAATCGAACTCGGGTCAGCCGCATGAAAGGCGAATGCCCAACCGCTGTGCTATCGCTCCAGCCCAATAATAATTAATAATAATAATAATAATAATAATAATAATAATAAAAGGGTTCACATCACCTAGATCTTGTGGGCCATCCACCATCCAGGGAAATCACAATTTATTTATTATAATCCAACCTACATAGGAGATAGTGCAATACTGGACAGTAACTGAGGACATGAGGAGTCACCTTATCCTCATGTATAACATTGGCTTCACTTACATGGAAAACAGACAGAAATGGAGATAGATTGTAGAAAGTATTCTGAAGCACATTTTACCTTGTTGCAATCAATTAAACCATTAGTTAACTCCAGTTCCCTGAAAACACTGGACCATGGTATAGGCCAGTGTTACTGGACAATACTGTTCCTAACTATAATGATCCATAATTGACACATTTCAACTAGATTAGGGCCAAATATGTAGTGCCAGAGTTAAGGTGCTTTGTATGCATTTGATCTAGTTTTGATCCCTGGTACCAATCACTGCTTGGGCATCTGAGTGCCCTGCAATGACCCCTGAGCACCGAACCAGCAATAACCCATGAGCACTGCAAGGTGTTCTGCCAATGGAAAAAAAATTAAATTCAACTAGATCGGAAAGGATTATGAATGAGGTTATATTTTTGCTTTACAACAAGCAAACATTACTTTGTTGATAGATAGGTCCCTTGCAGTGGTTTTTAGAAGCTATATTTAAGGATTAAACTCTCTCTTAAAGAGAGTCTCTATCCCTCCAGGCAACACATCTTGGAAAGCAGATAAGGTTCCATACCTGTGCATTATGAATCTCATTTATATGCGTCTTGTCTGTGTCATCTGAAGAGAAGATAAGCCAGAGCTTGCCTCCTTCTGAGCAGTCTCTGCAGAGCGGAGGAAGCCAGGTCTATCCTGGCCCATATTCTCCCGAGAAGATGGTGCTCAGGGTCCGGGAGAAGGCGTAGCGGAACCTAGAAAGAAAGAGCGCCCGCCCTGGGAGCCCAGGCATCACTTATCTCTTCCAGCAAGGAGAGGGCTTTGCTGTTTGTTCCTGTATTTTCTGCCGGCAATGGATTTAATCCCCTTGAAAACCGTGCTCCCTGGGAACCCGGGCTCCACAGAAAAGCTCCCTCAAGCTTCCTGCGATTTCCTTACTCCACAATTCCAGTGCGTTTCCCCCACACTTCTCCGCTCTTTTCACCCCTCCTCCTCTGCGCAGAACCAGCCTCATGCACACGTGGGGGATCCTGGTTTGGGACCAGTTGAATTATTGAGCTTTCCTGGGTTTCAGCGGCTACTAGTCATGATCTCAGTAGTATCTACAGAGGGCCAGGGCTGGAGGACACTATGCGGCCATAGCGTTTTATTGGTTTAAAATAGGAGACTCTGATCCCCTCCGTGTTTCTCTCCACATATATGTATCTCCAAGCTAAGTGCTGCGGGCACAGAGGGGCCGTATGCTCCTTGGGCACCTGTTTCTGCACCAACTAGAGGATGAAGATGCTGGACAGGCGCTGACCGGGAAGACTAAGTCAACCAGTGATAGAAGAAGTTGAGAGAAGATCCCTAGGGACTTAGGGGACATGGGTGTGGCACTGCAGAGGCATGCGCATTCAGATCAGCAGCAAGCAGGAGAGGGAGTGCGGACCCATTATATCCCGTTCACTAATTATGACTGTCACAGGACAATAACTGCTGGAGATGGCAAAAAAAAATAAATAAAAGAGGCAGGAGGGAATCAAGGACACCCAATCTGCTTGTGCAGTTAAGGATGGAAGAGACATGATTTTATTGTACCCACTTTCTCCATCTATTGAACTATACATTTCTCATAGAAGACAACAGACATATATAAAAGGATATATTAAATTAACATATATTAAATTTTGTCTTTTATTTTATTTTTTTAAATTTTTTTTTTGGTCACACCCAGTGATGCTCAGGGATTACTCCTGGCTCTGCACTCAGGAATTACTCCTGGCGGTGCCCGAGGGACCATATGGGATGCTGGGAATCGAACCCGAACCCGGATCGGCTGCGTGCAAGGCAAACAACTTACCTGCTGTACTATCGCTCCAGCCCCAACTTTTGTCTCTTTTAGCTGAGAGTATTCTGCTCCATATCCTCCCTTCTCCTGAATGCCACATTATTTATGCAGTTTTTCCACAGTATTCCAAGTCATTTCCTTAGGAAGTCTTTCTGAGATTACTTTTTATTTCCTCTATATTGCAGGATTTTCATTATAACATCAGGACACTTGACTGTCATCTTGTATCTCTTTTATTCACAGCAGTATAATTATTTTGTTTGTTTCTATGCATCACTCAGCTCTCTTGCCTCTGTGCATGGCCCCAAAACTCTTAGCAGTGCTGGGGTGATGATATAGTCACCCAGTGCCATGGATCAAACTTGGGTCAGCTGCATGCAAGACAAGCTCTTTCACTATTATCTATCTCTCCAGCCTATCAATTCTTATGAATATTAAATTTTCAAATTCTTATAACCTCAAATTTAGAATAAGAGTTTCTGTTAAGTAATTTTTAATACATATATTAGTAATGGAGATAACTGTTAATAAACCTACGATAGAGGTGGATAGATGGAGAAAAGAAGAAGGTGGGAGAAGAAAAGGGAGTGATATCAATTTCAGTTTATGATCAGAGTATTCCTCAATTTAGAGTTAACATTTGACTTGAGTCTTGAGTAGTCTCAAACAGTCTCGAATATTAGAGGTGAGTGAATTGAGGAACATTAATATAGGCCCAGGAAGACTAATCACAAACACAGAGGTTAAAAAAAAGTATTAGCTATGTTGAAGTAATATATTTAATTTTCTGTCATACAGAATTATTTCTTAACAACTCTTAAATCTATCTTTGGAAAAGTATTTTTTCAAACTGTTTGTAATTTATAACATTATTTTACCTTGATTTATTTTTCTCATATGTGGATTTTATGGTATCACCAAACATTTTAAATGAATGCTTTTTCTTTTGAATACTTTTAAAAATATAAAGAACAAAGTTTAAATCACCCATAAGTTCACCCCCAAGTAATAGCTAAAGAAAATGCAGAATGGAAAAATCGTAGAGTGGGTCTCACCACTCCTCTTCAATATAGTACTGGAAGTACTTGCGATAGCTATTAGACAAGAAAAAGAGATTAAGGGCATCCAGATAGGAAAGGAAGAAATCAAACTCTCACTATTTGCAGACGACATGATACTATATCTAGAGAAGCCTAAAACCTCTACTAAGAAACTCTTAGAAACAATAGACTTATACAGTAAAGTTGCAGGCTACAAAATCAATACCCAAAAATCCATGGCCTTCATATATGCAAACAATGAGGCAGAGGAAAGGGACATGAAAAAAGCAATCCCATTCACAATTGTGCCCCAGAAAATCAAGTACCTCGGAATCAGCTTAACCAAGGAAGTAAAAGACCTTTACAAAGAAAACTACATAACGCTACTCCATGAAATCAAAGAGGACATGAGGAAATGGAAACATATACCCTGCTCGTGGATAGGGAGAATCAATGTTGTCAAAATGGCAATACTCCCTAAAGCATTATACAGATTCAATGCGATCCCAATATGTATACCCATGACATTCTTCAAAGAAATGGATCAAGCAATCCTAAAATTCATATGGAATAACAAACGTCCAAGGATAGCTAAAACAATTCTTGGGAAAAAGATGATGGGAGGCATCACCCTCCCCAGCCTCAATCTTTACTACAAAGCAGTAACAATTAAAACAGCATGGTACTGGAACAAAGGCAGAGCCGTAGACCAATGGAACAGGGTGGAATATCCCTACACACAACCCCAAATGTATGATCATCTAATCTTTGATAAGGGAGCAAGAAATGTGAAGTGGAGCAAGGAAAGCCTCTTTAACAAATGGTGCTGGCAAAACTGGACAACCACATGCAAAAAAATGGGTTTAGACCTTGACCTGACACCATGCACAAAAGTCAGATCAAAATGGATTAAAGACCTCAACATTAGACCACAAACCATAAGGTACATTGAAGACAAGGTCGGCAAAACCCTCCACGATATTGAAGATAAAGGTATCTTCAAAGGTGACACGGAACTAAGCAATCTAGTAAAAACAGAGATCAACAAATGGGACTACATTAAACTAAAAAGCTTCTGCACCGCAAGAGATACAGTGACCAGAATACAAAGACTATCCACAGAATGGGAAAGGATATTTACACAATACCCATCAGATAAGGGGTTGATATCAATGGTATATAAAGCACTGGTTGAACTCTACAAAAAGAAAACATCCAACCCCATCAAAAAATGGGGCGAAGAAATGAACAGAAACTTTACCAAGGAAGAAATACGAATGGCCAAAAGGCACATGAAAAAGTGCTCTGCATCACTAATCATCAGAGAGATGCAGATCAAAACAACCATGAGATACCACCTCACACCACAGAGACTGGCACACTTCCAAAAGAACAAAAGCAACCGCTGTTGGAGAGGATGTGGGGAGAAAGGGACCCTTCTACACTGCTGGTGGGAATGCCGGCTAGTTCAGCCCTTTTGGAAAACAGTATGGACGATTCTCAGAAAACTAGAGGTTGAGCTCCCATTTGACCCAGCAATACCACTGCTGGGAATATATCCCAGAGAGGCAAAAAAGTACAATCGATACAACATCTGCACATGTATGTTCATCGCAGCACTGTTTACAATAGCCAGAATCTGGAAAAAACCCGAATGCCCCAAAACGGATGACTGGTTGAGGAAACTTTGGTACATCTATACAATGGAATACTATGCAGCTGTTAGAAAAAAGGAAGTCAAGAATTTTGTAGTTAAGTGGATGGGCATGAAAAGTTTCATGCTGAGTGAAATGAGTCAGAAAGAGAGAGACAGACATAGAAAGACTGCACTCATCTATGGTCTATAGAATATCAGAGTGGGAGACTAATACCCAAGAACTGTAGAAATAAGTACCAGGAGGTTGACCCCATGGCTTCGCGGCTGGCCTCACGTTCCGGGGAAAGGGCAACTCAGAGAAGCGATCACCAACTACATTGTAGTTGAAGGCCATGTGGGGGAAGGGAGTTGCGGGCTGAATGAGGGCTAGAGACTGAGCACAGCGGCCACTGAACACCTTTATTGCAAACCACAACAGCTAATTAGAGAGAGAGAACAGAAGGGAATGCCCTGCCACAGTGGCAGGGTGGGGTGGGGGGGAGATGGGATTGGGGAGGGTGGGAGGGACGCCGGGTTTACGGGTGGTGGAGAATGGGCACTGGTGAAGGGATGGGTTCCCGAACTTTGTATGAGGGAAGTATAAGCACAAAAGTGTATAAATCTGTAACTGTACCCTCACGGTGATTCTCTAATTAAAAATAAATAAATTATAAAAAAAAATCGTAGAGTGGGGACTTGCACATGGATGATTCAGGTTCCATCTCTGACATCCCCATATGGTCCCCTGAACACCACCATGAGTAATTCCCAAGTGCAGAGCTAGGAGTAAGCCCTGAATATCACTGGGTGTGCCGCTCCCCAAATATTGTTGGGTTTGTTTCTAGGTTTATGAAAGATTAAAAATATGCATAATTCTTTGAGTATTTTATTGTGATTTATTTTCAATGATGTTTCCTTGTGTATTTAAATATTTAGTATAAAGTCCACCTACTCATATTAAGGTGTATGTATGTACTTGTCTGCATTTTTCATGTAAGAACATAAATAGAAGTACCTTTTTATTTTGAACTATGGTAGTAAGATCAATGCCAACCTCCTATAATACAAGACTTAGACTTGGATTCTGGTTGTTTTCACCCTGTTATAGTAACCTGTAGAGTCTACATTGGTTTACTCATGTATACAGCGGGTGGAGTAATGCATATCTCATTGACTTATGATGAGAGAAAGAGAGCAAAATTGGAGAGAGAACGAAATAGTGAGGAAAGGCCTGGAACTTTAGGCAATTGGACCTTCCAGGAATGACGTTTGATTAGTGTCATGGAAGTAAAGAGAGACCCTGTTGATGAAGGGAGTGAATTTGAAGAACATTAATTTGGGTCCGGGAAGACTCATCAAAAAGACCCAACAATACCCAATCCCTGGGTCTCCCAGCATTTTGGAGGGAAGCTGGCATCACACAGATCAGCCACTTTGTGCCTTGGAAAAGGACTGACTGTCATTTTGTTCAGTGCATGCAGGGTCCCCTCCTTTGGTGACCTTCGATGACTGAGCCAGGCTCCTCAGGACTGGGTCTCTCACTGACCACGCCTCTGGTATGCTATCCAAGGACGGGAAAATAGAGAATCACCAACTGGGGTAATTTTCCCAGTTTCCCACCAGAATCTGAACCCAAGAGTTCACGGGGCCTTGCTTTCCCTGGAGGAACTGGGCAGAGTGCCATGCCCAGTCACTCAGTCAGGGGCTGCCTAGCATTTTAGCAAATAAGGAAACATCCTTGTATCACTGTCATTCCGTGGCTCATCAGTTTGCTTGAGTGGGCACCGGTAATGTCTCCATTATGAGACTTGTTGTTACTGTTTTTGGCATATCAAAAACCTCTCCAACATGGGCTCGAGCTTTAGTACAGCTATTGGGACACTTAACTTGCATGCGGTTCCCCTGGGCTCCATTCCTGGCATCTCCATAGGGTCCCTGAACAATGCATGAGTGCAGAGCCAGGAGTAAGTCCTGAGCACTGTAGGGTATGCCCCCCCCCACCACAAACACACACACAATAAAAATCAAAACCAAAAGTTCTCCAACATTCATAAACCTATCTGATCAACAGATGCATGGGAATTAACAGCCAATGTTGTTTATCCACCTCGCTAACAATAACACTGGAGATGACTAACCAATTCAGCAGGCTGGGGTAAATTAGAAATTGTACCTAAGGGTAAATGCATGTAATTAAATCACTTTGAGTGACTCAATTTTAATTACAGCAAAATTATAACCTAGAAGGAGAGCCACAAAATAGCTGGCAAAAAGAAAAGTAGCCCAAAGTCCATTCTTCAATTAATTAGTTTATTGGTGAGTTTTATTAAATTATCATTGACCACATATGGTTCCTTTCCAAATATCTTTATTTTCAATTAAAATCTAAGTTACATGTAAGTGTATAGAGTTTTTAAAAATCTTATTACTAAAAAGACATACATTGTCTAGAATGAAACTATTTAGGAAGTATTTTTTGTGTATGTGTTGTATATGATTTTAAGCCTTCAAAAAAAAATAGAGCCACATGTTAGCTGATGCGTGTTTGTTATAGCCAATATTTGCTTAATCAGAAACTTGGACCCATAGATTCAGGATGAAAATAAGAAATCCTCTGCTTATTGCTTATCTCCTTTCCTCTCTGTTCCTGGAATAGCTGCCCATGAGTCCAATTTAAGGAATAAGGAAGGATAATGAAGAGCCTCCTCTTAATTACACAATGAGTTCCCATTTCTTCAGGGAGTTCTTCAGTTCAGAACTGCAATTCCAAGCCGCTCTCACTGCCGGGAGTGACCCTTTTCGCTGCTGGAATTCTCACACTGAGCAACCTCCGTCCGCTGACCAAGCTTGTCCTGTCTGAGCTGGATGGCATTGTCAGTAGGGGACATCTGCTTCGAGGTGGCATCTTAAGATCACAAACTCTTGCCTGAGATCTCCCGCTCTCCTGTTGAGACTGTGGTCATTGAAGTAAGGGTCCCACAATCATGCTGGTGCATTGTCACTCTTCCAGCAGCGGGGCGGCTAGCTGCCGCGTCCCCTCATAACCCTGCTCGCATTATACCTTCACTTCTGCCCTCGCTTCCCAGAATGAATTTTATCCCCATGCTCAGAGAAAACGAGAGTCCATCTTCCAGGAAGAGAAAAGGACAAAAGACAGAACACACACTAGTTCAATCTGTTTCATTTTTGCCCTTTGAAAAATGGTGTCTTTCTTAACCCCCTCGCTCAATCGATTTTCTCTTCTACTTCTACTTCGTCTACCATTGTGCCCCTAGACAATGCCAGGAGATGGAGGACAATGCTCAGGTAATCAGACATTTCCTAAACAGAGAAACTCTCATCCCCTAGGAAAAACAGAAAGTTGGACCATCCTAATATGAACAGGGGGAAACGATTATCAAGCAGACAAACATAGAAATCTGATAACAATTTGTATCCCTTCACATACCCAAAGGAAAACCATTGCTGCAGTGTTTGAGGCAAATAGGACTGTCTCAGAGCTGATATGCTTCATTAGAAAAGGTGATTGTCGGTGCTGGAGCGATAGCACAGTGGGGAGGGCGTTTGTCTTGCACGGAGCTGACCCGGGTTCGATTCCCAGCATCCCATATGGTCCCCCAAGCATCACCAGGAGTAATTCTTGAGTGCATGAGCCAGGAGCAATCCCTGTGCATCGCTGGGTGTGACCCAAAAAGCAAAAAAAAATGGCCTTTTCTTATAGTAAGTGATAAAGTAGTTGGATAAATAAAAGAAAATAAAAGAAAAAGAAAAAAAGGAAAAGGTGATTGTCTAGAGTGGACAGTCGAGTAGAAATTTGGGGGTAGTGGAAACATTCTCTATTGCATTATTCCACACAGCAGCAACTGTTGATCCAAGTGCTGGTAGGCACTTGGAATGCCGCTAGTGCAACTGAAAGCTGGAATCCAATCAGTCAAATGGTTATGTGTAGCCAGTAGCTACTCTATCTTGCCATTCTCATGACTAGCATATTTGTAGTGAGTATTTGGCCTTGGGAAATGCAGAAGAAGAAAAATCAGTAATGCGAGCTCCAGGCACAAGAAAAATGTATCTGGACAAGATGAGTGACACTAGAAATATGAACAATATGGGTCATTCACCTGGGTGACAAGTTGAGAAGCTGGGTGAAGGCAGCCATAGTGTCCATCGGGCTGGGTCTGTTGTCTAGAATGAACTGGAAGATACACTTGTTATACAAAGGAAACTGCAGCAGTGAGTCCTACCCCAGCCAAAGATTTTCTGACTCAATGTCATATGTAGATGGTTTCCCCACAAACTCTCCACCACCCCTGGGTGTCCTGCTGAGCCCCTTAAGAGGCACATACTGAGATCATTCTTGTAGTTTGTTTTAAAACTTCAATTTTAGGCATGTTTCGTGTGTGGATTTCCTTTATGGATGCTTTCTCTTATTATTTAGAAGATGAGATTATTGTACTGCCCTCTTTTTTTTAATCTTTCCTTTATTTCACGCTTTTTACTTTTGTTTTGTTTGTGGGGGAAAACCTGGCAATGCTCAAGGGTCGTAACTCCTGACCATGCTCAGGAGTACCTGGGGGGCCATATAGGATGCCTGGGATCAAACCTGGATCAGGCGTGTAGAAGGCAAATGCTCTACCTATTCTACTTTGCTCTGGCCTCATGTTTTCCTCTTTCTTGACTAGAGGTTTCTTTGTCTATCTTCATTTTCTTCCTCTACCCTCAATGTGGGAGTTTTCCAAAACTTCCTTTTACCTAAGCATAGTCTTTCACGAAAAAGTTCTAAAAGCCATGTGTTTTGGGGGTCTTCAGAAGGCCTACCCTTACCTCTGAACACACGGCTTCTCTCAACAACTTATTTGATCTCTCAGTTTGATGGACGTAAATGTATCTCAAACTTAATATTAAATCGAGGGGCTGGAAAGATGTAGTACAGCAAACCGGGCACTTGCCTTGCACACAGCAAGCCTGGATTCGATCCCTAAAACCCCATATGGTCCCTCAAGCCCCTGAGTAGAGCCTGGACTAAGCCCTGAGCATAGCTGGGTGTACTCCAAAAAACTTAAAAAAAAAAAAACTAATAAAAATGAAAAAGTAAAATAGTTTGCCTTTGACCTCTCCTTTCTGCAGATTCTATACCTAGCAATTAGCATATTTATTTACACTATGTTGGTAGCCACAAAATCCAGAAATTATCTATTTGTCACAACCAATCCAACAGCAAGTCCCATAGCCACATCCCCCATGGTGGATTTCTACCCTCTTTTCTCCATTTACACTCAGCCTCTGTGGTCCATTTACACTCAGCTTGGATGACCACGATACAGCTTCTCTCACTTTCTCCCTCCTTATTTCCTCCCCAAACACCCAGGACTTTTCTCTCTGGCTGCCAAAATCAATCTACAAATTATAGATGGTGTCACCTCTTTCTTTTGCTTAACACATATCTATGATTCCCCATTCCTCTTAGAATAAAATTTAAACACTACACCAAGAATATGTTTTGTTATATTACCATTTCTGAGTATTTCTCCCATGTGATTATTTACTTTTTTCTTACTCATAATTCTTCAAGCATATTGATTCTTTTCACTGCTGTAACATGCCATTCTCATTTTCATTCTGAGAGGTTCTCATTAACTTTCCTAACATTGTGGTTATCTGGCTCTTCCTTTTCCCCAGAGTGTTGCAGAGAAGTTTCCTGACTGCTTTTGTTAACAGTGTTCTTACTTCTTAAGATTGAAATATATTTATACCATCTTTCTTCTCTTGTGGCTCAAGTGTGTCTGTTTGCGTGTTGTTATTGTTTGCTCTGGTAGGCCATACAAACCATGAGCGAAAGAACTGGTAGGATGCCTGGTGCACCATCAATAATTCTTGAATAGATGGGTAAATTATTAGTTTATAAAAAAGACATTATTGAAAGCTTTATTAAAATTTTTACGTAAAGGGGAGTAAAGTAAATGACAAAATGACTCATTTAAATTTCACTGAGCTTTGATCATTGTCTGGGCTAGATGCCAACTTAACTTTGTGGTAGTGTATGATAAATGAGCTAATAAATGGAATACTGTCTCCTATATCCCTGCATATAAATTCTACATTAAATTACTGTGAAGAACCATTGAGTTATTCTCAAATCTACCCTAAGTGAAAGCAGATGCCTTCCTCGGTGATTGAGATTAAATTATTCCAATTATATCAAATTGATGATAATTCTTACTAGCCCAGAGTCTTAAAGAAACATCATCATCATCATCATCATCATCATCATCATCATCATCATCATCATCATCATCATCATCATCCCGTTGATCGTCAAATTTCTCAAGCAGTCTCAGTAATGTCTCCATTCGTCCTAGCCCTGAGATTTTAGAAGCTTCTCTTTACACATCTTTTCCAATGGTGCCGCATTGGAGGCTCTTTAAGGGTCAGGGTCAGGGTCAAGGTCAGGTCAGGAAATAAAGAAACAAGAACACTGAAAATATCATAGCTCTAAAGTATTGGCATATGACTTTAGCTTGTGCTCCCTTCCTCCCTTCCTTCCTTCCTTCCCTCCTTCCTTCCTTCCTTCCTTCCTTCCTTCCTTCCTTCCTTCCTTCCTTCCTTCCTTCCTTCCTTCCTTCCCTCCCTCCCTCCCTCCCTCCCTCCTTCCTTCCTTCCTTCCTTCCTTCCTTCCTTCCTTCCTTCCTTCCTTCCTTCCTTCCTTCCTTCCTTCCTTCCTTCCTTCCCTCCTTCCCTCCTTCCTTCCTTCCTTCCTTCCTTCCTTCCTTCCTTCCTTCCTTCCTTCCTTCCTTCCTTCCTTCCTTCCTTCCTTCCTTCCTTCCTTCCTTCCTTCCTTTGCACCCAAGATCATCTGTCTCTGAATATGTACAACTTTTTAAAACTTTAGGTGGACTAGTGTTTTTGCTGGAAAACTCAAGACTTAACATATTTCATAAACTATCATTGAATAAGTGGCCTTCACAAGGACTTATCTCTAATTTTACTCTAAGCACTGTCTATAGTGCTATAGCACTGTCATCCTGTTGTTCATTGATTTACTCAAGCAGGCACCAGTAATGTCTCCATTGTGAGACTTGTTGTTACTGTTTTTGGCATATCAACTATGCCATGGGGAGCTTGCTAGGCTCTGCCGTGCGGGCGGGATACTCTCAGTAGTTTGCTGGGCTCTCTGAGAGGGACAGAGGAATCGAACCCGGGTAGGCCATGTGCAAGGCAAGCCTTACCCGCTGGGCTATTGCTCCAGTCCAATTTTACTCTAAAGAATAAATAAATGAAATAGAGCCACTTAAGAATTTCCCATTGCCCTTGATTGACAGTTAATCAACCAGATAATTTGGAAATATGTCTTGGGTTCAGTGTAGTCTTCTCATAATACATTTTTATTTGGGGAAATGCTCTAGAAGGCAGTGTGAGTGCTTAGTAATCTAAGGATGCTGTGAGTTTATTTGGTCAACTCCCATATACCGTAAAGTAGAAGACAAAATGTTCTATAAGGATGGTGAAAAATAAGGTGGCTCATATAGAAATTAAAGAAAAAGAAAAGAATTTCCTTCTAAGATGTTAGAATGTTTTTCCAGACAGACATGGTATTGGGGTTGACTTTAGATCCAGGAGAAGCATTCTCTTCTACAGGTACCCATACCCTGCCCGCAAAGAGAGGGAGGAAATAGCCATTGGATGTAGCCCTGCCCAGCTACAGGGCCTGAAAGAAATATTTTTTCACATTTTCGGAAATGAGTAAGTTCAACAGGACCTGGATGTATAGAGTCAGGATGGCTCTTCTTTCCACGCAAACATAGGAAGTTGAGAGTGTGAAGTTGTGAAGGGATCATAGTGAGCTCATTTGATATGTTGAGAGACACGAGGAGAGAGGGAGCCAGGGTGGGAAGTAACCAGGAGATCCAATTCAAGAAATGAAAATGTGAAGATGGCTGGCAGGAGTGAACTTTACCCCATACATATTATGGGGTCAAGTGGGTCTGGACATCATAGTTTTGAGGCAAGAGACATTGTATTATGAGAAGATTTAAGCCAGAATACCATAAAAGATATCATGGCAAGGTTTATGGTGGTAATTTATATAGATGAAAAGTTTCAAAGTAGCTTACGTAGTACCTGGCAAATCTTTAGATGGGCAGTGGGAAAGGATAAGGATATATGAATATTATTTAAACTACTTAGAGCTGGCTAGCTGAATGGTAGTTATGCCATTAAAAGTGTGAAAAGGTGGGCTGGACCCAGCAGCTGACCTCTACAACCCAACTGCCACGCTCCAGGCCGTTTTCCACATGCTTGGGCTGAGCCTCGCACATGGAAACCAGGTAATGTGGAACTTTATGACTTTGGACTCTGGTCGCAACAGGAACCGGAAGCAGAGATCCTCTACCCGTTTCCCCCAGTCTCAGGTGACCCAGGGATCACACCCATAAGCCAGCTCCAGCCTGCACCAGATAATCCCCTCTTTGGCCACCCTCCAAAACTCATGGCTGCTTCTCCCGGGAGGGAGCATAAAATGAGGCCCCCATAGCCATGCCACTGGACTCTGCACCAGGCTGTTTTCACTTGGGGCACCCCGGAGGGGAGCGGGTGAGAGTTCTCCCTGCCCCAAGGGACCCAGCCCTGGCAGCTGACCTCCACTACCCAAACACCGCCAGGCTCTAGGCTGCTTTCCACACGCTCAGGCCGAGCTTCACATATGAGTGAACATATTCCTGGACTGCAGAGCTGTGAAAGCGGCCACGCGACACATCATAAGATACTCCCTACCCTTTTGCCATATATGATGCAGTTCAGACAGTAGGCAACGAATCATATAGGGAAATTATATATATATATATATATGCATGTATACAAACTTTGAGAGATATATATCAAAGCTCACATCACCCAAACTTTAACAACATGTTAGTGATAGCCTATAGAATGTCTCAATGGCTCCTGTCAAAATCTTCACACTGCTTCCTATATGAAAGCATTTTTTGTAAGCATGTTCAGCAGTTCTTCATAACAGACAATACAAAATATATTCTTTCTTTTGTGTTTTGGGACAGGGCTTGGGGCTTGCTATGGAAACATCCAAAAATTGGTGGTGTGAAGGTGTAATGGTGGTGGGATGGGTGTTTAAATATTAAATGTAATAAAATATTGTGAACTAACTTATAAAATATAAAAAAAGAAACAAAAAAGGGTGAGTTGGAGAGATGGTACAGTGGGTAGGGCATTTGCCTTGCATTCAATTCATAGGGATTGTATCTTCGGCATTACATATGATCCCCCAAGCTCTCCCAGAGTGGTTCTGGAGTACAGAGCCAGGAGTAAGCCCTGAGAATCACTGGGTGTGGCCCCCAAATAAAGAGTCATATGAGTCATTTAATGGCATCAGACCACCTCTATGGAGACACTATATTATCTCTCTAGTTTAAAAATGAAACAAAAAACCTTTAAAGGAACTAAATCCAAAGTAATTGTCCTAAGAAACCATCAAGAAAACATCTAGAGATAAAGACTGCAAACTTTTTGTAAGAGGATGGAGTTAGCAACCAATTATGTATGTATAGCCAGGAGTTCAAGCTTTTAAGCAATAATGAACATTTTTGTTAAACAACTTTCATAATCTTTCTTTTACCTTACCATAAAACAAACTATCTCTATTGCCCTTTTGGGAACAATATTTAAGAGGGTTTTTTTTGAGGGAGGTCGCACCTGGCAATGCTCAGGGGTTTCTCCTGGCTCTGCACTCAGGAATTACTCCTGGTGGTGCTCGGGGGACCATATGGGATGCTGGGAATCGAACCTGGGTTGGCTGCATGAAAGGCAAATGCCCTACCCACTGTTCTATCACTCCAGCCCCAATATTTAAGAGTTTTCCCAAGTTAGACTTTCCCAGATTATAGTTCTTTGATCCCAAATAAATGTCCCTTGCATTTTTGGTTGCCTTTAAATTTTTCAGGTCACCCCTTTTAGGAATTGGACAGTATAGAAATATTGCTTTGGAAATTATCTGTTTAGAGATGAAGCGACAATTTTGAATGTGAGTCTAACATGAGGAATGGTTCATCAGAGGGGAATTCAGGAGAGATTTAAGCTGGAATTACAGCCATATGGTTATTGTGGTCTTTGTGCTTAGATGAAGTTTTGGAACTGGGTAAATTTTTCAAAAGACCAACTACAAAGAGACCAAAGAAGATGATTAAGGATGGACCACCAGGGGTTCCATAAATAATTGGATCAGAAACAAAAGTAGACAACAGATTGATAGACAAAGGAATAAAGAACAGATGAGAAATTAAAACCTGATATAGGAGGAATTTTTAAAAGAAGGAACTGCTGAAGAATGTTAAATACATACCTTCAAACTATACAGCAATTAGCAAAAATTTAAAAAAGGAATTAGGGCAACTGGATCTATCAAACTTGTAGTTACTGCTTACTTTCCAAAATGAAATAGAGAGGGACTGTGTCACCAGGGGAAAAAGTGACATTGAAGCCAGGGGGTCTAGAGTCTAGTTCCAGTCATGTGTGGTTGAGCAATTAATCATACGTGATTAGCAGTGTCTCTGAGCTTCAAACCCTACACTGTTGAGTGAGCGGTGGAAATGGTGGAGAACAAACCTGGTTCAGGGGGTTATGAGGAGATTAGCTTCAACACAATCTATAGTAAAACATGATCTGAGTTGCGTTAAATTAATTGTAACAGCGAATTGCTGATAGAGCCTCATTGGCCATGATCCCTTCCTGGTGCAGAGCTGAGAACAAGAGCAGGTGGAACAAGGATTGATCTTGAAGGTCTGGCCAGGGCCAATGGTCTAGACAGAATGGCGTCAGCCAGTGCAGAGAGCTGAGTGGCCTGAGTAATGAGCTCGTGTGTCTGGGAGGAAGGCACAGCTCGCATTGTCCAGCACGTTGTCTCCCTAATACCAAGCAAAATGCTCTACTGAGAATATACATGTAGCAAATCTTTGCCTAACAAAGACACATTGTGGAGAGATTTGACAGCGGGCATGTACACAGAGGACAAAACCAAATTATTAAGTGAAACCAAAAATTAAAGAAGAGGGGCCAGAGTGATCGTACAAGGGCTTCTCTTGTGTGCAGCCAACCTGACTTTGGTCCCCAGAACCCCATATGGTCCCCTGAGCCTGACAGGAGTGATCCCTGAGCACTGAGCCAGGAGCAACCCCTGAGAAACTCTAGGTGTGGCCCCCCAAGAAAAAGCCAAAAAAATATGCAGATAGCTACAGGTGTATGTGTCACACAGGTGTGTGTGGTGAGGACATATACAAATAAAAGTTAGTAACTGTACTGAATAATCAACATGTCAAACACAAGAATCTGACAGAGGCCAGATTGAGGGCAAAGTGGGAAAAGGAACTGCATGTCTCCTTCACTTGCATCATCTTTGCCATACTAGACGGACTTAGCAAAATAACTCCCCCACTCTGAATCCATCAAACTATAGACAACCAACTACACATCACCCAACAGGTTGATAAGAGGGCCAGAAAGAAGAGTGCCAACAACCAATGCCAAATTTGGAGAGTTAAATGGCTTTATTAGATGAGTCGTAAATAGGACAGTTCACCTAGCAAGTAGAAGGAGTAACCAGGAGGAATGCAGAACGGAAGGTTTGAAGGAGCAGAAAGAGCATGGGACTAGGTTATTAGCAAAGTAAAGGATGATTTCCAAGAAAGTCACATACCCTAAGAGGCAAACAGTGGGGTTCTAGCCAGCAGATTGTCCGACTCCTGGCCAAGGGACTGCAGAGGAAAGGGTGTAAGGATTATGCTATGCAAAGAGGCACACCCAGGCATCAACACCTCACTGGGGGCCCAGTTTAGCCTATTTTCAACAAATGGGTTGATAATAACATTTATTCCTTCTATACAATGAGCAAGATGGTGAGAAAAAACCTCGCCTGCAAGGTCTAGACTGCTCGGGCAGGGAGCTCTGGGCAGGGAAAGTGGAACCAGGAAGATGCAATGAGCAGAGAGGCCAGCGCTGTGCAGATTGAAGCACTGTCCTGTCCTCGGACAAGAGCTAAGAGTTAGGTCTTCCCTGCGCTTTCCTCTGTGGTGAGGACCGTGCTCCTCCTATTCACAAGTCTATGTCTTCACAGCCTCTGACGCCTCTAGGCTTGAGTTTCCCTCCTAGGAAATACGTCTTTTGCCAAAATGAGTGACTTGGGGGTGGCCCTATCCCTCCCCTCCAGCTGCTACTGACACGTACATCTGTTCTTTAATAAGAACAGAGAGGCACACGCATCAAGTATCACACCATTAGCTGTCACTCGGAGGAGTTCTCTGTTGTTTCCCAGGCACCAACGGTAAGAAACCAGCCGGCAGACAGTCAGCTATGTCAGTGAGAATGGTTTGAGGCTCTCTTAGATCATCCCCTGCAAACTCTGCAGGAGAGGCAGCGGATTGCTTGAGAGGAAATGAAATCCTGGGTCTGACAGGGTTCTTTCTGGAATGCTGCGACCCGCTGCCTGTTCTCCAGTCTCTTACCATCCATCTCCTCTCATCCCACCGGGATCCCTCTGCAGGTCACGGCACTTGCTCCTGCGGCCTCTGTGTTTGTGAGAAAGGCTGGTTTGGGAAGCTCTGTCAACACCCGCGCAAGTGTAACCTGACAGAGGAACAGAGCAGGAGTTTGTGTGAATCAGCCGATGGCACGCTGTGCTCGGGGAAGGGTGAGTATCGCTGTGGAGCTGGGGTAGACTGCCTGTTCCGATGCAGCTCTGTGAGCAACCTCCCGGGGAGGCGGGGGGCGGGGGGGGCGGTCCTGGCCTGTGTGTGGCTTGAAGTTTGAAAGGGATCTGGGAGAGGTGAGGCATGGAGGACTTGACACGCATTAAGTAGATGCACTGTCCTGAATTTCTGAGGAAAGATGTTGGTCACGTGAATGCACCACGTGGGGGAGGAAGACAGGTTGGAAAGTAACATATCCGGCTGAGAGATAGTCCAGTGGCCAAGGTCGTAGCCGTGTATATCACTCACACCGGTTTGATCCCTGATATCCTGTAGGCACCACTGGGGTGATTCCTGTGTGCAGAGCCAGGAGTAAGCTCTGAGCACCATTGAGAGGGCAGCCCCCAAACCAAAGAGGGCCGCACCTAGAAGAAAGGGCAAGAGGCAGGGCAGATGCCAGGCCTGTGTTGCCTCCCTCAGGACCCCAGGTACAGTGCCACATGCCCACCCAGCCAACTCTCAGACTATCAAAGGGCAAAGCCGCTGGGGGAGAGACCATGGGTGTTCCCAATACCCCCCAACACTGGGTGGTCCCTATTAAAGAAAAGACAAGAAGAAAGGGTACCAAAATGAACAGAAATGGAGGGTACAAAGGAAAAAAGGCAAAAGGACAGAGCTTTGTTGAGTTGACTCTCAGAGATCACAGCATAGCCTTGCTAACCCATGAGGACGAGCCTCTTATGGGACAAGACCGGAATTCTGATCGCTTGGAAAGAGAAGTCCAAAGAACCCAAGGGAGCGGGGTGGCGTAGGCCGGCTGTCGTGAGGGGAGGCAGCCAGAAGAAAGCAGCTGAGGAGGCAGAATCCTATACTTAATTTTAAAAGTCAGAAAAAAAAATCTGAATCTGAAATTCTGCTCTTGGTTGCCTTGGCCTAATTATCACCAATTTTCCAAGCAAACATGTGCACTCATATATATTTTTTGAAATTGTTTAAATGTGAGCTTGTCCAGTAATTACAATGTTCAGGTTGATTGGCTGGGAGCCGCCAGCCCAATCAAGCATTTAACTCAGAAACTAGTTCCAGAAGCAAAGCAAATCCCATCAAAGGCCTTCTGGCCTCTAAAGAAGCAACTGTTTTTCTGCTGAAGCTGTCAGGCAAGGCATAATAGCGCATCAAATTCCAGAAACTTCAACTCTGATGTTTCTATGTAAATTATTTTTATAATTTGAGGAGTTAGTGGGGCACTGGGTGTAGACTCTCAAGAGGTCCTGGGGTGCCACCAGTGACTCCCAGCCAGCTCCACTCGCAGTTCTCTGCAAGAGCCAGAGGATGTAGAGCCAGATGATGTAGAGGGTTAGGTGGTGAGTGATTACCCTAGTTCTCAGGGCCACCCAAGGGTGACCACATGTTAAGGAGCATGCCTTAAGCTCTGGGCTGTATTTCTGCCCCTTCTGTGTACATGCCTATTTTTTTTTCTTTTTTGATTACACCCAGCGATGCTCAGGGGTTACTCCTGGCTCTGCACTCAGGAATTACTCCTGACGGTGCTTGGGGAACAATATAAGATTGTGGGGATTGAACTCAGGTCCCCACGTGCAAGAAAAATGCCCTACCCTATCCTACAGGGCTGCTTCATCAAGCCGAAGGATAGTGACAGTCCCTGTCACTCTGGTCCTTCTGTGTACATCCTTAAAGGGACTTTGAGCCCTGTTTTAGAGTGCATGCAATGGCGTGCTGGTCATCTTAGTTGATGATTCAGAGAATAGCTGAGAAGATTCCAGAAGACCAGATGTTGTAGAGCTGCCCCTAGGAGACTAGAGGCCTGCCATTTCCCAGCTCTTTGCCTCACTAGTTCATGGCAGAACAGGACAAGTCCCATTTTACAGACAATTCTAGAAGCTGCGGTGTTTACCATCAAACACCAACCTACCTGGGGCAGGATTAGCACTTAGGTATTTCTTTCTTTGTTTGTTTTCTTTTTCGGTCACACTCAGCAATGCATAGGGGTTACTCCTGGCTTTGCACTCAGGAATTACTCCTGGTGGTGCTTGCGGGACCATATGGGATGCTGGGAATCAAACACGGGTCGGCCACAGGCAAAGCAAATGCCCTCCCTGCTGTACTATCGCTCCAGCCCCACACTTAGGTATTTCTACAGTAGCAAAGTGGGTCTCTGAAGAGTTCTGGTGAAGGGGAGATAGGATGGGAGCCCTTGGGGATAACCCCCAAAGAGAAGCTGTAGCTTCCTTGTCCTTCAGAGGCAGTGCTATGTGGGAGACGGGGCTGCTCATCAAGTCAAAGGATGTGTGACCATACACAGTGCCAAAAGCAAGGTAGAATCAAATATAGTTTGTTCTTCCAACAGATGACCCAATTCTTTTTCCAGAAATCCCATGTTTTAGTGAGATTTGCATTGACTTACTCCTAGCAGGGGGGCAGCCCGCTAATGCAATGGCCACTGTCTGGTGGCACTCAAATCCATTTCAAGCAGTTGCTTTGTGCTGTTTATTCTCCTATTAAATTCAGTCTCATCCCAAATCCTAAACATATTTTCCAAACCTTCTCTGGGAACTTTGACTCCTGGAAACACCTGCTTTCTCCCAAAGGGAGGAAAGGGAGGTTGAATGGAAGAGACACAGGGAAGAATCGGGGTGAGGGGGATACCAATTGATGGGAGCTGGAAGGGGATAGTAAGGAGATTCCCTGGAATGAGGGGGGTGAGCAGAAAGGTCATCAGATTACCCGGTAAACTGTCCTGCATTAGAAACAGGACTGAGAAACTAGAGCGATACTCCAGTAGGGAGGGTGCTCGCCTTGCACGTGGCTAACCCGAGTTCAATTTCAGGCACCCCAGAGTCCACCAGAAGTGACTCTTGACCACAGAATCAGTAATAAGCCCTGAGCACTGCCAGGTGTGGCCCCCAAACAAAAACCAAATCGAAACAGGGTTGAAAATGGATGAATTTCTTTTTCTGAGTGCGATACCAAACACAAAACCCTCCACTTTATTTCCTCTCAGTTTTTCATGACAGTGTTAGTAAGGATCTTAGCTATCCCAGAGACGCCTTGGAAGTAGGCCGGCCATTCATTCGTACCCTTGTGCTTGTTTACAGTGGTTTAGTTTAGAAAGTAGTCAGGGGCTGGAGTGAGAGCACAGTAGATAAGGCACTTGCCTTGCATGTAGCCCACTGGGTTCAATCCCCAGCACCACATATGATCCCCCTAGCCCAGCCAGGAGTGATCCCTGAGTGCACAGCCAGGAGTGAGTCCTGAGTACAGCCAGGTGTGGTCCCAAATCAAAACTATGATTAAAAAAAAATCATCCAATTGGTGGTGGTGGTGGTGGTGGTGGTGGTGGTGTGTGTGTGTGTGTGTGTGTGTGTGTGTGTGTGTGTTGACTAGGCACTGTCAAAGCAGTGGCATTTTCTGCCAGCAGATTTCCGGTGACTCCTAACCAATTGCAGTGGAAAGAGGGGAAGGAAGCCAGGCTCCCCAGGGTCAGGCACAGCTGTCCGTCAACTCTTAGGCTGGGTTTCATGCAGGAAGAGGAGTTATAAACTAAACAACTTTATTTATAAACTGTCCCAAGGGTCAAGGATAGAGCACAGAGGGTGAGGTGCTTGCCTTGCATGTGCCCAACTGGGGTTTGATCCCTGGCACTGCAGAGGGTTCAACAAGCACTGCCAGGAGTGATTCCTGAGAGCCGAAGCACTGTTCTGCTTCTGAAAAAGCAGAAAACAAAAACAAAAACAAACCCAAAAAATCCAAAAAACAATAAAATAAAACCACGTTATAAATTATTCCATTTGAAAAAGCTCACTTTTCAGCATCATAACTGTAAAAAAATGCAACTAATAACTGACTAAACATTGAGTGAAAAGAATTTCCTTACTACATAACTAGAAAATATCTCCAGTTAATACCTATGTAATTGGTTTCCTCGGAGAGGTTAAAAAAAAAATCTAGAGATCGACGAAGGGTCGAAACACCTAGTCCCAACTGTCTGATTCACTAACAGTGAGTAGAAAGACAGTTTCGGTCTTTGCTCAAAGGCATCTGAAAGTGCCTTGGGGAGCATGTTTCAGGCGCTTGTTAGGGATATCTGTGGGTATCTTCACTGTTGGCAGCAGAAGAATAGAACCCCCTTCTTTTGCTCCATTCTGGAGACATCACAGTGGACTATAGAGGAAGGAAGATAGTAGAACTCTGCTCAGTGCTAGGCACCAAGAATGGTGGGAACAAAGCAGCCAGCCCTGTCTTCAAGGAGGATATCCCGGCCAATAGCCTGCAGGAAGCACAAGAAAAGTAACTTATGAAATAGAATCCAGCTTTTCAACATGGTGTTGGGAAAGAGAAATAGGTTCTATGGTATCACACATCACTTGACTGACCTCGTGGATTTGCCAGAATCTCAGAAAAAATTATTATTGAATAATGTGTAATTTATCATATACTTTGTATATAGAAACCCCTAACCACAATCATAACAAAAAATAATTCTTTTTCTTCCTTGATTATGAGATAAATATGATGAAGGTGTCAGAGTTTACACACACACACACACACACACACACACACACAGAGTCCCTAGCTAAGGGTTTCCACCAAAACGACCTTTTGAAGGTATGTTTCTTGTGAACTGAGAAAAAAGCCATCACTTCTGGAGACGATGAAGAAATAGCATTTTATTTCTTTACAAAGTTATAGCCAAGACAATAAATCACTCCATAGAAAAATTTAAAACAAGAGACATTGTTGTGACCTTCATAACAGATGGAGGACTCTGTACAATTGTGGAACTGCCTGCTGAGATGTCGGTTGCAGCATTTTGTCAGGCTTGATGCATGTAAAAGAAGTCCAAACTTATTTGGGGGTGGGTATTTCACACGAGAGCCAAAAATATATCTTTGAATAACTAGAGAGATGAGCTTATAGTCAGATCTCCCTGAAGTTTAGCTACCTTGGCAGAGTGCATGATGGAATTCATAGGCCATTGGTTTGTTAGATCACTTGGGGAACTATCTATTTGTGTCCAAGGATACAAAAATATGCTTCTGGTGCTTGGCAACTTCAGCCTAAATCCAGGTTCTTGCTTCTAACATTCTTAAAGATGCTGTTGGGTGACAGTTGCTATAATCAAATGTCCTGAAGTGTCACCCAAAACTCTTCGGGGATGCTGAGATTATCATCTAGATAAGTCCACGTTCCTCTCATGAGCCACCCACCTTGCCCTCGCCACCACCCCACCTCTGTCCTCCATAGTACCAGGGAAGAGAAAGGTAACTGGGATGCTTCCAGTGCAGAAAGGTACGCCTCACATTTGGAAGATCTCTGACAGGTTTTCCTGCAAGAGACACCCAAATATGCAGGTAGATAGGGAAAAGAGCAGACTGAATCCGACTAAAACCCTGGGCCATTGCCTGGTCCTCTCTACTTGCATTTTCTTATCTTTGAGGGCAAAAGATACCCATGGCTTTGCCCTAAGTTCTAAAGATGCTTTGCACAGGAAAGTGTGATTAATTCCCCAGAAGTCGCTGTGAAGCACAGGAGGGAGATGAGAGCATTCTTGAGGGTCCCCGGAAAGTTAAGAGGGTTAGTGGTGGGGTGATCATTAGCTTAATACCTAGGCTCTTGCCAGGATGGACCAGCTGCTCTTTATGTCTACACGGGGTCTCCTGCTTGGGAAGGGTCTTGGCCAGTGCAGTGTCATCGTCAGTGAGAGCAGGCAGGGTTCTCTACAATACAGGTCCTTCAACAGGTCCTAATTCTCTCTGTGTGTTATTGTGACACCCTGTGAGATTCTAGGTTTCCCAAACAGTAGAAGACTGCCCTGTCTCTAAACTACCCCAAGAACTGACAGACAGGAGGGAACCATGCAGCTGGGGAAAACGCTGACCGAGGAAAAAGTTAAATTTTCATAACACATACAAAAATCAACCCCATTTTTCTTTTAAGTATTTCAGTGACTAGCAGACTTTAGGGATGGTAGAGAATTTACTTGTCAAATGTTTTATTAGAGCATACCATGTACACTTTAGCTTTGCTCAGAAGCTGTAGAAAAATACTTATCTCTAGTCTGAAGCGAAACATTTAGAAGGGAGGAGCCATCGACTCAAGTCATCCCAGGGACATTCTTTCAGAGATGGACTGTGAGATCTTTTTGAATTGTGACAATCTTTATAAAGTTATTTTCAGTGAAAAACATGAAAATCGTGGATGTGTGAAATCATTTGCTGCTGCTTTGTAGAAAAAAGTTTGCAACGTAAGGGGATGTTATTTTATAAATAAGTAACTATAGTCAAATGCCTCAAATAATTTATCTTCCCCATGCTTAAAAACAATGCATTAATTTGGGTGCCTTCTGAGGACAGTTTTTAATCAAAAGTCCATTAAATGTCTCACATTTTCTTTGGAGATATAATGCTAACCATTTGCTAAATAAATAGTTGAATGTTGAGTATTTCCATGCCTAGAAATTTAAAAATCTCTGAAGTTTGGAAGAAAATGTCTCTGAAATAATGAAATTCTGTGCTTGGTTAAGACCAGGAGGGACCCACCTTCCCTCCCAGACTCATGTAAGTAGCTCAAGACTTAGAAACTCAAGACTTAGAAACCTTAGAAACTCAAGACTTATATATATTGCCATCAGGAGTGTAAAAATCAACCTAGATATCTGGGAAACACGTTGAGACAAAATGAAACCATTCAGAAGCCAGGGACATAGTATGGTGAATAAGGTTCACGTCTCTGAAAATATCCAGGAGTGATCCCCAAGCTCAGAGACGATAGAAAGCCCTGAACAGAAGCAGGCATGGCTCCACCCAAGAAAAACATAGAGAAAAGGAAAAAAAGAAATAAGTAAGAAGTGAAGAAACAAACTGTATTTCTCAGCATATAATCAGTTTAGACTATTCCTTGCCATAGACGAGATGACAAGAGTACCTTGCAAAGACCCATAGTTTCATTTGACCATTAGATTTTTGTAGCTTAAGTACACAAACCAGTTTCCATGGTAGGAAATGCCACGGGACACTTCAAGCTTGGGACACTTTTAACTGAATCCTCTCAGAATACCCAGGCTTAGCCAACATTCCTGTCCTAAACCACTTTCATTACATAGGTGGTTGGCTCAGTTTTCAACCAAGACATTTTATGAGAACAATAAAGATTATTCCTTGTCCTGCTCTGAAAACCTTTTGCATCTCCAAAGCTGAGATGTGGGTAAACATGTTAATTATTAATTTTTCTACTTTCTATTTTCCTGCTTTCTGACCTGGATACTATGATGACCGCCTAGTGGAAGGGGATCACGTTTGGCAAGAACAGTTAAACCAAAAAAATGGAAAAAGAAGTTTTGGATGTTGAACTTTCCTTTTGATTTTAAATTTGTCTTTACTATGTTTTAGAAAAGAATTCATCATTTGAGGGATTTTTGGCATGACCCACAGATACTTAAATCAAAATAACTTTCTTTTCTTGTGGAAACCATTTATATGTTTATATATATTAATTACATAAAACTACCATGAATTATTTCATAGTAAACCAATTTTTTTTAATAAAGGGATGTGAGATGGGTGAAATAATGGAAATGCAATTGGACCTCAATTCTCATTAAAGAAAAACATTTTGAGACAATTTAGAAGTAATACATCAGGAGGGCATGAGTAACTAGATGAGCATTTTGAATACTTCGATGAACTGCTCCAGAGGCAGGTGGAAACCTACTTCAAGAAAATCATATAACAAAGATGCAAAATTTTAAGACTAACAATTTAGTATTTTGAGAAAAGATGCATCATCCTTATGTAAGAGATCTTGCTATTTGAGTCCTTTCAAAAGCAGTTACTTTTCAAGATGTGACCCAATTCAAATAATGGATTAAGGAAAAAAATCTATCTGTGAGCACCTTTTTGGAAAACCCTCTCGAAGAATCAGCCATTTGCAGCTCTCATTGACATTTGCACCAGACCAGGCCAGGGAACATTTGCTGAAGTCTAATTGCCACTGTCTGGATCCGTAATGAGGCCTTTCCTGGGTAACCTTTCTGAGTTACAGTAAGTGATGCTCCCCTCTGAGCCCGCAGCTATTCAATAAACTTTTACCTTTGGAAAAGAGGTTATTAGAAGCCTATTGTCAGCGCGTGGAGGAAATGGTATTCTGGATGGAATAGTTGGGTGTTGACAGCAAGTAATACCCTTTGTGATTTCAGGCTCCTGTCACTGTGGAAAGTGCATTTGTTCTGCTGAGGAGTGGTATGTTTCTGGAGAATTCTGCGACTGTGATGACAGAGACTGTGACCAGCACGACGGTCTTATCTGTACAGGTGTGCAGTATTGATTGATTGTTCTCTGTTCTCACCACTTACGATCCAGATGAAGGAGTCATGGCAGTATGGGGCTGGGGAGGAGAGATTCCAAATGAAACTGGGCCAGGGTTCATACAGAGGAACTAAGGAACGGTCAGTGGCTACTTGAGAAAGAGCACTGACATTAGTGCCCGATGAAGTTCAATTATATAATCATAGGGACCTTCCACAAAATAAGTACTACTTCCTCCCCTTCACAAATCTCTCACACACACAAACACACACACAGCTAATAGTATAGAGAACTTTTAATTCATTTGACAATCATTTCACTTGTATTATACTGTAGGGAGTGGATATCCTTTGAAACAAAGATAGATGATTTGTTGATTGTTTTCAGGTAACATGTATGTAAATGCCTTGGGAATATGGAAGTATGAAACAAAACTGGTTGATGTTAGTATGCTAAGTTCCTGAGTCCTAGTTGGATTTAACATGTATTTGTTTAAATATGTAACAGAGAAAGCAGTGTGTGTGTAATTGTTCTCCTTTATTTCTCGGTGAAAATAAAAGATGAGCATTTGTGTCACTGGGGTAAACATCCACTTTCTGTTCATTCTTGTTATACAAGAATTCTATCTCATGCATCTGGACAACATCACTCTAAATCAAGGAGCTTTATGATGCTTTAGTATTCACTCTTAAATCAGACTTCTTTCTACCTGGAAGTGATAAAATTACAAAATAGAAGTCCAACTGAATTGATACAGGATACTCACTGTTTGGCCAATAATACATAATTTAAATACCATAGTTTTTGCAGGATCAAATTTGTAACAGCAGCATAATAAGATGTAAGAATAAGAAAAATGAACAATATGAAAATCTGAAGAAAGGAAATGGAGTTGATTTGATGATGAAAAATATGGCTTACAATAATATATTTTAACTAGATGCATTCTGATTATGAGAATGATCTGTTATTTTCTTGCAGGGAATGGACTCTGTAGCTGTGGAAACTGTGAATGCTGGGATGGATGGACAGGAAACGCATGTGAGATCTGGCTTGGCACAGAATACCCATAACAACCACTCGAGAGAGGACTGGATCGTTATTTATCTAGTCCCTTAGAATATTAAGTGTGAAGGAAACTATGTATAATCCCCACTAGAACAGGTCAAACAGACGATTGCATATTTTTCTATTTCTGAAAGCCTGGGTGATACGTGGATACTGACTAAAGATGAGTTAAGTGGACTCCGAAGTAAACAACACCTGAAGTTCTCTTCCATAACTGGCATCGGTAGCTCTCAACAAGGGCACTGTTACCACCCAGAGAATGTCTGGTTATGTCTACAGACAACTCGATTGTCATATGGGTGGAGTGGGGGGACGTGCTGGGGCATCTAATATGGAGAAGCCAAGGATGCTACAAAACATCCCACCGTGCACTGGACAGCACCCCCATATAAAGGAATATCTGATTCCTAAGGTCAAAAGTGCCAAAATTGAGACTTGCTGACATTTGTGGTGACAAGGATGGTGCATTCCTGTGTGACAGAGACCTTATCAGAAGCTTAGGACAGTGGTCTCTTCACCTCAGTCCCTCGTAGTGGGGCAGGATCCCATATGACTCGGCATTTTCATATGGGGACAACAACAAAAACAATCACACAAGAGATTGGGTGCCAGAGGCAAGATCACCAGGTGCTTTTGAAAAATAAAGACTGGTCCATAGTAGTCGCTGAGCCACGTGCCTACTCTAATTTTAAACTCACCAAAGAAGGTTTTCTTTACATAGAGAAATCATGAAAAATGTACAATTAAGCATTATAAATAAATAGTGACATACATTACTTATACTCTGTGTCAATATATATTTGTTAACTGATTATTCCCAAATAATGATTATTATTCAGGGGTATTTATATTTTGTTAATAGATTTTTTAACAACTGGGTAGGGGCTGCATGTAACAGAAATCTGATTTTTGTTATTTAACTTATTTTATAGTAGTTTGCCTTTTAAAAAAAGACAATATTTTTTTATGAAGGGTCTGAGATGTGCACTCATTTTGTTTTCTGAAGGACACATTGCTTACGAGGCAAGCAGGGTGGTGGAAAGAACTTAAGAAAAACAAGATACAGTGTACAAATTTCAAAATTTCAGAGGACATAAACCAAAATATAAAAATGGTTTAAATAGAAATTACAAATATTCACTCATTGATAGGAATAAAATGTTTATTTTCTTAGTGGTGGCATTTTATTGTATATGAAATTCACATTGAATTATGAAAATGTACAATAATTTGGCCTTCCCTTACATATTTACAGTTAAATCTACTTATACATATTAGCTTAGGCAACCTTTAATTCTTTAGAGCTAAAAAATACCCCACTTTTTCCTAAATGTGAATTATATATTGTAAAATTCTAGAATAATATAACAAAATAATTTCCTTATCATTTAAGATGAAAATTTTTCCTTGGAAATTTTACTTTATGGTGTAAATATTCTCAAGTCATGGCTTGGACTTTATAAGCCAAATTGCCCAAAATAAGGAAAATATGCACCTGTGGAGTTACTTTAAAATTTAGTATTGAAAATTATTTAAGAGAAAATTTCACTGATGCTGATTTGGACATACTAGCCATGTTCACATACTTGAATATATTTATAAAATGTTTCCCTTTATCCTGAGATTATGAAGTGCAACCATGCTAGTTGTATCTCGATTCCTAAGTATGTCAATTGATATACAGATTTTGTAAGATGAGAGGAAATAGAAGCAGTCAATATAATCTAAATTTTATTCTTCTCTCTTTTCTAAGCACATTAATCCTCAAAATTGCCTATTGTAATAGTTCAGAGACCCCTGTGATGATTTCTAGGATGATGAACAAACATTCATGACATTATAGTAATCACCATACCAACGGCATTTTGTTTTCCTATCATTGAACTCTGCTTTGTAGAGAGGACCACCATATGTCAAATGTTTTTGGTTTGGGGGCCACATACATCTCTTGGTTTGTGTTTCATACTTTAAGGGGGAAAAGTGAACTCAATCTCAGCTCTGAGATCACAGAGAAGCAGGTGACCAGCTGGATTGGACTCCCAGATGGAAAATATTGGCCAACTGGTTAGAACTGCCTTTTCCTAAGTAATATCACAGGGCCACAAGGTGCCTTATATCTCTTCTGGTTTTCCATAACTGTTTCCCTTCTTCATTAACAACAAGGATAACAAAAGCATTGTTCTGTCTATGCTCTGTATAAGAAAAAGGTCCTCAGCATTTATGTTTTTCAAGAAAAGGAATAGATGTGGAGAGGGAATTATACTATAAAGAGCAAACTTTAGTTTGTGCAAATTTTACATTTTGCCAAATCCCTTGGCCAAACTGGAAGCACTTATTCAGCATACCTATTTTGTGTGGTTCATTGAACTACAAATCATTGAACCACACTGAATTTTAGCATGAGTTTCATGAGACCAAAACTCGAATGAAGAGTCTCCTTTTAAAAGAAATATTTCTTTTCACTCCTTTTGTATGCAAGAGTCAGTGGATTAAGAAGTGGTTTAATTTACTGGGTACTGGGTAAATCTGAAAATTAAAAACAAAAAGTTGCTTAAAGACAAATTCTACCTTTATTCTTAAATGTGTTTTTTGTACCTTGCTTTTGAAATGTTACAACAGAGAAACTTCCTCAGGAAAGGTGCAAGTGCGTTTGACACTACCCTGTTGACCTAGCCCACAGGAATTTTCCCATAAGAGTTTTTCCAATAAAACTCAGCACAAGTCCCAAGGTCCAGAGGAGACTCATCATACCACACTCACTCCATAACTTCTTAGAGCTAATTTAGACTATTGAAAAGACTGAAGGGAGGGACTTCCATCAAACGCAGACACAATCTCTGCCAGAAAAAGATTAGGATTGGACCCACTAATACCCACTAAAAGCCCTGAAAAACACATAGCTTAGCCTTTGTTTGCAGGCTCACTATCAAAAATTTAAAACCTTAATCACTATTCAAGAGTGTCAGTAATACCCATGTAACTAAGAAACTAATTCTAAAATATACTTCTCTTCAAAATAACACAACTCACACCTGGATTTTGACACACTCTATTTCTCTCAGTTTCCTTCTCCCTCAGTCCCACTACCCCCACCCTGACCCGCCACACTGTTCTGAAATCAATGTGAATATAGTTGAAAATAATTTGCAATAATTTCCACTTCCACATCCTTCTAAAATGAATTTCTAAGGCAATCTGCTTTTCTCCATAAGCTGTTTATCATCTCTGTAACATGAGACAAAATTAATGAAGATACACATGGTTATATTAAAGAAGATTTTTTTTTCTTTCTGTGTTTGTAAGAGAACCAAATCTGATACTGGCCATCCTTAAAAATGGACTTCCGTAGGCTTTAGGCATTAATCAAGCCACTGTCCAGGTGTGATAAAGAAAGTGTTTGGCTGTCGTAAGAAGCAAACACTGAGAAGGACTGTAGTCTTTGGGAGGCAACAACACTCTTGTAGTCAATCCACACCACTCAAAAGACTCAGGATGAGTATACATATAGAGGAATAATCTTTAAATTCTCCAGGATTCATAATCAAATGATGCTCTTTTACATATTACTCTTTATAGGGGATTGACCATTTGCATCTCTGCTATGTTTTCCAAGTAAAGTTGTAGAAAATCATTCCAAAAGCAAACCTATAACAAAAGTGGTGTTACTTGAAATATCAAAACAATGATCATTTGCAAGCATTGTTGAGGAGTGAGTGAACAATAAGCTACCTACCATCACATAAATCAGTAGAAGTAACCATCCCGCACCAGGTATGCATGCAAAGGGAATATGATATTAGACTCCATACAATTGACATATGTATATGGAGATACAAAACATACAGGCTGTAAATACAAACAAATTCCATCAAATTTACTATATAGAACACCAATGGTGACAGATTGCACTTACTAATAACAGCAAATTCAGTTTTGGAGGGGAAAAAATGGTTGAGTCTTCTCCCGGAAAAATAGCAAGAGAGGTATCATCAAAGAGCAAAAATTTTCTTTGGCATGGTAAAGGGGAAAATTGAGTTTACCAACTTATTTACATGACACTTCTCTGTATTTGTAGGTGTTACAATGCCATTTCATCAGAGAAAGTTGTTTGTGATTTTTCTAATATAACTTCATGTAAATATTTTATTCAATCTGATGTATTTGTGAATACAACAAATTATATGAAACACAGAAACTGTACAATGCAGACAAACTCTTTGTATGTAAATTGAATATTACATACCAACAGTCCTTGAAACATAGCTTCCACACATGCAGTTCATCAGTGCTGTCTTGTCCCATGCAGTGGTGAGACCAGACACAAAGTAAATAACCTAACTAAGTCACAAAGGACAAGGACCCTTTACAATATGTCTAAACATAGATTAGAAGAAAGTTAACATTATTCATTGCGATAAATGTCTTTATAGACAACTCATTAAAAAAAAAGGACAGACACATTTACAAAAATGTCAGTCATTTACAAAAATAAATCTTGTTTTAATTTTAACCAATAAGCAAACTTGTAAGGGAAAAAAAACCTAGCAAGTAGGATTAAATACCAAAATATAGATAGGCAGAATCATTTGATGCACATGAGAGAGAGAGAGAGAGAAAGAGAGAGAGAAAGAGAGAGAGAAAGAGAGAGAGAAATAGAGAGAGAGAGAGAGAGAGAAAGAGAGAGAGTTGTGTACGTCTATGTGTTGGGGAAGCAGTGTCTGGAAGCCCATCTAATTCAAAATTTCAAAAAGTTAAATTATTTATAATCTGCCACATAGATTGAGTAACGCCTACCCTAAATAATTGGGCAATAAAATTCACCATCTTATAGCTTCACTTATCCTATTAAAAACAATAGGTCTTCATATGACATAACAAGAAATCATGAATGGTCAAAGGAATAATTTTGTGAGCTTTGTACTTCAACGTTTCCGACAATAAACTACTCAAACATTATGCTAACTTTTTATTTATTAAAATGGAATCCAATAAGAAAATGAAATAAGCATAAACAGTTAAATTTATACTAAATCTTTAATCAGCTAAGCAGGCCAAAATTTTCTGATGCTGGGCGGGAACTGTCATGGAGACTTATGAAAGCAATGAAAAATAATTTCCCAGTAAGCACAGTGCAGACGAGAGAAGAATGACTGGGTCATCTTTCCGCATGAAAATAACAACACGAGGCCAGTCTATTGATCCCATATACAGTTAGTCTATAAATGAGGTTCAGTTGGTCTCAATGAACTCTTCTGAGAAGAAAACATTGAATTTTATTAAGTATACACACAGGTAGCAAATATATTTCCAAACAGTTTAGTATTAAACATTTTGAAACATCCGACATGGAACGTTTGGCGCGTTTTCTCACTAGGGATCACAGCAAAGTCAACTGCCATGGCCCGTCCCGGTGTGGTCTCTAAACTCAGAGTTCAGCAGGATTAAGTTCCGAAGGAAAGGAAGAAAGCAAAACAAAGTGGAAGCCAATGAATGGAGTGGAACGAACACCCGATGTCTGAATGCACGGGCTGGCCTTGGATTTTCTCTAGAATCATTCAACAGATGGCATTCTGAGATGGGAGCAAAGGCCCCCCTGACCCAGCCCTGGGCAGCTCGGGGCCCAGGAGCCAAGTCAGAGGTATGGACTGGTGAATACACAGTGCCTGACTCAGCATGCTGAGCTAAAAAAAAGAAAAACAGAAAAAGAAAAGTTTTCCTAATATGTTCAGTTTAAAAACTTGTTGTTCAACATCAAAAATATTAAAGTCTAGTCTCTAACTAACACTTGCATGGCTGCTGCAGGTAAGGAAGGACACGGCAGCCGCCTTCGCCCATGCTCTGCCGAGTAGGAGGTGAAACGCAGCCCAAACCGGGGAGGGCGTCAAGTTCCGCTCATTAAAAATGGGAAGGATTATATCGGAAATGGAATTAGATAGCACAATTCTCATAAACTGCAATTACGGGTTTGTTGTTGTTGTTGTTGTTGTTTCTGTTTTTTTTTTTTGTTTCTTCCTTTTTCCCAAATACTGAGGATTCGTCGATGAAAATGAACCTTAATCAGGCCTACAAGGCCTACAGAGTTCTTTGGACCCACTATCGCAAAAACCAGTGGGTCCTGCTCGCTGGGCAAGGCAAATGTTACCATTACCAGTAAGCTTGTGATATGTATAAAACAGACACACACAGAGGAACCGTAGGGGGAGGTCAAACTCTGCCCTAGAGCTCGGGCCGGGGGCTGTTGTTCGGCCCACCCCTCACCCGGCCCGAGCACTCTCAGAGCATCTACCAAGGGGTCAGGTCTGGGTCCACATTTCTAGGGTGGGGGGGCCACAGGCACCCCTCCTGGTCTTTAGAGATGCCCTTGGGCCATCTCGGCTTGGAAGGCTCCCTGATTCCCTGATCGCTCTCCCAACTAAGTCAACTGTAACATTTAAGATGTCAACGAACGCAAATCCCTGCCAAATGAAAAATAATCATTATAATAATAATAATAATAATAATTTTTTAAAAAAAGGTGTGAAGGGGGAGGGTGGTCACAGACAGTGGAGCGAGCCAGCAGCCCTGTAAAAACTGGGAAGGAGAGAAAACAAGGGCGCACAGGTTTACAGCGGCTAGCTAGAAATTACTCAATTCGTATTGGTGGTGCTACAACAAAAGAAAAAAGAGAGAGAGAAAGAGAGAGAGGAGAGAGAGAACCGAAACACATGGGGGGCCAGGGGTGGGGGCGTGGGGGGACAGGACTGGAAAAGGAAGAAGATGGGGCGCGTCAGCAGGCAAGGTGTGGCGTGTACTCGTGGAGGATGTCATTCACATGAAGTGTCACAGTCACAGAAAAGAGATTGAAAAGGCATTCCGTATCTGGTGGGCATTCCAGGGTCCGGGCTGAGGGTCCGGGCCGAGCTGGCGTCCCCGGCGGCGGCCGCCCGGTGCAGCCGGCGGGGCTCAGCGGCCGGGCCGGCCCCGGCGGGAGTGTCTGGCGCGCGGTCCCTCGGCTGGGCCCGGGACAGGAGTCCCACGGCCGCGGGGGTCCGGCTATGTGGTCTTACTCTTGTTGACTGGTTTGCCCCCATTCATGATGGCCGAGGCGCTCGTGCTTTTACTGGGCGTCACGCCCGCCTTCGGCACCGTTTCTCCCACGTCGTGCAAGGATGGTTCTCGGTACATGGCAACTGGGGGGAGGGGGGCGAGGGAGAGGAGGTTAGTGGCCACGGCCACAGGACGCGCCCTCCCGCCCCTCGCGGCACCCACACGCACGCTTGGCTTTCCTGGGGGGAAAGGGGTCCGGGCCAGGAGGAGTCCAGCTGCCTGGCCCGACAGCGCCCACCCAACCCCATAGCCCAGCTGCTGAGCCTGGCCATGCTCCGGCCACTGGGTCTCCCATCTGCAGGGCAAACCACGTAGGGGCCAGCACGTCTGTGTGGGCCGGTCATAACACGTACAGACAAGCAGACACATGTACAAAGACAGGCACACACGCACATGGAGATAGACACATATATATGCCAAGAGATATACACATATGTGCATGCACACAGACATCTAGACAACACACAGTCATGTACACACAGACACCACTGACTCAAAAATAGGCACAGACAACACAGACATACATAGACACATGGATTCACAGGCATGCACACATGCACGCAATGATATCTAAACACATTCACACAAAGACAGATACATATATAAGCACACATAAATGCATAGACACATGAATATGTACACTGACACAGAGACACATGTTCACCTAATACTAACACACACAATATAGTCACCCATATATTCTATGTCATGCAAAAATACTATAGTCACAAATATACTAGGCACACAAATTCATAAATACACAACACAGACACACATACATGTGCAACATAAGCACATATATACATACTGCTTGTAAAGGTTTTGTGGAACGTACACACATAACAAAAAGCACACAAAAACTATATCACATAAGGTACATACACACATACACACACATGCACACACATATTGAAATAGGAGACTGGAAAGTCTCTAACCTATTTTATACACCAAGGAAGGCACAGACTTCCCCCTTTGCACCAATTTCATTATTTGCATCCTTCTTTTCCCACTCGTTTTCATTGTAGGCATGCACTCCCCTCGATCATGAAATGATCATGTTGTTTGAGAGAAAACTTTCTCACACATCAACAGTCACCAGAGCATCACTAAGCAGTCCCTCTCCTGACAGCATCGACTCTTGCATTTCTTTTCTTTCCAGCAATCAGCTTCAAGAGCTGAAGGCAGTTGTGTTGCGTAGTATTAAATATCTACCAACTGAGGTCTTCTCCGGCAAGAGTGACAAGCAGAGAGGAATTCCCTAAACGGTATCTGGTGACATAATTCATCACAATGGTTCATGTGACTTTTCAGGACGTGATTGTGGGTGTGCTGGGAAAGAAACTGTGTGTGAGACCAGTTTCGTTAAAATTGTCTGCCTTGAGAATTACAAGTGACTTGGAACTGCCCAGTCTGTTGCTTTGGCTTTGGAGAGTCTGGCTCCTTTACAGAACTGATCTCTCCTCTAGTTCGGATGGGCCCCTGCACCATCTCTCGTCAAAACAGCACCCTCTGAGTGAATAGTTGACCTGGTAATAGCTGAATTTTCGGCTGCACATGAGAATGTGCTGATGGGCCTCGGACCTGTGATAAGTGGCATGAGTAGGTAGTGACAGAGACCACTCCGTATGTTGAGTGCTCCGCACTTCTCACCCCCACTACTAATTAAATTAGAAGACAATAGATTCAGAGCACTCCCCTGCATTATCTATGGAGTGATGTTGTAGAGGAGCTAAGAATATCCCAGAACACCAATAATGTATCAGATGACCAATTTATCCTAACAGTCCCAGAAATGACATAATTCACATCTTGTATGGGTTTTGAAAGTTTGAAATTAATTTGCGTCTATCACTTATACAATGTGAGAACCTCTGTCATAAAGAAATCTTCATAATTGTTTTCAGGATTCTTCTTTCTGCTAATTATTTGGAAATACTATTTTTCTCTGCCTCAGGCATCATACACATGCAACACAGAAATAGAGCAGTTCAGTATGACTCCGACATAGCAAGAGACGCCAAACTACTCCCAAACCTTTAGTCTCACATTACATGAGAAAATAGCTTATTTCTAAGTTTTTATCTCCATTTCAGAGTTGTAAAAACCTCTTTTAGCGTTCACTACATTTATGTAGCCAATAGGTTTTAGATATTTAGCCAATTCTTACCTGACTATATTCAAATAAAAAACAATTGAGAAAGACAAAGGCAGATTACAATCAAAGTACATTGTTTGTGAAGTTTCTATGGAATTTGTTTTTTAAATATCAATTTGAATTTACTCTTTGATGATTCTGATGGTCTCTAAAGACTATTTAAAACAATAAAATTAAATCAGGGATGTATAATTTTGGAAGAACAGGAAAGTGTTCATTCTTTCTACTCTGACTTTAATTTTACTATATTATTAGAATCACTATAACAAGAATAATTTATTTCTATTTGAGATTTTGGCTTAATTTTTTCTTTCCTACATAGACCCTCATGGATAATAACTGAACTGGGTGTCAGTGATATCTTTTCAAAGTAAATTTTACTAAGGTGGAGAATTATTTAGCATTATCAAAGTGATAAAGCTGGTATTAGCTGAAAAAAGTAGTCTTCTAAACTTTTACAAAAATTAATTATAGGTTCACAGATGATTAATAATAAGTTAACCCTTTTCTATAAAGGAAACATGAATTATAAACCAGTACTCATTTTCACTTGAAAGCTGAGACTTTCTGTAGGAATAAAAATAATGATAATAAAACCAAACTCTCTAAACAGGTGGATAGTGTTTAGTTATCATAGATCGGATTTTTTGCAGAGGGGCAAAGTGTCAAATAAAGCATTCAATATTATTTTTTGTTGTCAAACAAATGTTAATAAATTAAAGTGACAACATATACTCTGCACAAATCTTTAATGAGAAAAGTTTGATGTTTCTGATTAACAAACTTTCAATCCCTCTCTAGAAATATGATCAAAGTACTATTAAGTGTGTCACGATTTCTGGATGACTGCAGATAAATAGTTTCAACAGAAGCAAGGAGCAACACAGCCACAGCCCCTAAACTATTACACAACTGGAAAGGGAACTATGTAACATCAATAACTTCTTCAAGGGCCAAATTAATTATGCTTAATTTTCTATAATTATTATTTATGAGGAAGTGGTTACTTTTACTGAAGTAAAATTTTATTCCATAATATTCATATGTAAGTTTTTCTAATATACCTGTGGCACACAGACCTATGTCACTGTAGATTGAAAATATAAAAACTAATTGATTTGAATTATTTGGGGGCAGAAAGCATTTGAGAAGTTGAAACTGGGCATTGAAGGAGCTTCTTGGCATTTAAAACTCAATATATTTGTTCTGTCAATCTGCTTCATACATACATACATACATGTAAGTCCTAAAAAGTTCATACATCTTACATGTTCAACTTGTAAAGGCCCTTGTGTGACCACCCAGATCAAGCTGAAAATACTTTCAGCATTCCATCAGGTTCCCCGGAGTTGAGGGAGAGTAAACAAGTGGAAATGCAACATGTCATAAGCCACATGAGCACCCACACTCACCTTCCAATGGCTTGGGTAGAAAATGGGCTGCTGGCTTGGTTTTCTTTACTCTGTTTCCTTTCATGGCTTGCCCTTCCTTATTCAATCCCAAAAACCAGGCTCTCCCAGATTCCTGTTGTCTGTACAGCATAGATGAGTAGATTACATAATAGTTTTCAAAAACAGATTCCTTAAACTTGCATTCAGGAGTAAAAAGTTCCTGTTGGGAGACAAGGGGAAAAATATTAGGAATGGAAGCTTTCTTGAGTTTTATCTTCATATCTACATAAACTCACCCATGAAAGTTCAGGAGCTATGCCCAAGAGGAGCAACAGATAAAGCTCTTGCTGCACGGGCTAAGTGTGTGCACTCTTTCCAAACACACAACAAACAAAAAAAAATTGGCTATGCAGCTGGGGCTATAAACAAGTACCAGTATGAAACTCCTTAAACAGGAAAATTGAAATGGAACGAACTCCAAATCATTTCAGTTAAACAGAATACAGGATGGCTACAGTAAAATAAGAAGGAAGACATTTCAGAAGCGCTGTATACTCCCAACAAACTAAACCAAATTTTAAGATATTGCCTGCAATCAGAATTTCAGCTGAGTTGGAATTAGCATGGTAGGTATTTGCTAACCCATTGTTACGACTTCCATACAAATTGTTAAATAATACTCTGATAGTTCTTGGTTGCTTAATCGATCACTAACATTATAGGGAGTTATATTTTACTTCCAATAACACAAAACTGAAAGCTTAAACTAAAATCAGGAGAATCAGTTCACACGCAGACTAGGTACAGGATCCTCTTAGTGAGTCACAGTGAAGGAAGCTGAAAACACTGACTTAATTCCAGCGTCCAGTTCCCAGTGGAATGATGGTAGAGAAATATAAAAAGCTAACTTGACTAAAATTCACCCAGTAGTTTAGGGATAATGTGTTACTCAGTGCTATTAATGAGTAACACAAAATTTACTACTCCAGACTTTTCATTAAGGAACACAAATATTGCTATGGAAAACTTTTATAGTTCTAAAGTGTTTTCTTTAAGATGATTAATCAATGAATAAAATGCCATACATGTCAGTTACACATTATTTGAATAATATAAATTTATCAGAGTATAGTTAAATTTAGAAAGTATTTTTGATAACCCTGTCACTGTCACTGTCACTGTCATCCCGTTGCTCATCGATTTGTTTGAGCGGGCACCATCTCAAACAAATTGATTGTGAGACTTATTTGTTACTGTTTTTGGTACATCCAATACGCCACGGGTAGCTTGCCAGGCTCTGTCGTGCGGGCTCAATACTCTCGGTAGCTTGCCGGGCTCTCCGAGAGGGGTGGAGGAATCGAACACAGGTCGTCCGCGTGAAAGGCAAACTGCCTACCACTGTGCTATCGCTCCAGCCCTGATAACCCTGTATTAAAAATAATTTAAAATCGGAACCTTCCTAGTCATGAACCATGGGAACCTTTTAATTACTTTTTCTGGTGTGTTTTGCTTTGGGGGGGTGGGTTTTGGGTCACACGTGGCAGTGCTCAAAGAATTACTCTTGGCTCTGCACTCAGGGATCACTTTTGGAGAGTTCAAGGATCATATAGGATGCTGGGAATTGAACCTGGGTTGGTCACATACAAGTCAAGTGCCTTGTCCACTGTAGCATCGCTCCAGCCTTCCCCCCACCCCACTTTTTTGGTGGTGGTTTAAGATAGACTCAACACTACTATTCTACAGATAATAGAAAGGAATACAGATGCAAGATTACTTAGATCTTTTTTATTTGCTTTTGGATCACACTCAGCAGTACTTGAAAGCTACTTCTGGATGTGTGGTCAGGGGTTACTCCTAGGGGTGTTAGGCATATCACTCAGTTCTTGGGATCTGATCTATGCCTCTAACATACAAAACATGAGCTCACACCATTGAACTATCTATGTGGTCCGTATTTTCCCAATCTTTTTTTTTCTTTTTTAAGTATTATGCCCTTGAAAGAAATTTAAACAAAAGAAATTTAAACAAAATGTCTGCGTTTGAGGACCTTTGTATTTGAAAGCTAACTAAAGAATAAGTTAGTTTGACTTAGATAGTTGATAACTAAAGGTAAATGGTATGAGTTAAAACATAAAAGAGAATTTAAGCCTCCAAGGCATGAATATCTTCTTACCATTTCTCACTCCTGCCCCTGCCACCTTTTTAGAATTTAAATCTATAAATTCAATAAAAATTAGCACTGTAGCACTGCACTGTTGTCCCATTGTTCATAGGTTTCAGTAACTTCTCCATTGTGAAACTTGTTACTGTTTTTGGCATACCGAATATACCACGGGTAGCTTGCCAGGCTCTCCCATGCGGGTGGAATATTCTCGGTAGCTTGCCAGGCTCTCTGAGTGGGACGGAGGGATTGAACCCAGGTTGGCCGCATGCAAGGCTAATGCCCTACCTGCTGCACAATCCCTCTAGTCCACTACTCGCTTATATAAAAAAATATAAAATCAGTTACTTCACTCATATTTAATACATAAACAAATGGACAAACAACAACAAAAAAGAACCTCGTTTAGATTATAACAAGAGAATTGTTATTACCAGAAGGGAATAAAAAATTAAAAATTAAAAAAAAATTATAAAAAAGTGACAGAATCTCCTGCCCCTGAGCCAGGCTGTCTTCACTGGGGCCCCCAAGAGGGGTGCTGGTTGAGTCTCCCTCCCCACCCCAAGCTGAACTCCAGCAGCCGCCAAAAACCTCCAGAACCCAGCCATAGCCATGCTCAAGGCCACTCTCCACATGCTCGAAAGAACCTCACTCATGAGGTATGCAGGACCCAGGTATGCGGGACCTGTGGCTGAAATTTCCAAGCCTGCTTGGATTGGGACTAGGGGTCCTCCACCCAGAACCCCAGTTTTTCAGTAGCTTGTCAGTAACACCCATAAACTACCCCCAGTGCCATGTAATCTCATCAAGATCCAGAGACTATAAAACAAAGAGAGCAATGGCAGAGCCTGGTAAACTACCCATAGCATATTCAATATGCCAAAAACAATAACAATAATGAGCCTCATTCCCCTGACCCTGAATGCAACAGGGAAAAATGGAGATGTTACTGGTGTCCACTCAAGCAAATCAATGAGCAATGGGACAACAGTGATACAGTGATGCCCTTGGAAAGAAAAAGATACATACATACATATACATGTATATAGAGAAACATACATGTATATACACACACATATATGCACATAAGATTTTCATTTCACTTTAATAAATTTTTGTATTAAAGTGCTTTATTTTTCTTTTAAAAATAATTCTTTTGCCAGAGAGATAGTACAGCCGCATTGCCTTGCATGTGGCTGACCTGGTCCACTTCCACCACTGAATATGTCCCCATGCCACATGTCACATCATCAAAATGTGACCGAAACATACTCTCCCCAAAAGAGAAAATTTTTTTCTTTACATGTTTCTTTTAAAAAAAAAAACCTTCAGGGTGTTAACAATGCAATTTCTCAGAGATATAATTTATTCTAATTATAATTAGGAATATAACATTATTGCTTTTAGAAATGCTTCCTCAATATTTCCCATGAGAGCATGGATTATCACAAGATGTCTCCTGAAGGATGTCATTTATTTAGAGAATCCCATAACTTTAATAATTCACTGAAAGCTAATAATTTTCCCAGGGAACCTATTTTGTTAATGACAGATGCTTTTCATGAAAAGATGATGGACAGAAATAGTGACTAATTTGATGAGCTTAAAATAACTGGGAAGAGCAGGCTCAAGTCTGAGTAGGATTCTATCCAAGTAAATGTCCCAAGTTTCCACTAAGTTCTATTTTTCCAAATATCCTCCTGTCAATTCTGTCACTAATAACTCAGGCCTTAGGGAGTAATCTCCAGGCCACGTCTCAGAGGAAAGACTGAGAATAAGCATGCAGCTGAATAGTAGTCATATACACCAAAAAATATATTCAGATAAAAATGTGCTTGTGTACCATATTTTTTATACTGTCACCTAAAGTTGGGTCCTTCAGTTGTTTTCAGATTTCAGCTACCTTGAATAGTGTTTTCATTAACACAGGAGTGCAGGACATCTTTTGTAAATTGAGAGCTTGGACCCTTCTTGTTGATGCCCAGAAGTGGAATTGTTGGGTCCTGTGGAAGCACATTTTTTCTCCCAGATCTTTTGTTTGGTGTGTAGAATAGTGTGAGAAGGAGCCTCTAGTTTTTGTTCCCCAGTGTGGACCAGCAAGAGAAGTCCTAAAGGAGGAATGAGTCCCAGCTAGTTTATTAATGCAACATAAACTATGTGTGTTGTTTTACTGCGTTACACTTTATTAATGCAATGATTA